>NC_134266.1:106141235-106454203 GCF_031893055.1 Leptodactylus fuscus | reverse complement strand
GTAGGGATACTGTTAATTTAAGGGGCACATGTGATATTATTAAGAGAGGGCACACAAGGGCTCCACTAATTTAAGGGGGCTCACAGAAGGTGTTATTAACTTAAAGATGCTTACAGGGGGTATTATTAATTCCAGGGGATTTTTATACTAAATATTCTATAATTGGGGGTAGCAGCAAGATGGGTGTACAGGTGAAGTCAATGTAGGTCAGGTGCCTTGAAAAGTGAGGTTTCAAAGAAGTGCATTTGTGGCAACATTCAAGATATACAACAACATACACCTGTGCATCACCTCTGTTGTCATCGGTGTCATCAGCAGGGCTGTGACCAGCCTCTGGCTTCTGGTCATCACCCTGGCTGAAGTCTGCCTTTGGCCTTGCTGTTCATCCACCTACCTATGACCAGGTATCTCCTGAATGATGATCATGGAGAGGTCTGTGGGGAGGATTGAGTTTTCGGGGTATATCCCTTTCCGCCTCCTGACTAGACATCCATCCCTCCACCACGCCAATAACCAGACCAAACTAGACCAGCTGACGTAGAAGATCTGAAGAATTGACTGTGCCAAGTCAGTGCCATGAACTGTCTTACTACTACCTTGTATTATCCTACTTATGACACCCCTCATCCACCTCCCCCCATCCTTGTTGTGACATGTGGTATTGCTGTATTGATTTGCCCTTACCCCCCATTGTTTTGCCATACTACTGTGTCGATTGTATTAAGGCCACTTTAACCAAAGGGCCAACGGTGCACTTACAATGGGCCCTATGGTAGCGGGGGCCCCATTTGGACAGTGGGCCAGTCCTACATTCACTGTCCTGCTGTCCAGGGCAGTTGGTCCAAGCTATCATTGACAAAACTAACCCAAAATATTAAAGGTAAATGTGCAGTATTAAATTAGCAAAAACAAGGATAATTTGTGGGATTTTGTGCACACTAAAAAGTAACTTTTATTAATAATAGTTAAAAATTTCAATACAACAAATAAATATTCAAACGTTCCTATTGCGTGTGTGTGGTCATTGTTTGTGGACAGCCTGGCCCCCTTCAAAACCATCAAATAAACAATTGTCACTAAGCTATCCCCAACTCATCAGTGTTGTTCAGAGCCGTCTGCTACCTGCTTCACCATCCAGCCACTGTCTTTGCTCCTGGTGTCCGGGGAGGAGGAGGCGCGATGTAGTGATGTCACTTACATTGCGTCTGTTACTCCTTAAAGACTCCGGGACCAGAGAGAAGTGAATGGGGGGACAGGGAAAAGTATTATAGTTTGTTTTTATTCTTTGATATATAGAGTGGGTGGCACGAAACTGTCGACGCAACATGGAGGTGTGTGACACAATAAAGGCAATCTGGGGGGTGAGGGAACATGATACTGTGGGGGCAACCTGAGGGGGGAATTTCAGTGAGGGGGGACCAGGATACTATGAGGGAAACCTGGGGCGAAGCCATGATGGGGGGCTCTGGTCATGACACTGTGGAGGGACATGACACTGTGCAGGCAATCTGGGGTGAGGACATGATACTGTGCAATCTGAGGAAATCAAGTCAGTGTGGGGGCACATGAGACTGTGGGGGCAATCTGAGGGGGTCATGACATGGTGGGGGCAACTTGGGGGGGGGATAACATGGTGGGAGCAGCCAGAGAAGTGGGGGAACATGAATTTGTCAGAGCAACCTGGAGGGGGTATTATGAGGGGAATATTTTATGGGGCCTCTATGGAGCCATTATAATGTGTGTGAGCCACTAAGAGCTGTTATACTATGTGGAGGCCAATGAGAATTGAAATCTTTGCTCAGGGCCTACCAAGGCTCTGATTGTATCATACCCATTCCCTGTACCTCCCCACGTCTACATCCCCACACATTTAGTTCTTCTTTGATCATGATGCTGTTTTGAAATTACCCACCCACACCTCATTGTGCTGTGCCCCCCTAACTGTGCTGCTAAATTGATTATACTATCCTCACTCCCTGCCCCCCATCATACCCCACTTCTTGCCTGTGTTATAATTTATGTGCTTCATGTTTCATTGTTTCATGTTATGCTTTCGCCCAACTGTATGTGATCAATAAAGTATTATCTTATCATTGTCTGTGTTACAAACTTCACAGAGACAATTAACAGCTGGAAGAGTGATCATGGCGACCTGGTCCAGATGGAAAAGACAGAAAACATGAATGATTATAGTCAGAGATGTCACCTACAAGTCACAAAATTTTTCATGCTCTGTATTCACTCAGATGATCTGCAGAAGCATGTATACAGCTGGTATCACTATATGATCACTGTACAGTGTTAATATTATTATACCTGAGTTGGTGTCCTACTGGATGTGTTTGCCCATCTTGTGCTGAACCCCTAGCTATGCCTCTACCATATGCTGAGATACTGGAAAAAAGACCCATAACTATTCCTGGTCGGACCTTCAGCTATTTGTATCCGCCCCTGATTCTTTGTCTGGGTTAGATAATCCTTTTTTAAACTATGGAGGTGTGATGAGAGGAGACCCCCAGCTATGCATTTTGCGTTGGTGAGTTAACACCTGTTCAGATAGCTCCTACACAGTGTGGCATTTATGTCTGTTAACAAAACCTATTTAGCTTCAGGGGTATCTGTTCGTCAGGAGCCGCCATTTTCGTAGCAATGAAGACTTGGTTCGTAGAGCATTGTGTGTTTGTGTAAACACCTTTATTGAAACAGGCTGTTCTGCCATTCAAACACAGACACATTTCCAGAATCATTTCAACGTTGATCGTGTTTCGAAGTTTGACATGATAAGGAAGTGGGTGAATAACTTTCAACCAACAGGTTCTTTGAGACCCAGAACTGCACGACTGTCACAACGTCTACAGGAGTGTATGGACAAAAACGGATGCCATTTAACAAATGTAATTTTTCGTACGTAATCAATGTTTTAAGTTTTTTTTCTTTTGTTTTTCTTTGCTTTTTGTAATGGCAACATCCAAGCTACACATTGAAAAAATAAAATTAGAGTTTCGTTGAAAAATGAGTGTGTAACTGTTATTTCAAATCATCCATACCTCCCTGCCTAACCCTGTATTTCTGTATATGTTGGTGACTAGTACTGACCCACTCGGGTTAATAAATATATAAAATTTATAAAGCTCATTTCGTAGTATCCTATAAACCCAGGAACACTTGCGGGGTGTGAGTGCAAAGTAAGAAAGAAGAGTGATTGCCAGGTGTGCCAAGTGGCTTTGGTAAGGTGATATCTTTAACAGGAGGTAACATGTGTGACACCATCATTCCCCCTGTCTTACCTCTGCCTGTTATTCACACCTGTACCAAGTTCTGACATCTGTTCTGGAGGACTATAATCAACACCTACAGACTGGCTCATTTATTGCATTTTTTCCTAGCAGCACTGGCAGTTTCAGTATTTAAATCTATCTAAATAGAATTGTCAAATCAGGGCAATCCTATTCTTTTTTTAGGCTCTCCTAAAATTTTGCCTGTTTAAGTTATTCATTTAGTCCTGACATAAAATTACATATTGAAATTGTGTTCATTTCATCCTACTAATATTATAAATGTGAAAGTTTGTGTGTTTGGATGTTTGTGAGTTTGGATGTTTGTTCCTCAATCACGCTAAAACGCCTGGACGGATTTGCGTGCAATTTTCCACAAACATAGTTTTCCCTCAGGATTGAGTCACAGGCTTCCTAGCAGGAGACTCACAAAAGCAGGACTCCTAGCCCCAGCTATAGACTCACACACACTGCCTGGCATTTCCTGCCTCAACCTGCCTGCACACTCCTTACTGTCTCCTCAGGAGTAGCCCTCACTCTACTCACTCACATTTACATATAGCTTTCCACTATACATACACAATACAACACATCACATTGTAATTACATGTATCTCCTATCACTGCTATATACAGTACCTGATACATATATACTCCTGTACACAGGCTGTATATACTATATAATTACATGTATCTCCTATCACTGCTATATACAGTACCTGATACATATATACTCCTGTACACAGGCTGTATATGCTATATAATTACATGTATTACCTATCACTGCTATATACAGTACCTGATACATATATACTCCTGTACACAGGCTGTATATACTATATAATTACATGTATCTCCTATCACTGCTATATACAGTACCTGATACATATATACTCCTGTACACAGGCTGTATATACTATATATTACATGTATTACCTATCACTGCTATATACAGTGCCTGATACATATATACTCCTGTACATAGGCTGTATATACTATATAATTACATGTATCTCCTATCACTGCTATATACAGTACCTGATACATATATACTCCTGTACACAGGCTGTATATACTATATAATTACATGTATCTCCTATCACTGCTATATACAGTACCTGATACATATATACACCTGTACACAGGCTGTATATGCTATATAATTACATGTATTACCTATCACTGCTATATACAGTACCTGATACATATATACTCCTGTACACAGGCTGTATATACTATATAATTACATGTATCTCCTATCACTGCTATATACAGTACCTGATACATATATACTCCTGTACACAGGCTGTATATACTATATAATTACATGTATCTCCTATCACTGCTATATACAGAGTACCTGATACATATATACTCCTGTACACAGACTGTATATACTATATAATTACATGTATCTCCTATCACTGCTATATACAGTACCTGATACATATATACTCCTGTACACAGGCTGTATATACTATATATTACATGTATTACCTATCACTGCTATATACAGTGCCTGATACATATATACTCCTGTACATAGGCTGTATATACTATATAATTACATGTATCTCCTATCACTGCTATATACAGTACCTGATACATATATACCCCTGTACACAGGCTGTATACTATATAATTACATGTATCTCCTATCACTGCTATATACAGTACCTGATACATATATACCCCTGTACACAGGCTGTATATACTATATATTACATGTATTACCTATCACTGCTATATACAGTACCTGATACATATATACCCCTGTACACAGGCTGTATATACTATATATTACATGCATCTCCTATCACTGCTATATACAGTACCTGATACATATATACTCCTGTACACAGGCTGTATATACTATATAATTACATGTATCTCCTATCACTGCTATATACAGTACCTGATACATATATACTCCTGTACACAGGCTGTATATACTATATATTACATGTATTACCTATCACTGCTTTATACAGTACCTGATACATATATACTCCTGTACATAGGCTGTATATACTATATAATTACATGTATCTCCTATCACTGCTATATACAGCACCTGATACATATATACCCCTGTACACAGGCTGTATAGTATATAATTACATGTATCTCCTATCACTGCTATATACAGTACCTGATACATATATACCCCTGTACACAGGCTGTATATACTATATATTACATGTATTACCTATCACTGCTATATACAGTACCTGATACATATATACCCCTGTACACAGGCTGTATATACTATATATTACATGTATCTCCTATCACTGCTATATACAGTGCCTGATACATATATACTCCTGTACACAGGCTGTATATACTATATATTACATGTATTACCTATCACTGCTATATACAGTACCTGATACATATATACCCCTGTACACAGGCTGTATATACTATATAATTACATGTATCTCCTATCACTGCTATATACAGTACCTGATACATATATACCCCTGTACACAGACTGTATATACTATATAATTACATGTATTACCTATCACTGCTATATACAGTACCTGATACATATATACCTCTGTACACAGGCTGTATACTATATAATTACGTGTATTACCTATCACTGCTATATACAGTACCTGATACATATATACCCCTGTACACAGGCAGTATATACTATATAATTACATGTATCTCCTATCACTGCTATATACAGTGCCTGATACATATATACTCCTGTACACAGGCTGTATATACTATATAATTACATGTATTACCTATCACTGCTATATGCAGTACCTGATACATATATACTCCTGTACACAGGCTGTATAACACATCACATTGTCTGTATCACAACATACACAATATAACACATCAAATCACATTTGCTAGCCCACCAAACTTTTTAAAGCACTTTTACAGTGTCACACGTCTGTGTCCGCCCAATTCTCAACTCACCGCAGACGAAGTCGCGGGTAAAAGCTAGTCTGTCATATTTATACTTATTTTAATATAAAATATATTGTATGTATAAGTGTCCTACAAATGGATTAATGAACTGTCACACTTAGCCTTAAGAAACCGTCCCTCAACCTGTCCTCCCAGCCAACTTTCTCCACATCTCATTGCTCCCATATGCCTCAAAATTGCTTCGACAACACGTCGTCCACTCTGAACTATTCTCCTATCCCTTGTCCACAGTGGCGGATCCAGGGTTTGCGGGGCCCTGGGCAATTGACTTTGGCGGGGCCCTACGCGCAGCGCGCCGCAGCAAATTAGGCCCCACCCACTATTATGTTGACTCCGCCCATTCTCGTTCATTTTTCATGTGATTCCACACAGTATAATCCTCCTACAGTCACCCGTAAATTATATGTCCCCCCTCCATCTCTCCCCATTTTCATATACACCCTTCATCTACCCCTAGTTTCATGTCCCCCCTCTATCTCTGTCCCCAGTTTCATGCCATTCTCCCCCTTTATCTGCCCACAGTTTCATGTCCCCCCCGTCTCTGCCCCAGTGTCATGCCGTTCTCCCCCCTTCCTCTGCCCCAATGTCATGCCATTCTCCCCCCTTCATCTGCCCCAGTGTCATGCCATCCCCCCTTCATCTGCCCCAGTATCATGCCATCCCCCCTTCATCTGCCCCAGTATCATGCCATTCTCCCCCCTCCATCCACCCCAGTGTCATGCTATTCTCCCCCCTTCATCCGCCTCAGTGTCATGCCGTTCTCCCCCCCTTCATTTGCCACAGTGTCATGCTGTTCTCCCCCACTCCATCTGCCCCAGCGTCATGCCGTTCTCCCCCCCTTCATCTGCCCCAGTGTCATGCTGTTCTCCCCCCCTCCATCTGCCCCAGTGTCATGCCGTTCTCCCCCCCTCCATCTGCCCCAGTGTCATGCTGTTCTCCCCCTCCATCTGCCCCAGTGTCATGCTGTTCTCCCCCCTCCATCTGCCCCAGTGTCATGCCGTTCTCCCCCCTTCATCTGCCCCAGTGTCATGCTGTTTTAGCCCCCTCTATCTGCCCCAGTGTCATGCTGTTCTCTCCCCCTCCATCTGCCCCAGTGTCATGCCGTTCTCCCCCCTCCATCTGCCCCAGTGTCATGCTGTTCCCCCCTCCCCTTCATTTGCCCCCCAGTTTCTTTGGACCCCCTCCATCTCTGTCCCCAGTTTCATGCCATTCTCTCCCCACCCCCTTCATCTTCCCCAGTGTCATGCCGTTCCCCCCCTCCCCCCCTCCCCTTCATTTGCCCCCCAGTTTCATGGGCCCCCTTCATTATGTTCCACCTTAATATTTAATACAAAACAAACACTTAGACTCACCTTCCATCGCTCACCTTCCATCGTTCCCCCAACGCTCCTCTCTCTCACTCCAGTCACATACGCGATGCAGGAGCTGTGACCTCAGCTCCTGCTTAGCTCCGGCCCGGCTTGTGTGTGTAAGCATGATGTGATGACATCATCACGCCTACACACGCAAGCCGGGCCGGAGCTTTAAAGCAGGAGCTGATCTCACAGCTTCTGCTTTAATTTGCGATTCAGCTCATCGGCGGATGGACCCATGACAACAGCGTTGCGACCAGGCAGCGTAGTAGGCTTTCAGTGAACTCCTGCCATGAATTTTGGGCTGGGAGAGGAGATAGGCCACCCCAGTTTGCACCCCAGGACCAGACTCCTCTACATTCACCCTGCCTGTCATTCAAGATAAGCAGCATCCCTGACCACAGGCGCTTGTCCGTGTGTCGGTGGTCAAGTGGACCTTGCAGCAAAGCGCAGAGCTCTGGGCCCGACTGATGTTATGGAACACATGCAGGTGCAAGGCAGGGACAGCACACCAAGAGAAGTAATAACGGCTAGGCCCAGCATAGGGAGGTGCCCCAGCTGCCATCTGGTAATGGAAGACCTGGGTATCCAGAAGCCTAAACGCCAACATCTCCAGGGCCAGCAGTTTTGAGATGAGGCTATTAAAGGCTTGGGCATGTGGGTGGCTTGCGCTGTACTTCTGCCTGCAATGAAATGCCAGGGAGATGGGGAGTGGTTGGGAAGAGGTACATGATGGTGCAGGCCGTGCTGCATGCTATGCTAGCTGCCTAGAGTAGGTTGGTCCAGGGTTCTCTTACAGCTAATTGCCAAGGGAACTCAGATGAACAGCACTGAGGCCAACTCCTCTGAGATCCCAAGGGAACTTCACAGGACATGTGTATTGCAGAAAAACTTATGATAAAATAAGTGTAGGGCACAGAGATATTGGAGAGGACAGAGCTGGGGTCAGCCAGGTACTCCCACAACATGCGCCTATACCTGTCCCTCCTGGTGACACTAGGCCCCTGAGTGGCAGTAATTTGTCCAGGGGGGCCATTAACGTGTCCCAGACCTAGGGATAAGTCTTCCAACAGGGTAGAGTTTTGCATGTCTTTGCCTCTACCCACTGTTTTTGCTGCCTAGCTTCCCTCCACATCAACCCAGTTTATGCCTCTGCTTCTACCCTGTTTTTTTGTTCAATTAGCTTCCCTCCACATCTACACTGCTTTTGCCCCTAAACATCACCCCAGTTTATGCCTCTGCTTCTACCCAGGTTTTTTGTTGATTTAGCTTTCCTCCACATCTACACTGCTTTAGCCCCTAGACATCACCCCTGTCCATGTGGGGTCAGTGGCTTCGTCATCCACCAACTCCTCTTCCAATTGCGCACTGTCCCCTTACTGCAAACCGCACATAACCATAGCTTTCCCTGATGGCAACTGTGTCTCATCATCTTCACTGAGGTCCAGAAATGTCGGTGGCGGGTCCACAACCACAAAATTGGAAGGAAATGGCGGATGCTGCAGTATTTCTAACACCTGTTCCTGGTGCTCAGGCCTGGTCTGTGTTGTACCCTGCACCCTGATTAACGCAGCTGCCATATCCGGAGTTGTGATGAGCGCATGCTAATGTTTTGTGTCCACTGCAATGGATGGGATAGGATTTCACATAAGTCTGCCACCCATGGCCACTCATGGTTGAGCAACTGAGGGAGCTGACTTTGACGAACCCTAGGGTTTTGCAGTTGGAACTCCATCAAAGATCTGTGCTGCTCACACACTCTGCTCAAGAGATGATATGTTTAGTTCCAGCAGTGTGGAGATGTCGCACTACAGCCGTTGTTCGGGCAGATTTCGGCGTTGTAGGAGTGCATAGAGGCTAGCAGCGACTACTATAGACTTTCAAAACTATCCGCACAAGCGCAGCACTTTCACCAGTAGCTCGGGAACATTGGGGGACTTTTTAAAAAGCGTTGCAGCACTGAGTTAAAAACGTGCCCAGGCATGGAACATGTTGCAGGCTGCCAAGCTACAGAGCCGATCCCAGGTTACGGCCATTATCACACATGACAACATGCCTGGGCCCAGGTGCAGTGGCAAAAACCACATTGCCGTGTCATCGAGGATGGCATGACTCACTTTGTAGGCAGTGTGCTGTCTGGTCCCAAAGCTGATCAGCTTCTGCAGGGCCTGCTGACGTCTCCCCACGCCAGTGTTGCAGCGTTTCCAGCTCGTAGCTGGGGTCCACTTAACGGTGGAGGAGGAGGGTGGTGTTTCAGCCCTCCTCCCAGAAATGTTGTGTGGGGAGACAAGTCAGTCCACCACATTTTGCGACCCGGTCCCCGCCTCAAGTACATTCAACCACTGTGCCAAGATTGAAAGGTAGCGTCCCTGTCCGCATGCACTTGTCCATGCGTAGGTGGTCACGTGGAACTTTGTGCAAAGCGCTGAACTTAGGGACCGCCTCATGTTTGGGGAAAAGTGCTGGTGTGGACGGCACAGTGAGGTGGCGCAGGAGCCAGCAGGCCCAAAAAGGGCAGAGTGTCCACAAGCCGGGACGCCAACATCTCCTGGGCCAGAAGTTTTAAGATGAGGCAGTTGAAGCCTTGGGCATGTGGGTGGGTTGCGCTGTACTTTAGCCTGGAATGAAAGGCCTGGGAGATGGGGAGTAGCTGGGAAGAGTCGCATGATGGCGCAGGCAAAAGAAGAAGTGGCAGGAAAAAGGGAGGATGAGGGTGAACTCCCCAAAGCGTCACAGTTAGATTTGGAGGTGACCTGGATGGTGGTCTGTACTGCAGCGCCAGCACTGTCAACAGTGTGAGAGGCAGTGGCCACAATGCCAGACGACGATTATCCTGCACTTGCTGTCACCCACTGAGCCCAGTGCTTGCTTTACAAATGACAGCACATGACAGAGGTAGTAAAGTTGCTCTTTTTGAAGCCCCTACTCAGTTTAGCATTGCAAAGTGTGCAAACCACACTCAGTTTGTCCTCGACCTATACATTTACAAATTATCTCCCCCATCGAGGAATGTGGCCTCGATGGGGGAATTTTTCTAAGGAGGCTAGAAAAGAGAGCATCTTGGGCCTTGCTGGCTCAGGCCTGGCTGGCTAAGGCCTAGCTTCTGTCAAGCAGCTGTCCTGTGACTCTGGACATGCCTCTGCCTCTAGCCATCTTTTTCCCTGCTTAGCTTGCCTCCACATCCACACTGCTTTTGCCCCTACACATCACCCCAGTCCATGCCTCAGCTTGTATCCCCAGTTTTTGCTGCTTAGCTTGCCTCCACATCCACACTGCTTTTGCCCCTAGACATCACCCCAGTCCATGCCTCAGCTTGTATCCCCAGTTTTTGCTGCTTAGCTTGCCTCCACATCCACACTGCTTTTGCCCCTAGACATTACCCCAGTCCATGCCTCTGCTTGTATCTCTAGTTTTTGCTGCTTAGCTTGCCTCCACATCCACACTGCTTTTGCCCCTAGACATCACCCCAGTCCATGCCTATGCTTGTATCCCCAGTTTTTGCTGCTTAGCTTCCCTCAACATCAACAATTCTTTCACCCCTAAACATCACCCCAGTTTATGCCTGTGCTTTTACCCAGCTTTTTTTGTTGATTTAGCTTCCCTCCACATGCACTCTGCTTTTGCCCCTAGACATCACCCCAGTCCATGCCTCAGCTTGTACCCCCAGTTTTTGCTGCTTAGCTTGCCTCCACATCCACACTGCTTTTGCCCCTAGACATCACCCCTATCCATGCCTCTGCCTCTAGCCATAACTCTTCCACCCCTGGAAACTCATGGTGCAGAAACTGAGGGAGCTGACTTTGAGGAACCCTTGGGTTTTGTAGATGGAACTCCATCAAAGGTCTGTGCAGCTCACTCACTCTGGTCAAGATATGGTATGTAGGGTTTCAGCGTGTGTGGACGACGAACAACAGCCGGTGTTCGGGCAGATGTAGGCGTTGCTGGAGTGTTTTGAGGCTAGCAGCGGCTCCTGTACACTTGCAAAAGTGGGCGCACACATTTTCACCAGTAGCTCCTGTACATTTGGGTATGTTTTCAAAAAACGTTGCACCACTAAGTTAGATGTGGGCCAAGCATGGAACGTGTTGGAGGCTGGCAAGCTCCAGAGCCGCTACCAGGTTCCTGCCGTTATCACACATGTCAAAAATGCCTGGCCCCAGGTGCAGCAGGGAAAAACACATTGCCATCTCAGCCTGGATGGCATCCCTGACCTCGGAGGCAGTGTCCTGTCTGTCCCCCAAGCTGATGAGCTTCATCGCGGCCTGCTGACGTCTCCCCACGCCAGTGGCTGGAGTCAATTCAAGGGTGGAGGAGGAGGAGGGTGGTGTTTCAGCACTCCTGCCAGGAATATTGGGCGGGGAGACAAGGCAGGCCGCCACAGTTTGCGACCCGGTCCCAGCCTCAACTACATTCAGCCAGTGTGCCGTGATTGAGATGTAGCGTCCCTGGCCTCATGCACTTGTCCACGCGTCGGTGGTCAAGTGGAACTTTTGTGCAAAGCGCAGAACTTAGGATCCGCCTGATGTTACGGGACACACGCTGGTGCAAGGCTCAACTCACCCTAAGGGCCACAAACACTGCTGGTGAATTTTGTTCAGTTCAAAAGGACTCTGTGTTTACATTTGGCTCAGTCGCAGCTCCAGGACATGTCTTTGAAGGCAATGTTTCCTTTAGTGGCTCCATCTCAGCAGGATGATGATGGTGAAGCTTGGTTAAATCTGGTGTCGGAAGGGAAAGTGGTTTCTGATCTACATCTAAAGTACTGGAGCATGTTGTTTGGACAATTAACACCTGATCAGAACCCTGTATAGGTAATGTAGAGTCCGATATTAGAGAACCATTACCGCTAGTAGTGGTTGCAGCCAATTCTCCCCCTTTGCGGTCCTCTAAATCAAAGTTACCCTCAGGACTTGATGCCAAAATGTTATCAATTTTACAGTCAAAATGAAGGTCAATGTCTGGGTCCTCAGTCCAATCCACGTCATCAATCCAACACAATGAGAGTGATGGTTCTGGAACCACTGTTTTAGGGGCAAAGAGTTTTAAAGGGGCTAACACTCTGCTGGTGCAAGGCTTTACTCACTCCAAGGGCCAAAAACACTGCTGGTGCAAGGCTCTACTCACTCCAAGGGCCAAAAGCACTGTATTTTGAAGGCTCTACTCACTCCAAGGGCCAAAAACACTGCTGGTGCAAGGCTCTACTCATGCCAAGGGCCTCAATCTTTGCTGGTAGCACAGCTAAAGGTCCTGTAACTTTGTTTGGAAGGGCTCCTGTTAAGGGCTAGAAAATTGAATTTTGGAAGGTCTTACCATATCACACACACACACACACACACACACACACACACACACACACACACACACACACAATGACAGTTAAGGGTGAGGGCTTTTGGATTTCCCATTGTCTATTCCATCTGTGGTTGTCATGGGGAACATGATTTAAAGGGGTGGTTGTTACTGTTTGTTGAGCTTAAATTGGGGTTTGTGTCCATCCATTTGGGGAATAAAGAAGGTTTCCAGGTATTTTCCCACTTTGATAGAGGTTTTTTTGAGTGTGTAAAGTGTGTAGTTGTTAGGCTGTGATGTTGGGGTAATAGAGGGTCTTTGGTGTGTTAGATGCCCCCAGACATGCTTCCACTGCTGTCCCAGTTGCATTCCAGAGGTGTTGGCATCATTTCCTGTGGTGTCATAGTGGACTTGGTGACCCTCCAGACACGGATTTGGGTTTCCCCCTTAATGAGTATATGTTCCCCATAGACTATAATGGGGTTCGAAACCCCTTCGAACAGTCGAACAGTGAGCGGCTGTTCGAATCAGATTTCGAACCTCGAGCATTTTAGTGTTCGCTCATCTCTAGTTATTATACTTTGTGTGGGCATATCACAGCATATCACATTGTATCCCTCTTTCAGTTCTTTTAAAGTAGATTGGTGTGCCTTATATAAGGCTTATACACTTGTTAGGGGCACACTCTAATTTGGGGTTTACAGTACACAATAACCTTACATTTTATGGGTGCATATTTGAAATATGTAGTGTATGTTTATTGGATGCAGTGTGTACTTTATTTAGCTGTATAGGAGTCATAAAATCATCATAATATGAAAAGACCCAAAATCTGTTACCTTGCTTTAGTATTCTGATCAAACTATTTAATAACTTCTAATACTCTTTTAACCATTTCAGGACTGGGTCATTTTCTCTGGTTCAAGACTGGACATATTTTCAGGGTTTTTTGTACATGCAGTTTTGAGGGCTATATTGGGTTATTCAATTTTTTTTAATGATAAATAGTGCTTCTTTATGTTGTATTTACTTTTCCAAGATTGTATTTAATATCTAAGAAAATGCAAACAAACAAGGAGGGGAAATGTGTCTATTTTTCATGTTTTTGAAGGTTTTTTTAACCACTTCAGTACTGTGCAGCTGTTTAACAATGCAAGGATGTATATATAATTCCTTGCAGAGTTAAGAGTGGACGACATAGATGCAAAAAGTCAATGGACTGTCCAGATATAGTTAAACAACAGTGCAAGTTAAATGATATTTCTCTTCAAAGGATCCAGTGAAAGAGCTGTAGCCATAGACAGCATAATACATAGACATACATGCACACTTTATGTAAGCTTATTGAAACCTCAGATATTCAAGCTAAAACTCTGATTTTCAAGAAAAAGAAATGCACAGCAGACTTCTTGTAGTAGGCATATTGAAGAACACCACAGGGTGTCCCTTGACATCTCAAATAGCTAATACAGAATAGAGAACAATACCTTGCACTGAGCTACATAAGAGTTTGAAAAGAAAAATCCCAAGTTAAATGTGGGTCTAAGAATACTGCAATTTTTTTTTAAGGTAACTAGAGTAGCTCACAGCAGAGATTCTTATTGCTCAGACGGATTCAATGTAAAACAAACGATAATATAAATGTTCCCATACAAAGATAAAAAAATTATATCGATATAACAAGTTTTGGTCCAAAGGACTTAAAGAGAACATTTCACCACCTCCACCAGAGGAAAAAAAATTCCAACTGTGCTCGAATCAGTGGAGCAGCACCTATTAATGGATGTAAAGAGCTCTTTAATGCCTAAGCTAAAAAAGGATTTGAATTGAGATACTTACTGTGGATATGAACAGCAAGAGTTCTGTTTGGTCATCTCCTAGCTATACTGTTGTCTTGGACTAGTTACTGGGCATCTGCAACCTTGCTGCCGTCATCTGTGAAATGTAAAGATTGAGAGTCCTCAGTAGTTTGATACCTTTTTAATGGCTAACAAAAAATGATGACATATTGCGAGCTTTCGGAACTGCTATAAGGTTCCTCCATCAGGCTGGTATAACACAATATCTGAAGGCAAGCACGTTTATACAGGATTACAGTGTTTGATGCACAAATGATGGAAAGCAGTACAAGCAAATAAACACATAAGTCCAAAAAAAATGTCAGTTCACAGGAAGGCTCTCTGAGTTCTATGGTTCCCTTGATCAGTGACTTGGTGTTTAGTTGTTGTAAAACGACATAAAACCGTGTGATTTGTTTAACCCCCCTTTGAGTATGTCAAAGGTCGTCATTAGCTTATATTCACACACATGCCAACCTTTTTTGCTTTTGAAATTTCCTCTTACAACCAGTATCTTCATGTCATTGATGAGATTATGATTTTGATTGCAGAAGTGTTTTGGGACAGGGAGGTCCATTCTTTGCTCTGAAATTGTGTGACGGTGCGAGGTCATTGTCATCCTAAGTGTCTGGCCTGTCAGTTCCGAAAGCTCACAATGATGGGTTATGTAGATAACCTGTTTTCCCTAAGTCCCAACAGCGGCACAATATGGGGTATTTTCTGCCCCTGTGTGCTGGTAGGACAGGCAGAATTTTTAATTAGCCAGACTTAACACCTGGCTGGACCCTATAAGAGGGCACCACACCCCTCCCCCTGCGTGTTAATATTAAGTAACCTATAATAGGCTCTATACAATATAATATGTTTACAGTAAAGATATTGGTATTTCCCACATACATACAATCTTTACAAGTGCATACAAGCAACTTATGCACATTAAGTCTGTTTTCCTCTACCAAATTACAGGGAGGGAGACTTGTGCCGCTGTTGGGACTTAGGGAAAACAGGTTATCTACATAACCCATCATTCCCCTGCGTCCCACCAGCGGCACAATATGGGGAGATAGCAAGCATAGTCCCCTTCTTAGGGTGGGTGTTCTACAGAACTCAACACTGTACGGCCGAAAGCCGAAGCTTCCGCAGACTGGGTAGCCAGTCTATAGTGTTTTACAAATGTGGAGTCTGAGCTCCATGCCGCCGCCGCACAGATCTGGTCAAGCGGCAAGGCGCACCTTTCTGCACACGAGGTAGAGACTGCCCTCGTGGAGTGCGCTGTCAAGAAGGCCGGAGGAGATAAGTCCTGTATCTCAAATGAAATTCTAATGGCCTCCTTCACCCACCTAGAAATGGTGGGTTTCGAGGCCGCCACGCCCTTTAATTTCCCAAAGAAGTTTACAAAGAGGTTTTCCGATCTTCCAAAAGAGCGCGTGCGCTCTAGATAAATCCTTAAACACCTTGACAAATCAAGTGAATGAAGTTTAACCTCCTCCGGAGTGGAGGGTGTTGGATAGAATACTGGAAGTGTGACCAGCTGGCGTCTGTTGGTCACAGAGGGAACCTTGGGGGTAAATCCTGGCAGATATCTTAACTGGACTCTGTCCTCGTAGAAGTTGATATACGGTTCTTCACAGGAGAACGCCTGTAATTCTCCTACCCTCTTGGCTGACGTTATCGCCAAGAGGAATGCTACCTTGCAGGAGAGGAGCTTAAGCTCTGCCGACTCCAGCGGTTCAAAGGGCTTACCACATAGCGCCGAAAGGACCGTGCTGAGATTGCACTTGTGGACGGGAGCAGATACTGCTGGTCTCAACCTCCCCGCCCCTTTAAGGAAGGAACTTACTAGGGGGTCTTGAGATAACCGCCTCCCCAGACAGGCGGACAGGGCGGGCATATGCACCTTCAAGGTAGCAACCGAGAGGCCCCTGTCAAGGCCGTCCTGAAGAAAGTCCAGGATCACACCTACCGGAGGATCCACGGAGTCCACTTCGTGCTCCTGGCACCAAGTTTTAAAGATGTTACCAATCCTTTGGTAACTTCTATTTGTAGCTTCTGAGCGGGCACAGGAAATCGTCTTTAGGACGGCCTTTGAAAGTCCTCTATACCTTAATAGGGACTGGTTAACTTCCAGGCTGTCAAGTTGAACCTCCTCAGATCCTGGCAGAGCAGCTCTCCTTGAGTTACCAGGTCTGGGAGGGGGGGAAGCCTCCAATAGATGCCTTGACTCATCCTCATGAGCTGGGCAAACCAAGTCCTTTTTGGCCAGAACGGGATTATGGCAATGCCCGAGACTTGGTCCTTTCTTATCTTCATCAATACCTTGGGTATGATGGGAACCGGAGGGAAGATGTAAAACAGCCTGAACCTCCATGGGATGGACAGGGCATCCACTGCCAAGGGGTTGTCCTCCTGATACAGGGAACAGAAGGTCTGCACCTTGGCGTTGAGTCGGGTTGCCATAAGATCGACCTCTGGGAGACCCCATCTTTGGACGATCTGCTGGAATATTCCTGGATGAAGCGACCATTCTCCGGATACGGAAATACCCCGACTCAACTGATCCGCTACTATGTTCAGGGAGCCTCTGATGTGAACAGCGGATAGATGGGACAGGTTCTTTTCTGCCCATGAGAAGATTAGATTCGTGGTTCTTTGAAGGGCCCGGGATCTGGTACCGCCTTGTTTGTTTATATACATGACCGTTGTCATATTGTCCGACCGGACTTTGACCGCCTTCTCTTTGAGGAGGGGGGCGAAGTGACACAAGGCAAGGTACACTGCCTGAAGTTCCTTCAGGTTGGATGACCCCTGTTCCGGATGTGCCCAAACGCCGTATATAGTTTTGTCGTCCAAGTGGGCTCCCCATCCCTGATGGGATGCATCTGTTGTCAGCAGGACCCACTCTGGAGGGACCGTAGACCTTCCGTCTTTCAGGTGTATCCACCATCTGAGGGAAAGACGGGTAGTGGGAGAAAGGCAGATCTTCCTTTGCAGTCCCCGTGGCGACCTGTTCCAGGCGCTCAGCACTTCCCTCTGAAGGGGACGCAAATGCCATAAGGCCCAAGGAACCGCCCTGGCTAAAGAAGACATCAGGCCTAGAACTCTCATGGCGGTCCGGATGGTTATTCGCCAAGTTCTGAACAGAAAGCGGGCAGCTGCCTCTATCTTCAGTTTCCTTGGGCCGGAAAGGTAGATCTGCATCTTCTGGGAGTCCAGAATAAATCCGAGAAACTTCCTCCGGGTGGACGGCGCTGTCTCGGATTTCTCCCAGTTGATCACCCATCCTAGTTTCTGGAGGAGGGATACAGCAATCTGAAGATGTTGGCGGAGTACAGAAGTAGACTGAGCTTTTATGAGCCAGTCGTCTAAATACGGAACCACGAAGAGCCCCTCTAATCTTAGAGCGGCGGCAATGGGGGCGACCGTCTTGGTAAAGACGCATGGGGCTGACGATATGCCAAAGAGGAGGGCGGTAAACTGAAAATGCTCTCTGCGACCAGCTATTTGAACAGCTATTCTTAGATATTTCCTGTGTGGGCAAAAAATAGGGACATGCAGGTAGGCGTCCCTGAGATCTAGGGTCACCATTACCTCGTCCTGCTGGAGGAAGGATGTTACAGAATCTACTGTTTCCATACGGAATGGTTTTTCCTTTAGAAAGCGATTGAGATATCTTAAATCTACTATCATCCTCAAGTCCCCAGATGGTTTGGGGACGAGGAAAACTGGAGAGTAGATACCGAGGCCTTCCTCCAGAGGGGGGACCCTCTCCAGGGCCCCCTTTGTCCTGTATTCCAAGACGGCTGCCTCTAAGATGGACTGCTGGGCAGCAGGCAGGGTACGAGTGCTGGTGAAATGATCGCGGGGAGGCTGCTTGAATTCCAAGGCGTAGCCCTGGGCCACCACCCGCAAGACCCAAGGATCTTTGATGATCTGATCCCACACACCGGCAAAGTGGGCCAGACGCCCACCTACCGCAAGATTGGCCGCAGAGAGCTGCGCACCCTCAAAAGGTAGGTTTACCTTTTGGATCATCCCTGGCGCGCCCCCTGCCCATACCTCTAGGTCATATTCTGGACCTCCTTTGAGGTTGAGCCCTAGATTGAGCACCCCGCCCCCTACCTGGGGGAGGCCTTCTGCTTCTGGAGGCCTGCGGCAAGGTTCTGCCTTTGTCTTCGGCCAGGCCCTCCATTAGATCATCGAGGCTGTGCCCAAACACCTTCCCCGGCTGGAAGGGTAGACCGCATAGGGCGTATTTGGATGGTAAGTCCGCCCTCCAGGGGCGGAGCCACAGTGGCCTTCTTGCGGCTGTGGTCTGAGCCATGGTTTTTGCTGACAGACGTAACTGTTGTCTGGATGACTCTCCCAGGTAATCTGCTGCTAGCTGAATAGAGGACATAGACGATAAGATCTCGTCTCTATCGACGCCGGTATCTATGTCCCGCTCCAGTTGCGTCAGCCGGGCACGTAGGAAGTCCGCCACCTCGGTGGAGGCAATGGCCACAGAGGTCTGAGCTGAAGCAGATGAGTACGCTTTTTTAAGTGTGGAGTCTATCCTCCTATCCAAGAGGTCCTGTAAGATAGAGCCGTCTTCAAGAGGCACAATGGTACGCTTGGACATCCTGGCTACCGCCAGGTCTACTTTTGGGGGTGGCCCCCAGGAAGCCAGCTGGACAGGATCCACCGGATACAAATTCTTAAATACCCTGGAGGCCACATGAGTCTTCTCAGGAAATTTCCACTCCTGCTCCATAATGGCCATTAATGCCACATCTACCTGAAAGGCCCTCTGCCCTTCAGCGGTAGAAGCGGAGGCTTCCCCCAAGTCATCCAGGCCCCTTGACCGGATGGCCTTCAGCAAATTGGTTGTTTTATCCTATGGGAATATGGGTTTGCTGGCCACGCTCGACTGCACCAAGGATGGGCAGGAGTCATCCTCCATCTGCAGTCTTTCCAGGGAGGGGGGAGAAGCAGAGCGCCCTTCTGTCCGCTGCTTCTTGGAGAGCTGGGTGATGGACACGCGGATGTCCTTTAGTGACTCCTCCTACAAAAAAGGGAGGAGGAGCTTACCAGAATTGGGGAAACCATCTTTCCTCTTGTTCTCTGCACCGTACTCACCATATACTCCTTCATCCATATTACCATGTCCCTGGGGGAGGGCTCATCAGCAGGAGGCCCTCTGCAGGACCGACAACGTGACCAATCGTATCCTGGAATATAGAGGTTAATTAGCAACCTCCTACTGCAGAGAGCCCCTATCCCCGACCACACTTACCATCAGGTAAGGGAATATCGCAATCCCGGCAGGAAAAATGCTTTCTCTTGGCCGAGGATTTCCTCCTCTCCTGGTCCCCAGGAGGAGTGGTGGAAGAGGACATGGTAGCGGAAAATAGCGACTGCTATGTTCACCTAAGTAGATTTACAGTATGAGAGGAGTAACACACATGAAACACAATAATGGTTTCTTACCGGCGTTGGAGAACGGCTTAGACCAAGGTTTGTCCAAAACTCAGCTGCCACCTGCCAAGTGCAAACTGCAAACTGCTGCAAGCTGCTGCACGCTGCTACACAAGCCCCACTAGTGGGAAACTAGGAAGGCAAGGACTGAGTGTCCTGCCCTCCTTTTTAAGCTGGCCGCAGAAAAAAAGGGGGCGGGTCCGCCCGAATCCCCGCCCCCTTCCCGCTTCCCACCCCCCCAAGACCCCCGAACAAAGAATTGTTTACCTAGAGGGGGGGGAATGGGGCCAGGGGACTGCCTTACCCTGCCCCTAAACCTAGCTCCTTCTTCGGAGCTAGTGACTGTAAAATTTCGGTCGCCGCGCGACCGGAAGTGCGGCGCCGGAAGTGCGTCTCAAGTTTTCCCTCCCCGTCCAGGAACGAGGGAGCCGGCCGAAGGTTCCGGCCCCTACCCGCTCGCAGAGCTGCCGGCAGAAGCCGAAGCTTCCGCATGAAGCGCCGACTCTGCAGGTAAGAGTCAGCGGACGGGGAGAGGGGAAGGAGAGAAAGACCCTGCTGACACCCCTGCCTCTCTTCTAGGTCAGGAGCCCCAGCGAGGGACAGGACTCAGGATCAGGTAAGTGACCCAAAGAGCCCTATAGGAGGACACCACGTCCTCCCCACCTGTCCACACACAGGACAGAAAAAAACACGCAGAGGGAGGGGTGTGGTGCCCTCTTATAGGGTCCAGCCAGGTGTTAAGTCTGGCTAATTAAAAATTCCGCCTGTCCTACCAGCACACAGGGGCAGAAAATACCCCATATTGTGCCGCTGGTGGGACGCAGGGGAATATGTCATCATTTTTTGTTAGCCATTAAAAAGTTATCAAACTACTGAGGACTCTCAATCTTTACATTTCACATCGACTGGTTAATACGGTACAAAGATAAAGTCATCTGTGAAGTCAGACATCTGCTAGTTGGAAACTGTGACTCACTTGCATTTGCTTCTTGATTCAATATCTTCTGTTTTAGGTTGTGTCTCTTACAAAGCCTGGTTTCTTGCAGTTTCTTTTCTAGCTTCTGCTAGGTATGTTTAATCCAGTAATTCTTCCTAACAGTCTCTTCATTCAGTTCAGAATTGCTCCTAGTGCGGTGTTTTTCCAGTCTTTTATCCTAAATTCAAAGTTCTTTGTGTGCTATTTGCTTATTTTCATTTTCCCTATAGAAATTTGTTCCTTAACCCCTTTGTTCCTTTTTGACTTCCTGATAGAGCTTGATTTTTCAAATCTGACACGTGTCACTTCTTAGTAGTATATTTTGGTTGATATGTTTTGTTTTTAGTTCTGAAAAAGTAGGACATTTTATGAAAATTTAGAAAAATATGCATGTTTGAAATGATTTGATTTTCATACAGATAGTCATACAACCCAAATTAGTTCATAAATTTAATTTACCATATTTATCTTTATGTTTTCATCAAACTTTAATCATTCTTTAATTTTTACGGACATTATAAGGTTTACAAGCAATTTTCAAAATTTTGAAGAACATTTCTAAAACCCATTTTACTAGGGACTAATTCAGTTTTGAAGGGGTTTTGAAAGCCTCATAATTCACCCCATTTTCAAAACTTTATCCCTTAAATAAGCCAAAACAGCATATACAAATTATCTTAGCCCCATAAGCATTTAAGGATCAAGACAAGATGGAGGTGAAACTTGCACATCTCATTGTGTTTTACTAATATGTTCATTTAGTCCTCGAACTTACACATTCACAAGAGGTTAAAGGAGAAAATGCATCCCACAATTTGTTATGCGAGTTCTCCCAACTACAGTACTACACATGTGAATGTAAACTGATATGGTGGATGAGCTCATAGAAAGTATTGGGCTGGCTTGCTTTATTACAATACTTTACGTTCACATTGTGAGAAGATGCAAAGTCAGCCTTTTCTATTTTTGAGTAATGCTCAAACAGTAAATGAGCCGTTTGGGTTACATGGGGCTCCTCACAAGAAGTATACAGCCGCATACTTAGATGCTCGTGTGATACTCAGCTGCGATTGGTGGGGGAGATTACTTGAATAAGGTCCAGGCAGTGGTAGTCTCCTTCAGGAAAGCTGGTTTCACTATCAACCCTAAAAAATGTGTTATTGGGATGGAAGAAGGAAAATATCTGGGTTATGTGGGAAGAAGGGCTTGATAAAGCCTTAAAATAATTTAAAAAAAAGCAATAGAAAACTTGCCATGCCTACAATCAAAGAAAAAAGTGAGAAGCTTTCTAGGCATAGTGGGATATTACAGATGTTTTGTGCCTAATTTAGCCATGATAGCTGTTCCTTTAACTGAGCTCTCAAAAGGAATAAAATCAGTCATGGTTAAATGGACTCCAGAGGTTGAACTGGCCTTCACAGAACTTGTATTGTGTAGGCAGCCCATGTTGGTAGCACCTGATTTTTACAAAAGAGTTCATAGTCCAGACTTATGCTTGAGATGTAGGTCTTTGGGCTGTCATGCCTCAAGAAGTCAATGGGGAAGAATACCCTGTAATGTACTTGAGCTGAAAGCTTACCCCTTGTCAAAAAATCTATTCCATTGCAGATAAAGTGTCTGACCATAAAATGCGCACTGGGGGGCAACATGGTGGCTCAATTGTTAGCACTTCAGCCTTGCAGCACTGGAGTTCTGGGTTCGAATCCTGCCAGGAACAACATCTGCAAGGAGTTTCTATGTTCTCTCCGTGTTTGCGTGGATTTCCTCCCATTCTACAAAGACATACTGATAGGTGAAAAAAAGTACATTGTGATCCCTATATGGAGCTCACAATCTACATTAAAAAAAATAAAAAAAAATAAAATGCGCATTGGATTTCATAACATATTACCTACTGGGTAGAAAGTCTAAATTAATCTCAGATTATGACCTTTAAGATGGATGAGTGAGAGAAAAGGGAATAAGTCCAGTGTAACTTGCTGGTTTCTGGCCTTGCAGGACTTTAAGTTTTATGCGGAACACAGACCTGAGATACAGCATGGGAACACGCAATTTATGGGAAAGAATCATGGATGGGGTATCATGAGTAGTATAGTGTCACCGAGGACTAATTGCCTCAGTGAAACAATCCAGGTTTTAAATGTCCCAGCCAAATGGAGGGAATCGGAGGATGGGAGTAGTAGTGACAGGTGATGTGTCACTTGCTAGGCCAAGCACACTCAACCAAACACTCCAGCCTCGATCCTGAGACAGACACCACTGAGGGGGGGTCATGCACTACGTGATGGTGGTCATAGTAATTTTCCCAGGGCACTTCCAGTTGGATAGGGGACCTCTCCTCTCTGAGCTGGCATGATGATGTTGGAGGTCCCTGCTGATTACTCAGGAAGCCAGTAGTGCAGTTGAACAGGGAGCAGCTTTATTCCGCAACTGGAACAGGCACAAATGGCAGCTTCCAGATGGGGTAGTAGTACCACAACAACGTCCAATTGGTTTCAGGAGGGTGCCCAAGGATAATTCATTCTCTATGGCAAAACCTCTCCAACTACTCCTCCACCCGTGCCACTCCCAGGTAAGGATGCTGGAGATTATAATGCAGGGAGTCCTGACAGGGATCTGGTGACCTTTAGTTAGGCCTTAGTAAACTCATCCTGTCAGTGACCTCCACTGCTCCTGGCTCAGTGTCCAATAGTCCAGACATCAGTACTCCTTTCTCAGGGCTGTCTTTAGATGAGCCTAAGGCAGTAAACAATCCTCCTGGAGGCTGTATGGGTAGCTGTTGATGCCTAGTCTCAGTGCTGTTGCAGGGATGGATCTGCACACTGTCACAGATGCACACTAGACACAGACTGAGCCACAAAGGACACCCTGGAGACCTAGGTCTCCTACAATCCTGCCCAGTGGCCTGTGATGGGCCAGAGCTAAACCAAGGCAGAGGTTTGAAAACTGAAGGGGGTAAAATAACAAGGGAAAAGCTGCAAACAATCACATAGAAGATCGAGGGTGTGTTGGTATGTCCCATCCTCTAAGCACAAAAGACAAACAATTAAAGCAGTAGCACTCTGGGATGCTGCATAAGAATTACCACAGACCATGTTGGAGCTCCTATACTCCATTCAGGGGTTTCCTTATTACCTGCCCAGATTAAAGATGATGAACAAAGTAAGGATTTGGAGAGTGTGTCTGGGAGTAAGAGACTTGAAGGAGATACTTTATTCTATCAGAGGTGTACCAGAGGAGTATCTAAAGCAGAGCATCAGGGACTTAATTTCCATAGGATGTAGATGTGTGAATATGTAGGATTTCCACCTCCTAAAGAAAGGTTTTGTATGGCTGTCTTTTGACCTCTTAGTCTCTATTCTATCTATGTGCATGAAGTGACGCATCTGGGTATTTACCTCTAGCGTGGATGGCATCCACAGGAGTAACCAAGTAACCATAAGGCAGCATTGAATCACCAATAGTGTTTATAATCTCGCAGGGTAAAAGTGGAAGAGCATTGACATGAGATCTTTTGGAATGGTTAAATGGCAGATATCTTGTATCCAGTGCAGTATGTCCTACCAATAATATTGCTAGTGAGGCATCCAAAGAGACAGCGCTTTAGAGATGGTGCATTTGGGGCAGTGAGTAAGGCATATTTGGACGTTGGGGAATAACAACTGCATAGATGGGTCAGTGCAATATGCTGTGTGTATTCCTTGACAATTGGCAGAGCACTGCCCTCTTAACCGTCATCCACCCCTCTATCAATCAGTCAGTAAGGTCTTCAATTAGGAGAACTCGGGCATGGGCACGAAACACAACCAGGGCAACCTTTGAAAGTCTGGTATAATTTGAAGATGATATAGCAACTTTGAGAAACTGACCACAGCATTTGTAAATTTCTAGCTGGTCAGACCATGAACTAAAGTATATAGTCAGCAAACAATGAAGATGTGACTCTGTGTTCCCTATTTTAATCCACTCAAAGGAAACTCGTTCCCTTTCACAATGGTATGGGTTTTGAAAGGAATCCCAGAATGTATTTTCGAGCCTCTGGACTATAGGGATGACATATATGTATGGAAGGGTTCTACAATGTTCATTGCATTCATCCACCCTCCCAGCCACTCCCACCTGACATTATCAAAAGCCTTTTTGGCATCCACCATCAGGGTAAGGGTGAGGAGGTGGACATAAGGTCCCATTTTGCAGCATCAAGTACAGTCAGTACTTTGGATGTTGACCTCTGCTGAACGGTCTGTTATAAAGCCCACTTGGACTGGTGATATCAGTTTGGCATATAGTATGACAATATGTCAGCCATAATCTTAAACATCAGTTTTATATCCACATTTCTAAGGGATATTGGTGTTAGGAGGGTGGGGAGGAAGGGCCCTTGTTACGTTTCAATAACAGTTTGATATGAGCAATAATATCAGTGGGAGAAAGAGACACCTCCTGTGGAAAACCATTATATATGGTTTGTAGTATACTAGGCCTAGAAGCTGTAGATTCTTTTGCTAGGACCAGTTCTTGAGATCCTTGACTTGGTCCCATAACCATCATGTTGTAGTGAAGTGGGGACCATATTTACCAGGGCCTCCTGTAGGTCTTGTGAAATACATAAAGCCACTTCAGTTGCTAGAAACTTGTAGTCGAGTTCAAGTGAATCAGGTGGTGGCTTGAGTTCGGAGGACTGAGGGAGCTGCAACTCAGGGGGCAATGGTGGCTGGTGAGTACCAGTATGTGCAGCTGTATTCGCATCTGGTGCCATATATGGTGATCACATGTTATCAGGCTGACCATCTGTATGAATTTTTCCCTTGGTTGTTTCGCTCATGATGAGTAGAAAGCAGTTCATCCAGTGATGGAACTACTGCTATTGCAGCTGTAGCAACTGCTATAGGTCCACAACTTTTCTCCAGCAGATAATGACCCCTATATATGTACTGATTCCCATTCCTTCCCATGGTTACATCCGCTCTCCTTTCAGCCCTCCAGGGAGCCCAGTGAGTCCAATTTCATATAGCTGACATCAGCACTAGGAGGCTGATGAGAGAAGTGGAAGAGGTTGTGGGCAGAAGCAGAGATTAGTAAGTAAGGTCACAGCACTTAGCGTATTTGTTGGGTGAATCTTGCGAGGTTCACCCTATGGTTTCGTTTGGACCAAACACATCTGAAAAAGGAACTGTTACTATTATAATCTACAATGAGCAGAGGCCCAGGGGAGATGAAACATAAAAACCCGTGTTACTCTCCTCTCCTGGGCTTTGGCACTGGTTTCCCGCATGGGCAAATTACATAATCACCTATGAAAAATGTTCCTGACAGGCGATAACTGAAAAATGGGATAGTGCTCTTCAAGGTTTCTCTTAGTGGTAATAGTACATATGTTCAGAATAACAATGTACTTGACCATCAATTTGACTATTCAACACTGGTGTCTTTTTGGCAATTCTGCAATTTTTTTTACTCCTAACACAGCACAGTGGCTCAGTGGTCAGCACTGCAGCCTTTCGACTCCTAGTTTCAAATCCAGCCAAGGATAACATCTGTAAGGAGTTTGTATATTCTCCTCATGTTTGCCTCCCACACTTGAAAGGCATACTGATAGGGAATATAGATTGTGAGTCCCATATGAGACAGTGTTGACGACATCTGTAAAGTGCTGCAGAATATGACGGTGCTAAAAAAACAAAAAACAGACATCTTTCGTTATGCCTTTATCAGAACCGTTGACCAATTTATATTTCTTGAATGAAACAATTGGTTCAATTTTCGACTTTTTCTAGTCATAACTTTAACAAACCCGCCAAAATCATCTGACCCTCAATCTTAACACAATGTTTCCTCCATTATGAAAACTGTTTTGACATTTTTCTGTTCTGTTTTACCCTTTCAAATGCTGTTCATTGAACTTTTTAGCGCTGTTAGGGCCCCTTCACACGGCGTATACGCTCACTGCTTTGGAGCGTGTAAATGTTCCATAGCAGCGGCGTCTAAAGCAGTTCCCATTGTTTTCTATGGGAGCCGGCAGACGCGCGCTCCCCATAGAAATGAATGGAAAAAGCAGCCCATTCATTTCTATGGCGAGCGCGCGTCTGCCGGCTCCCATAGAAAACAATGCGATCTGCTTTTAGACGCCGCTGCTACGGAACGTTTACACGCTCCAAAGCAGTGAGCGTATACGCCGTGTGAAGGGGCCCTTATTGTTGGTAACTACTGAATTCTGTTGTTCATAAGTCGTCCCGTGATATAGAAAGTCGGCCACACTTTTGCTTCACTATCTACATTTGCAACAAATTCTTAGTGCACACAGTTTTAAAAAGAAATAGAGATCCATTATAATATACTCAATGGTGCGCTTAACTGCCCACTCAGTTTCCTTGCTATATACTGACATACAGAACATTGTCTTTTTAAATAATTTCTTACAAATGTGATTCTCCTGACAAAATACTGTAATAGTGCAGCAATTAAAACATGAAAAGATATAATTTTCAGTATAGGAGACATTAACATGTAGCACAATTTAATTAATATCTATTGCAAATGGTTCAGAATTCTATGTTATGGAATATAGCAGAATACAACCTTCTTCGTAAGTGTAACTAAACTTTGTGCTAGTTTGGATTTTCTGACAGGAATTGTGTTAATAGGTTTTGCGATATACTTTATTGACAAATTAAATATTAACTTCATTTTTTCACTTTAGAACTTATTCGTCTCTTTTATATGACACCAAAAGCAAGTTTCTATGTTTCATAATGTTTGAGATATAGCCATTTGAAATGACACTCTCCAACCTTTTTCTCTTGAACTAACATGGAAATAACATGGTGACTCATGAGAAACATTACTTAGGGTGTATTTACATGTTGAGGTTTATATGCCTTTATTAAAGCCCAAACCAAGAGTGAACTTAAAAAGGAAGTTATAGGAAGTATAGCACCTCTCCCATTATGACACACCCCTGCTTTTGGCTTCAAAAATTGGATAATAGAATAACACCTCAATAAGTAAATGCACCCTATTTTGAAAATGGAGGTCCAACGAGCCTTGGTTCACATGCTTATTTACAGGCTGCTTACTCAGCTATTTTCTGAACTACCTTATAAGTGAATGGAAAGAGCAGCACATTCAATGTGTCCTAAAAGTTTCCCTTAACAAAGTGTATCCTCAGCATGGAGAAGAGGCTCTTATCATTCCTACAGAAGCATTTGTAAATCACAACTATTTGACTTTAATTAATGCGACTGCAGCATGGGGTATCAGCTAGAGTGATGTACATAGCCACATTAGCAGTCTAGGGGTTAATTGCTATAGACCCTGGGAGTCAATGCCATAAGGATATAGTCATTTGTCTATTTTAGTGTTTTTAAGATCTGCTTGTCTTCCTCAGCATGTGACATTTAATGTAGGATTTACCTTATTAACCATTTACCATTTAATGTAGAATTTACCTTATCTCTGGTCATGTCCCACTCATTGCATTTTACTGGGTAAAAACAGTAGAGAAGAATTTAGAAGTATTTTATAGATTAGACTTCTGCTCATCCTCCCCCATGATTATGCCCAGATTATTTTTGAGAGGGCTCACAGTCTAATTTTTAAGTTTCTTATTAGAGATGAGCGAACACTAAAATGTTCGAGGTTCGAAATTCGATTCGAACAGCCGCTCACTGTTCGAGTGTTCGAATGGGTTTCGAACCCCATTATAGTCTATGGGGAACATAAACTCGTTAAGGGGGAAACCCAAATTCGTGTCTGGAGGGTCACCAAGTCCACTATGACACCCCAGGAAATGATACCAACACCCTGGAATGACACTGGGACAGCAGGGGAAGCATGTCTGGGGGCATAAAAGTCACTTTATTTCATGGAAATCCCTGTCAGTTTGCGATTTTCGCAAGCTAACTTTTCCCCATAGAAATGCATTGGCCAGTGCTGATTGGCCAGAGTACGGAACTCGACCAATCAGCGCTGGCTCTGCTGGAGGAGGCGGAGTCTAAGATAGCTCCACACCAGTCTCCATTCAGGTCCGACCTTAGACTCCGCCTCCTCCGGCAGAGCCAGCGCTGATTGGCCGAAGGCTGGCCAATGCATTCCTATGCGAATGCAGACTTAGCAGTGCTGAGTCAGTTTTGCTCAACTACACATCTGATGCACACTCGGCACTGCTACATCAGATGTAGCAATCTGATGTAGCAGAGCCGAGGGTGCACTAGAACCCCTGTGCAAACTCAGTTCACGCTAATAGAATGCATTGGCCAGCGCTGATTGGCCAATGCATTCTATTAGCCCGATGAAGTAGAGCTGAATGTGTGTGCTAAGCACACTCATTCAGCACTGCTTCATCACGCCAATACAATGCATTAGCCAGTGCTGATTGGCCAGAGTACGGAATTCGGCCAATCAGCGCTGGCCAATGCATTCTATTAGCCCGATGAAGTAGAGCTGAATGTGTGTGCTAAGCACACACATTCAGCACTGCTTCATCATGCCAATACAATGCATTAGCCAGTGCTGATTGGCCAGAGTACGGAATTCGGCCAATCAGCGCTGGCTCTGCTGGAGGAGGCGGAGTCTAAGGTCGGACCTGAATGGAGACTGGTGTGGAGCGATCTTAGACTCCGCCTCCTCCAGCAGAGCCAGCGCTGATTGGCCGAATTCCGTACTCTGGCCAATCAGCGCTGGCCAATGCATTCTATTAGCCCGATGAAGTAGAGCTGAATGTGTGTGCTAAGCACACACATTCAGCACTGCTTCATCACACCAATACAATGCATTAGCCAGCGCTGATTGGCCAGAGTACGGAACTCGACCAATCAGCGCTGGCTCTGCTGGAGGAGGCGGAGTCTAAGATCGCTCCACACCAGTCTCCATTCAGGTCCGACCTTAGACTCCGCCTCCTCCAGCAGAGCCAGCGCTGATTGGCCGAATTCCGTACTCTGGCCAATCAGCACTGGCTAATGCATTGTATTGGCGTGATGAAGCAGTGCTGAATGTGTGTGCTTAGCACACACATTCAGCTCTACTTCATCGGGCTAATAGAATGCATTGGCCAATCAGCGCTGGCCAATGCATTCTATTAGCGTGAACTGAGTTTGCACAGGGGTTCTAGTGCACCCTCGGCTCTGCTACATCAGATTGCTACATCTGATGTAGCAGTGCCGAGTGTGCATCAGATGTGTAGTTGAGCAAAACTGACTCAGCACTGCTAAGTCTGCATTCGCATAGGAATGCATTGGCCAGCCTTCGGCCAATCAGCGCTGGCTCTGCCGGAGGAGGCGGAGTCTAAGGTCGGACCTGAATGGAGACTGGTGTGGAGCGATCTTAGACTCCGCCTCCTCCAGCAGAGCCAGCGCTGATTGGTCGAGTTCCGTACTCTGGCCAATCAGCGCTGGCCAATGCATTCTATTAGCCCGATGAAGTAGAACTGAATGTGTGTGCTTAGCACACACATTCAGCTCTACTTCATCAGGCTAATAGAATACATTGGCCAATCAGCGCTGGCCAATGCATTCTATTAGCTTGATGAAGCAGAGTGTGCACAAGGGTTCAAGCGCACCCTCGGCTCTGATGTAGCAGAGCTGAGGGTGCACAAGGGTTCAAGTGCACCCTCGGCTCTCCTACATCAGAGCCGAGGGTGCGCTTGAACCCTTGTGCAGCCTCGGCTCTGCTACATCAGAGCCGAGGGTGCGCTTGAACCCTTGTGCACACTCTGCTTCATCAAGCTAATAGAATGCATTGGCCAGCACTGATTGGCCAGAGTACGGAATTCGGCCAATCAGCGCTGGCCAATGCATCCCTATGGGAAAAAGTTTATCTCACAAAAATCACAATTACACACCCGATAGAGCCCCAAAAAGTTATTTTTAATAACATTCCCCCCTAAATAAAGGTTATCCCTAGCTATCCCTGCCTGTACAGCTATCCCTGTCTCATAGTCACAAAGTTCACATTCTCATATGACCCGGATTTGAAATCCACTATTCGTCTAAAATGGAGGTCACCTGATTTCGGCAGCCAATGACTTTTTCCAATTTTTTTCAATGCCCCCGGTGTCGTAGTTCCTGTCCCACCTCCCCTGCGCTGTTATTGGTGCAAAAAAGGCGCCAGGGAAGGTGGGAGGGGAATCGAATTTTGGCGCACTTTACCACGTGGTGTTCGATTCGATTCGAACATGGCGAACACCCTGATATCCGATCGAACATGTGTTCGATAGAACACTGTTCGCTCATCTCTATTTCTTATCATTTGGGGGTTATTTTTAGTTTCCTTGACAATAAACCTCTTGGTCTCAATTTTTGCCGTGTTTTTGGCTAAGGCTCCATGGAGCGAATCACTCAAAAAAAAAAAAAAAATGCATTGGAGTTTTTCACCTATACAATGGAAATGCCAGCATTTCCATTTTTTTTTTTTTTTTTTTTTTTTTTTCTGCAATGTAAGACTGGGAATAGCTAGAATCCCATCCACTTTGCAGGTACTGTAAAATGCATGTCTTGCTTATCCCCACTATGTCATCTCTCCTCCAAACATTACTGCTTCTAATTCCTAAATCTTGTTATTGAGGCTCCTGGCATTAGAGTACATTCACTTTAGTTATTTTACTTTATAGGGATTCTGCATTTTCTCGTTAACTATTTAACCCTTCCCTCCACTTCACCCACCCTTTCCTTTCTTATTCCCTTGTCTCTATCTACACTATGATCCACTTCTATACCTTTGATGCCCTCCCCAGTATCTAGTTTAAACACTCCTCCAACCTTATACTCATTTCCCCCCCTTTTTTTTTCTCACTCTGGGTATAAACTGCTACAATTGACATAAATTAATCCAAACAAGCATAAAACATAACTTTTAATATAGTCAGCTAAAATCTCACATATAAGCCCAAAAGGGCTAAAGACATACATCCACAATGGGCTAGGGGAGACACAGCAGCTGAGGAGGGATATTTAAATTCTGTTCCTGCACACCCAAGTGCCCGCGATTAGTTTGTACTTTGAGGCTCTGATTTTGGCTCTGTTGACACCTCTCAGATAGGCTTTTTGGCTCTGACAAATTCATTCTTCTGATTCAAATTATAATTTTATGTTCTACTACCCCCCCCCCCCCCCCCGTGGGAGGATTGGGTCAGTGGTAGCAGCAGCATACCGAGACAGTCTGAGACAAACACAAAAATGCAGGAATAGACAGGGTTTTACCCATACCATTTATTTTGTGAAAAACTGTCAGAAAAATAAACAAGCCTTAACTTCAGGCAAAACAGTAACAAAAACACCTTGCTCGGCTGAGCGGCTAACTAAACAGACAAATTCCTAGCTATACGTGTGGCTTGCTCCAGTCACACGGACAGAACTTAAGCAGCAGTTCAAGCTTGAGTCTCACCAGTCTTCACAGGGAAGGACAGAACCTGGTACCTCTATACTCCCCCAGGAACTGCCCAGGACGGAGGTCTTGTCAGGCTTTGTAATGAGGCCCAGCTCCCACCTGCACATGAGAGCTCCTTCCTGCTGTAGGAGAGAAATGGTTAAAACAAAACACAGGTGAGGTTTTGCTACAGCCTGTAATGACCTCACTCACCACACACACGTGAGGAATCTGGGGGAGATATAGCGTCCTTCCAGAACTTTACCTGTCACTTCCTCACACCCCCTTTTCACTCTTCTTAATGAACAGTATCGGGTTGGAATCATCATTTTCCTATTCCAAGCAGACTGTCAAGCATGAACCTTTTTATTAAAACCTCCTGTTCTAGAACGTTTTTCTGTAGACCAGTTTTTGGTCGCCACTGCGCCACTTGAATCCACTTTTGAGTCACACCCAGAACCAATGCAGTTAGGATCCACTATGTTGATTCATGACAGGAGTTTATTCCAGAGACAGTGGGACCTGTGTTATTGAGGAGATTTTTGTCATGTACTTTAAAACTGTCCCAAGCGTCCAGAACTTTAGGTGGTTTTCAGGAAGACCACCTAGGCAGTTAGGTATTTCTCATCATTTCCAAAAAGAAAATTATTTTACTAGTTCATGATAGTGTAATTTCTGCTAACGCTTTTGTTAAATGTGGTTCAGCAGCCAGCAATGCGACCGTAATTGATAACATACTCTGCATACAGTTAAAGGGGCTCTATCATTGGGAGATGTCATTTTTAACTAAGCACATACTCGCATAGCCTTTAGAAAGGCTATTCCACACATGCCTTTTATATGTAAATCGCCTCAGTAGTTTTTGAATGAGCCCGTTTTTGTATGAGGCGATTTAAATACAAAAGGTACGTGTGGAATAGCTTTTCTAAAGGCTATGTGAGTATGTGCTTAGTTAAAAATGACATTTTCCAATGATAGAGTACCTTTAAGTTTACTGTAGCTTTAGGCTAAGGCCCCACGAGCCGTAATCGCAGCGCTAAAGCGCTTGCAGAAAGAACCGCTGCATGATCACATTGCAGTCCTTTCCGCAGCGCTTTGAAAAGAAAGTTCACTGAGTTTTCCTCCGCTGACTTTCTCTTCCTATTATATCTACGGGAAAGCCACTGGCGTTTCCTGTAGATATAATCGACATGCTGCGCTTTGCAAAGCTGCAATGGCTTTACAAATCGCAGCGTGTCTGCACTGTGTTTTTTTCCGCAAAGTGGACATGGGATTCGCATGAATCCCATCCCCTTTGCTTGCACTGTAAAACGCTGCGATTTTTCCCGCAGCGTCTCCGCTGCGGACAAATAGCGGCGTTTACATCCCGTCCCCTTAGTGACTATTGTTGTAGGTATTCTCTGTGTCCATTTCCTTTTTTGTACTTGAGAATTTACCTACATTATTAAATTTTGGGATTTCATTGGTTACAGACGCATAATCCTATAATTGATTGGAGACTGGGGATGTGGGTAAATGGAATTCTGAATGCATAACAACAATAATAGTAATAATTTTATTTCTATAGTGCCAACATATTTTGCAGCCCTTTAAAAATTGTAGGGTACATGAAAAAGACAGGTTTTTTTGTTTGTTTTTTTAAATTTGATTTTTATTGGAGAAAGAGAAATTTTCAATATATAAAACAGTAACAAACAAAAGAACAATCCGCAAAGTTCCGAACATTAAAGTATTGCATACAAGGTTAATGCAACAAAACGCAAACTGGGTGTGAAGACACCACACAAATAATCAAATAAAGTAAGACCAGAAAATCGGTTATACACAGGAAGCTTAGATAACAGGGACCACGGTAAAACATAGATAACAAAGGAAGACAGAAGCTCGGGAAAGGGAAGAAGAGGGAAACACCCCACCCAAAAATAAAACAGGACAATAACAAAAAGAAACAAGAAAACCAAACATATTCAAGAACAGTATACCTGGGTACAATACCAAAAATATGAAAAAGACAGTTTTTGACATTATAGTATGACAAAGAAATTAACATATCCAACAATATGAGACACAAGAGGTAATAGGGCTTGTTTGGTACAATGCTCAAGCCATCTTTTAATAAATAAGGTCATATAACTTAATCTGTATGAGCCCGTACCCAGATGGTATCTGTGACTTCTTCTTCTGTTACTGGGTCAAAGATTGAGAGTTCACAATGAGGAGCAAGGGAGGGAAAGGGACTGAGACTGCCAGGTGAATGGCTTTACAAAGTGTGGCCCTGGGCAAAATTAAAAGCAGGGCTGTAAATGCTGATATACCAACAACTCAATTCAAATGAGCACCTAATATATTTTTGTAGTCAGTCATCAGTTCTTATAGTGTCTCTTTATAAATAGTAGTCTCAGCTTATATATAATATTATACCTTTATCAGTAATTGCTCCCTTATAAATGATAAATAGTGCTTCATATTAATTATATTCCTCTTTATCTAAAATAGTTCCCCCTTATCAGTAACAGTCACCCTGTAAATATAATACTGCTCCCTTATAAATCGTAACCCCTTATTAATGATAACCCTCTCATAAATAATGGTTACCCTTACAAATAATAGTCCCCATTATCACTAATCGTTCCTTCTATAAATAGGGCCATTTAATTATACCCCTCTTATAAATAATAGCTCCCCCCTTATAATAGATGTCTTATATTTAATAGTTCACCCTTTTTATAGGCCTCTTATTAATAGTACCTCCATTATAAATAGCCCATCTTATAAATAATAGCTCATCCCAATAATAGCCCCCATATATAATTTCCCTTTATAATAGACCCCTAACATACTGTACATACATCCCTTATAATAGCCCCCCTCATATTTAACAGTTTTCCCCTTATGTATAATAGCCCACCCTTATAAATAAGAGCCCCCTTATATATAATAGTTCTCCCTTATACAGTGAGATAGACTAAACTGGGCAGACTAAACTGGGGTAGCAGGAAGGGGATATTAAACCATAGAAGTAGCTGGAGAGTGACATTAAACTGGATGCAACTAGAGGGGGACATTAAACTGGGGAGGCTGGAGGTGGACATTAAACCGTAGGTGTAGCTGGAGGGTGACATTAAATTGAGGGCAACTAGAGGTGGACATGTTGTCCTCAGTTTAATGTCCCTTTCCAATTGTCCTCAGCTTAATGTCTCTGTCTAGTGACCGCCATTTTTTAATGTCCCCCACCAGCTGTCTCCAGTTTAATGTCCCTCTTAATCTCCCCCTATTTAATGTCTCCATCCCCTCCATTTACCACCAGTTTAATGTCTCCCCTTCATCTGCCAAAGGTTTAATGTCCCTGACCTCATTACATCGCACTTACAGAAACTTGAGGCCGGAGTGTACAGGGAGAAAAGCAGTGAAGCAGGAGCTCTCTGCAGACAGCTCCTCCTTCATTCAATATTGAAGTCAACTCATCTATGTCCTCCAGACGTAGATTATTTGAATCCGGGACATACTTCTTGCCAACCGGGACTGCAGGACACGACCTATAATCTGGGCTGTCCCACAAAATCCGGGATGGTTGGGAGGTATGTGCACAGTACTGTATGTGGAATGACATGGATATGGAGCATTAATCATATGTGCAGGATTATAGTGAGGGAGCTGTGATGCAGACATAGCACACAGGGCTGACAGCAGGAATTTTTAGCCCCTCCTCCAAAGTATAATGCTCCACATGGTATATAATGCTCCACAGTATAAAATACTCTCCTGAGCCCTCCACAGTTTCCCCACATGGCATATAATACTCCACATATAATACCCCACTCTGGCCCCACACAGTATAAAATGCTCCCCCTGAGCCCCCTCACCCCATAGTAGCCCCACATGGTATATAGGGCTATACACAGTATAATATGCTCCACAGAGCCTCCACACAGTATAATACTCTATAGTGGCTCATGCAGTATACTACCCCTTAGTGGCCCCAGACAGTATAATATGCTCCCTAGCATCCCCACATAATATAATATGCTCCACACAGTGTAATATACACCCCACAGTATCTCTCCCCTCCAGTATAATGCTCCACAGTGGCCCTGCACAGTATAATATACAGGCCTAAGGGGTTTCTCCAGTATAATGCTCCACAGTGGTCCCCCACAGTATAATATGCATCCCACAGTGCCCTCCCCAGTATAGTGCTCTACAGTGACCCCACAGAGTATAATATGCTCCAGAGAAGCCCCACGCAATATAATACACCCCAAAGTGGCCCTCTGGGGTATTTCTACTTCCATTATACCTATATGGAGACTGCCAGCTTTTCAGCATGTATAATTGACATACTAAGATTTTGCAAAGTGTTTTTCAAATCAAAGCATTCCTGAAGCATATTATTTTCTGCAATGTGTGGATAGGATTAGCCAGAATCCCATCCACTTTGCGGTTAATGTAAAATGCTGCATTCTTTGCCATGCCATTTCCTCCATGGCCAAATTGCGGCATTTACAAGATGTGACGCCTTGGCCTTAAATACAGCAATTTGCAGCAGCTTGTAGTTATTTGTTTTAAGAGACATTTAAGATACATGTATTTTTAATGTACAAATACCTGTGTTCTTAATTTTGTGATGCTGTGGTTGATAAAGCATTTGTTGGACTGTGTAGTAGAGCTGCTTAGTTGTGTGTGTGTGACCCCTTTCTATTTTTATAAAGCCAATTACAGTATCTCAAGAGTATATTTACTATGAAATATACCTATGAAATTTACCAAAAGCAGCAGAAACTCAGCACTGCCATACCACACTAAAACCTCTGAAGAACTATACTGCATTTTCAATGTTCTGTGGTAATAATACATCTGTCATACGTACAGTATTTAATTTATTGTGCTATTTACATGGGGGCATTATGATAAAGAAATTACTATGCAGATCACTATTATAAGACATACATTGTATAATGGTTAAACTATAGATGTGGATTGATGTGGATTGCTCCAGTGTTCAGAAGAATTCCTGTTGTAGGTCATGCATTTATTCCTTGCACAAAATTTTTATTTATCATGATGACAGACATATCAAAGGGTTCTCTGACTATAAGAAGTCAGATTAAAAATCTTACGTTATAAAATATGAACAACTCAGCTCATAATTCCCCCCTTTTATTGTGTCAGCATCCTTTAAATAGAGATTTCTCTTTTAATAAGCAAGTGCCTGCGGCCCTATGAAAAGCAAGCAGATACTGTTGCTATATATACGATATTTATAGGATTCCCATAGGACTTCTCCTTTGAAATGTTAAGATGTATAAGAGAACAGGAAAGGTTTTCAATGACAGTGTCAAATCTAAGACTGCAAAGTGGGACATGTTTATGGAATCTTTCTTTCTGTGCTATATATTGGACATGGCAATAACTTAAAGAATATGTTGGAAGATGACTATACTGTAAATGAAAATGTATGTATTTTCTGATACTTATATAGCATTAACATATTTGACAGCAGTATACAGAGATGTGCACTTACCTCACAACCTGACCACAATGGGGTTCATAGTCTAAATTCCCTAGGGTTAGGCAGCCGGGGTAGCTGAGCAGATTGATATACCTATTTGTAGGAAAAGGAACAGAATTCATGATTTATTTAAAACTCTGTTCTTTCTGGGCATAGACAAAGCAGAGGTTCAGAAGAATACATGCTAGTGCTAGAATACATAACTAGTGCTATTCCTACAAATATGTATATCAATCTGCTCCCAAATATGCTGCTCACAGGTTGGACTGCTTAGTAATGGGTTACCTTTATATGTTTCTAAAGTGTGGAAAGAAACCAGAGAACCTAGAGAAATATAAGCAAAGCAGAACATTAAAAAAAAAAGGTTACAATAGGTTAACACTAGCGTTCAGCTTTCCGTTCTGCATAACCTAATATGTGTAAAAATCTGTTATCTGCACTATAATGGGCTCTACTGGGTTTCCGCCCTAAAAATTTGGAAAAACTTGCTTTTTTATGCTTTTTTTAATGCATTTTCACATTTTTCAAGCGGATACGAGTACGGAAACCCTGAATATAGTTCAAATACTAGTCTGAACCTAGCCTGAGTCAGATTCCAACACAGAACTCCAGTTCTACAAGGTACCAGAGCTCACCACTCAGGCAGTGTATTGTCACAATGTAATATTTTGTATCCAAGCCACAAGTAAACTGAACTAGTGGCAATATACAGTGGAATAAGTGTAGTAATCCAACACACACAAACAGTATATACATCTCATTTAGACAACTTACACTAAGGCTCCAATCACACTACCATTATTAACGTCTGTTGCTGTCATATGTCTTAGGTTGACAGCAACAGACATTAGTGGTAACAAAGTAATGGACGAAGATGGAGCCCCCTCCACTTGCGTCCATTCTTATTGTTTTCCGACATGCTTGTTTCATTTTGTAAAAAAAATAAAAACATGACTGAAGAAAGCTTCTGTAATATTTATAACATTGGGTTGATTGCAGACAGACACTAAATGGAGAGGGCTATTTCTACATCTGTAATTTAATGCCCATTGCTCTCATCCCATGATGAACAACAGACATTGAATAGCAGTAATGTGAACTAGTGTGCAGACTGCTACAATAGTGGATAGATACAAAGCTTGATGAACCCCATTGACTACAAACAGGTCTGTCGGGTGTCAGTTGTTTTTAAGCTGAAATTAGTGGACATAAAGTTGTGCAGCCATAACTTTTTCATCCATCGATTTTGGGCAAACACTGTGATGGAGATGTGAACTCCAATGCAGATGTGAAATATTTGCTAAAGATCATTGTAAAATCATGAATTCATGAGTAAGTTATATACAGCAATAAGCAGTGGTATAACTACCGGGGTAGCAGGGGTAGCAGCTGCCACAGGGCCCGGGACATTAGGGGCCCGGTTACAGTTGCTACCGCTGCGGTTTTTTTTCTTAATAGGCTGGTACTGGCTGGAGTTCTGGGATCGGTAAGTGACACCACGGGCCCAACAAACACTGTTATTATACTCAGGGGTATAATCGGATTGGAGGCCCAGGAGAGATAAGGGAACATAAAAAACAGTGTTACTTACCTCTCCGAGCTCCATACAGGCATCGGACCTGGGTCATGTGACGTCCTGACGTAACTGAAGATGGCCAACACCATCAAGGACTGCAGCGGATATGGGGATAGGTAAGAGACAGTGTTTTTTATGTTTGTATCCCCCCCTCGGTCTTCGATTATACTCTGGGTTCCAGTAGAATACTGTGATGCCAGGTAGAGTAAACAAGTCAAATGCTGTACTACAATAATATCGCTGCTAAATTTACTGTAATAATACTTGATATTATTAGGGATATTGGAAAGAGATGAAATACCTATAAATGATTATTTCTCCTATTTTTCATAAACTTTACAGCAACTAGCAAAAATATGCATTACTAAACATATATTGCCCTTGATAGATCAATAACAATGATTTGACTGTGCATTTCAGTGTTTGTCTGTTTTGACATTGGCTGCCAAAGGGTTTTGCAGTGTGATTGCAGAAATCTGTGACCCCTGCCTCCTTACTCTGCAAACAGTCTCTGGTTCAAAGACATCTGTTCCCTTTCAGTGTGTCACAGCAGAGATGCTCAGTATTCCTTGCTTGTAAGTAGAATTCTGTATCTATGTATAGCTTCAGTATGTCTCTGGCCTTACATTTCCCCTGTTCATCCATGAGGTTCAAACACAATTTTCAGACCATTTCCCACTCTCGGCATTACTGTTCACATCTATCTGTTCATCCCCTCCTATCCACCTTCTCATTCGCTCTCTCCCCTTCACTTTGTTCTTCAGCTGTGTAATTTGTGTCATTCTGAATAGTGTTAATTGCGACAGCAACATGTTTCTGTGCCCTAAGATAGAAAGGGGAAATGTGAGGGGGGAGTTACAGCTGAGTCAACAATCCCTCCCCCACCAGACACACACTGAAATTATGCATTTAATTTCCATAATCATTCTTTGCATGGTCATTTCCTAGTTCTAAGCACAACACCCCTTAATGAAATTGTCTATGCATTTCCATGTTCCGTGACACGATGCTGCTAAATATCACACAAGTGACTTATTGTCATGCCAGCCTTTAAAGCTAAGACACTTATCTGGTTTTATGTATACATATATAGACACCAATGAACAAAACTCCCTTTGCCTATTTGTGACAGGGTAAAATGATCAAAATGCATTTAAAATATATGAAAATGTAAGTTAAATGGAATCTATCATGAGAGAGAATATAGTTAGATAGCCCAGTCACTCCTGAATGTAATGCTATTTCCCTATGACAATGTGTGTCATTCAGGTGAGCTCCTGGTTGAGATACTCAAAATTTAGTAAGGATCGAGCTGGTCTTGGAAGCCTGAGGGTGCTCTAAATATCCCTATACCCCATATGATGAGATTATCAATGATAGATGATGGTTGGAGTACTTTTACAGATTTTGCATTGGAGTCTAATAGCATTAAATGGTCACTCATTTTATAGAGGACCTTTTATGTCCTCGGGGCACATGTGGTTTTCCCATAATGTGCCCCGCTGAAGAGCTATCGGTACATTTATCAAGAGTTCTTCACTGTCAGAAGGGTGTTCCTGACTGTCTAGCTTGGAACTCTCCTCCTGGCAGCCTATCCGTAGCGCTGTTCTGTGAGGGGACGTTCCTTACAGCCCAGCCATTGTCATGTGAAAAGGTACTTATCACATGACAATGGACCATAAATCACATGACCATGGTCAGAGTTTTATCCACTAGATGTAACAGAATGAATATATACAAAAGGATGTTTCAGCTCACCCTGTAATGGCTGTGTCAGCGTCTCCAGGAAAGCACGGCTTGCAGGTGAACCCGCCTGCTGGAAATTAGTGGTCAAATTGTGGATAAAACACGCCAGCTGTACCCTGGAGGTGGATGAAGAATCCACGGTACTTGATATAGTAAAAATTTAACTTTATTTCATTTAAATTTTAAAAGAAAGTTACATAGTAACTGGACAAGTATGCCCATCTGCTAGCGACGCGTTTCGGGACAGTGCGTCCCTTCCTCTTGGCTTATAGAGGAAGGGACGCACTGTCCCGAAACGCATTTCTAGCAGACGGGCATACTTGTCCAGTTACTATGTAACTTTCTTTTAAAATTTAAATGAAATAAAGTTAAATTTTTACTATATCAAGTACCGCGGATTTTTCATCCACCTCCAGGGTACAGCTGGCGTGTTTTATCCACAATTTGACCACTAACAGAATGAATGACAGCAAGCAGAGATCTAGAAAAACAAGAGGAATTGATACAGAAAGTATATTGGAAAACTGCACAACTTTTTATTATACAAACCATAACATTTGTCTTTCAATATTGGTCTGAAAGTGGCCAACCACTTTAAGTAAAAGTGGTTAGCTAGGTGCAAAACAAATGATGTAGGTGTAACTGTGGAGCTACAATTACAACCACCTTTTCCAGAAAACTGTAGTAATAAATTTCATCCAGTGTTTCACTTCTGCCAGGACTTATACTTCATTCAGACTTGGCAGTCTTTATTTGTAACACCAATTATTAGAGATGAGCGAACAGTAAAATGTTCGAGGTTCGATATTCGTTTTGAGTAGCCCCTCAATATTCGACTACTCAAATCGAATATCGAACCCTATTATAGTCTATGGGGGGAAAATGCTCGGTTTAGGGGTAGGCAACATTCAATCAAATTATACTTACCAAGTCCACGAGTGAGGGTCGGGCTGGATCCTCTGAGCAGTCTTCTCCTTGCAGCGTCTCCGCAGCATCTGCGGGCTCTGAATTCACTCTGCCAGGCATCGGGCCTGGGCAGAGCCGACTGCGCATGACAAAAGTATTGGCACCCTCAGCCTAATACTTGGTAGCACAACCTTTAGACAAAATAACTGAAAACAACCGCTTCCGGTAACCATCAATGAGTTTCTAACAATGCTCTGCTGGCATTTTAGACCATTCTTCTTTGGCAAACTGCTCCAGGTCCCTGAGATTTGAAGGGGGCCTTCTCCAAACTGCCATCAAGAGATCTCTTCACAGGTGTTCTATCGGATTCAGGTCTGGACTCATTGCTGGCAACTTTAGAAGTCTCCAATGCTTTCCCTCAAACCATTTTCTAGTGCTTTTTGAAGTGTGTTTTGGGTCATTGTCCTGCTGGAAGACCCATGACCTCTGAGGGAGACCCAGCCTTATCACACTGGGCCTTACATTATGCTGCAACTATTTGTTGGTAGTTTTCAGACGTCATAATGCCATGCACACGGTCAAGCAGTCCAGTGCCAGAAGCAGCAAAGCAATCCCAAAACATCAGGGAACCTCCGCCATGTTTGTAAGGACCGTGTTCTTTTCTTAGAAGGCCTCTTCTTTTTTTCCTGTAAACTCTATGTTGATGCCTTTTCCCAAAAAGCTCTACTTTTGATTCATCTGGCCAGAGAACATAAGTTTTGGCAAACCCCAGCCTGGCTTTTTTATGTCTCTGGGTAAGAAGTGAGGTCTTCCTAGGTATCCTACCATACAATCCCTTTTCATTCAGACGCCGACGGATAGTACGGGTTGACACTGTTGTACCCTCAGACTACAGGGCAGCTTGAACTTGTTTGGATGTTAGTCGAGGTTCTTTATCCACCATCTGCACAATCTTGCGTTGAAATCTCTCGTCAATTTTTCTTTTCCGTCCACACCTAGGGAGGTTAGCCACAGTGCCATGGGCTTTAAACTTCTTGATGACACTGTGCACGGTAGACACAGGAACATTCAGGTCTTTGGAGATGGACTTGTAGCCTTGAGATTGCTCATGCTTCCTCACAATTTTGCTTCTCAAGTCCTCAGACAGTTCTTTGGTCTTCTTTCTTTTCTCCATGCTCAATGTGGTACACACAAGGACACAGGACAGAGGTTGAGTCAATTTTAATCCATTTCAACTGGCTGCAAGTGTGATTTAGTTATTGCCACCACCTTTTACGTGCCTCAGGTAAGTAACAGGTGCTGTTAATTACACAAATTAGAGAAGCTTCACATGATTTTTGAAACAGTGCCAATACTTTTGTCCACCCCCTTTTTATGTTTGGTGTGGAATTATATCCAATTTGGCTTTTTGACAATTTTTTTTTTGTGGTTTTCCATTGAAGATGAATTAAATGAAGATAATAATACCAAATGATTTGTGATTGCAATCATTTTCTGGAAGAAAATGAGTGTTATCTGACAGAATTGCAGGGGTCCCAATACTTTTGGCCAACACTGTACTATAAAGGCATCTACATACAGAAAGTGACATATACAGCCTCTGGTATAGTTGTACCCTAACCTGGGTGAGTAGTGAAAAGTCACAACTGCTTTGTAGGCAAATAGACAATTGAAGATTCTTGAAAGCTGCAGAAACTCTGGGCGTCAGGATAAGTGAAATCCAGGCGGATGATGGACAGTTAAAAATACAGACTGTAAGCTCCAAACAAAAAAAGAAGTGTAGATATGCTCTTTCCAGATGAAGAAAGGTCTTTTATTTAATATCTCAAAACACACAACGCATTTCAGGGACTTTTTCAAGTGTACATGAAACTCGTATTTTTTCAAAGGGTTTCTACCATTAACCCCTTCCCGCCGATGGCATTTTTTGATTTTCGTTTTTCGTTTTTGACTCCCCTCCTTCTAAACCCCATAACTTTTTTATTTCTCCGCTCCCAGAGCCATATGAGGTCTTAATTTTTGCGGGACAAATTTTTCTTCATGATGCCACCATTAATTATTCTGTATAATGTACTGGGAAGCAGGAAAAAAATTCAGAATGGGGTGGATTTGAAGAAAAAATGCATTTCTGCGACTTTCTTACGGGCTTTGGTTTTACAGCGTTCACTGTGCAGCCAAAATGACATGTCTCCTATATTCTGTGTTTCGGTACGGTTCCAGGGATACCAAATTTATATAGTTTTATTTACATTTTGACCCCTAAAAAAAAATTCCAAAACTGTGTTAAAAATTTTTTTTTCTAAAAGTCGCCATATTCCGACGGCCGTAACTTTTTTATACGTAAGTGTACGGGGATGCATAGGGCGTCTTTTTTTGCGGGGTCGGGTGTACTTTTTAGTTCTACCATTTTCGGGAAATGTTATTGCTTTGATCACTTTTTATTCAAATTTTTATCAGAATCAAAACAGTGAAAAAACGGCGGTTTGGCACTTTCGACTATTTTTACCGCTACGGTGTTTACCGAACAGGAAAAATATTTTTATAGATTTGTAGAGCGGGCGATTTCGGACGTGGGGATACCTAACATGTATATGTTTCACAGTTTTTAACTACTTTTATATGTGTTCTAGGGAAAGGGGGGTGATTTGAACTTTTAATTCTTTTTATATTTTTTTTATATTTTTTTTAACTTTTTTTAAATTTTTTTTTTTGCATTTATTAGACCCCCTAGGGGTGTTGAACCCCAGGGGGTCTGATCATTAATGCAATGCATTACAATGCTAATGCATTGCAAAAAAGCATCCTTTCTTTTGCAGGCTGCATAGACCAGCCTGCAAAAGAGAGGATTTGCAGACAAGCCTGGGAGCCTGTACAAGGCTCCCAGCTGTCATGGCAACGGGACGTCAGCCCTGGAGCATGCTCCAGGAGCCGGCGATCCCTGCCAAAATGGCGGCGCCCATGCACCGCCGGGAAAATGGCGCCTCCGGGACCGATCGGAGGCATTAGAGCCGGTTGTCTACTGCTTAGAGCAGTAGATACCCGGCGGCTATAGTTACAGACCCGACATGCGCCGTACTATTACGGCGCATGTCGGGAAGGGGTTAAAACACTTTTTTTTCTCATTAAGACGTAGGAATAGTCTTAAGAAAGGCTATTCTTCTCCTACCTTTAGATGTCTTCTCCGCGCCGCCGTTCTGTAGAAATCCCGGTTTTTGTTGGTATGTAAATGAGTTCTCTCACAGCACTGGGGGCGGGCCCAGCGCTCACACAGCACTGGGGGCGTCCCCAATGTTGTGAGAGAACTCTCCAGCGACGCCTCCACTGTCATGTAGTTTTGGAATCAATGAGCTTGGATGAGAGACATCACACAGTGCAGGAGCTGCTTCACTACAGGTTGTAGCAAGTGTCTCATTGGATAGCGCCTCACCAACTGCAACTGCGTAGCAATGCCAGCAACAATGGCACCAATATTATTGGTGCTGTAGTTAGAATGAATACCATATTGTCTCTGTATGCCACCTACTTAATCTGGTGGTTTTCCACTTTATTAACATGTACAGTGGCTTAATAGTGGTGCTCCTCAAGGTCATAAAAATCTGCATATTTCATTCTTTCTTACATTGCAAATAACACCCTGCTTGATTTGTGGAAATAAAATGAGCTGTCTTTGTGCAGCCTTATCTATGAAGTTCCAACCTGGTTGAACCTCCACTTTAAACATACCGGAGCTTTTTTCTGAACAGCAGAAGTCAGGGAAAAATTATTGAATGCAGTAGACCATAGGTATAATGTGCTATTTTGAGATACGCCATTAGAAGATCATGACAGAAGTATTCTGAAGCCCTCTGAAGAAGCCACCACATTTGTCAGCAGGGACGACTGCAGTATCAGTGATTAGAGATGAGCGAACACTAAAATGTTCGAGGTTCGAAATTCGATTCGAACAGCCGCTCAATGTTCGTGTGTTCGAACGGGTTTCGAACCCCATTATAGTCTATGGGGAACAGATACTCGTTAAGGGGGAAACCCAAATCCGTGTCTGGAGGGTCACCAAGTCCACTAAGACAACCCAGGAAATGATGCCAACACCTCTGGAATGACACTGGGACAGCAGGGGAAGCATGTCTGGGGGCATCTAACACACCAAAGACCCTCTATTACCCCAACATCACAGCCTAACAACTACACACTTTACACACTCAATACCACCTCTCTGACAGTAGGAAAACACCTTGAAACATGTGTATTTGGCACTTGCAGTGAGGAGAGCTTGTCACCAGCAGTGAATTTGGCCCTTGTAGTAAGTTGAGGTTGGCACCAACATTTGTTTCGAAAATCAGGGTGGATTGAGCCTCTAACCAGCAGAGTTTGGGCAAATTCATGGTGGAGGGAGCCTCTAAACACCCCAGTTTGGGCAAATTCATGGTGGAGGGAGCCTCTAAAAACCCCAGTTTGGACCAATTCATGGTGGAGGGAGCCTCTAACCAGCCCAGTGTGGGCAAATTCATGGTGGAGGGAGCCTCTAAAAAACCCAGTTTGGGCAAATTCATGGTGGAGGGAGCCTCTAACCAGCCCAGTTTGGACCAATTAATGGTGGAGGGAGCCTCTAACCAGCCCAGTTTGGGCAAATTCATGGTGGAGGGAGCCTCTAAACAGCCCAGTTTGGACCAATTCATGGTGGAGGGAGCCTCTAAAAAACCCAGTTTGGACCAATTCATGGTGGAGGGAGCCTCTAAACAGCCCAGTTTGGGCAAATTCATGGTGGAGGGAGCCTCTAACCAGCCCAGTTTGGACCAATTCATGGTGGAGGGAGCCTCTAACCAGCCCAGTTTGGGCAAATTCATGGTGGAGGGAGCCTCTAAACAGCCCAGTTTGGACCAATTCATGGTGGAGGGAGCCTCTAAAAAACCCAGTTTGGACCAATTCATGGTGGAGGGAGCCTCTAAACAGCCCAGTTTGGGCAAATTCATGGTGGAGGGAGCCTCTAACCAGCCCAGTTTGGACCAATTAATGGTGGAGGGAGCCTCTAAACAGCCAAGTTTTGGGAAATTCATGGTGGAGGGAGCCTCTAACCAGCCCAGTTTGGACCAATTCATGGTGGAGGGAGCCTCTAAACAGCCCAGTTTGGGCAAATTCATGGTGGAGGGAGCCTCTAACCAGCCCAGTTTGGGCAAATTCATGGTGGAGGGAGCCTCTAACCAGCCCAGTTTGGACCAATTAATGGTGGAGGGAGCCTCTAAACAGCCAAGTTTGGACCAATTCATGGTGGAGGGAGCCTCTAAAAACCCCAGTTTGGACCAATTCATGGTGGAGGGAGCCTCTAACCAGCCCCGTTTGGGCAAATTCATGGTGGAGGGAGCCTCTAAACAGCCCAGTTTGGGCACATTCATGGTGGAGGGAGCCTCTAACCAGCCCAGTTTGGACCAATTAATGGTGGAGGGAGCCGCTAAACAGCCCAGTTTGGACCAATTCATGGTGGAGGGAGCCTCTAAAAACCCCAGTTTGGACGAATTCATGGTGGAGGGAGCCTCTAAAAAACCCAGTTTGGACCAATTCATGGTGGAGGGAGCCTCTAACCAGCCCAGTTTGGACCAATTAATGGTGGAGGGAGCCTCTAAACAGCCAAGTTTGGACCAATTATTGGTGGAGGGAGCCGCTAAACAGCCCAGTTTGGACCAATTCATGGTGGAGGGAGCCTCTAACCAGCCCAGTTTGGGCAAATTCATGGTGGAGGGAGCCTCTAAACAGCCCAGTTTGGGCACATTCATGGTGGAGGGAGCCTCTAACCAGCCCAGTTTGGACCAATTAATGGTGGAGGGAGCCGCTAAACAGCCCAGTTTGGACCAATTCATGGTGGAGGGAGGCTCTAAAAACCCCAGTTTGGACCAATTCATGGTGGAGGGAGCCTCTAAAAAACCCAGTTTGGACCAATTCATGGTGGAGGGAGCCTCTAACCAGCCCAGTTTGGACCAATTAATGGTGGAGGGAGCCTCTAACCAGCCCAGTTTGGACCAATTAATGGTGGAGGGAGCCGCTAAACAGCCCAGTTTGGACCAATTCATGGTGGAGGGAGCCTCTAACCAGCCCAGTTTGGACCAATTCATGGTGGAGGGAGCCTCTAACCAGCCCAGTTTGGACCAATTAATGGTGGAGGGAGCCTCTAAACAGCCAAGTTTGGACCAATTCATGGTGGAGGGAGCCTCTAAAAACCCCAGTTTGGACCAATTCATGGTGGAGGGAGCCTCTAACCAGCCCAGTTTGGGCAAATTCATGGTGAAGGGAGCCTCTAAACAGCCCAGTTTGGGCACATTCATGGTGGAGGGAGCCTCTAACCAGCCCAGTTTGGACCAATTAATGGTGGAGGGAGCCTCTAACCAGCCCAGTTTGGACCAATTAATAGTGGAGGGAGCCTCTAAACAGCCAAGTTTGGACCAATTAATGGTGGAGGGAGCCTCTAACCAGCCCAGTTTGGACCAATTAATGGTGGAGGGAGCCTCTAAACAGCCAAGTTTTGGGAAATTCATGGTGGAGGGAGCCTCTAACCAGCCCAGTTTGGACCAATTCATGGTGGAGGGAGCCTCTAAACAGCCCAGTTTGGGCAAATTCATGGTGGAGGGAGCCTCTAACCAGCCCAGTTTGGGCAAATTCATGGTGGAGGGAGCCTCTAACCAGCCCAGTTTGGACCAATTAATGGTGGAGGGAGCCTCTAAACAGCCAAGTTTGGACCAATTCATGGTGGAGGGAGCCTCTAAAAACCCCAGTTTGGACCAATTCATGGTGGAGGGAGCCTCTAAACAGCCAAGTTTTGGGAAATTCATGGTGGAGGGAGCCTCTAACCAGCCCAGTTTGGACCAATTCATGGTGGAGGGAGCCTCTAAACAGCCCAGTTTGGGCAAATTCATGGTGGAGGGAGCCTCTAAACAGCCAAGTTTGGACCAATTAATGGTGGAGGGAGCCGCTAAACAGCCCAGTTTGGACCAATTAATGGTGGAGGGAGCCTCTAAACAGCCAAGTTTTGGGAAATTCATGGTGGAGGGAGCCTCTAACCAGCCCAGTTTGGACCAATTCATGGTGGAGGGAGCCTCTAAACAGCCCAGTTTGGGCAAATTCATGGTGGAGGGAGCCTCTAACCAGCCCAGTTTGGGCAAATTCATGGTGGAGGGAGCCTCTAACCAGCCCAGTTTGGACCAATTAATGGTGGAGGGAGCCTCTAAACAGCCAAGTTTGGACCAATTCATGGTGGAGGGAGCCTCTAAAAACCCCAGTTTGGACCAATTCATGGTGGAGGGAGCCTCTAACCAGCCCAGTTTGGGCAAATTAATGGTGGAGGGAGCCTCTAACCAGCCCAGTTTGGACCAATTACTGGTGGAGGGAGCCTCTAAACAGCCAAGTTTGGACCAATTAATGGTGGAGGGAGCCGCTAAACAGCCCAGTTTGGACCAATTCATGGTGGAGGGAGCCTCTAACCAGCCCAGTTTGGACCAATTAATGGTGGAGGGAGCCTCTAAACAGCCAAGTTTGGACCAATTAATGGTGGAGGGAGCCTCTAACCAGCCCAGTTTGGACCAATTAATGGTGGAGGGAGCCTCTAAACAGCCAAGTTTGGACCAATTAATGGTGGAGGGAGCCGCTAAACAGCCCAGTTTGGACCAATTCATGGTGGAGGGAGCCTCTAACCAGCCCAGTTTGGACCAATTAATGGTGGAGGGAGCCTCTAAACAGCCAAGTTTGGACCAATTAATGGTGGAGGGAGCCTCTAACCAGCCCAGTTTGGACCAATTAATGGTGGAGGGAGCCTCTAAACAGCCAAGTTTGGACCAATTAATGGTGGAGGGAGCCGCTAAACAGCCCAGTTTGGACCAATTCATGGTGGAGGGAGCCTCTAAAAACCCCAGTTTGGACCAATTCATGGTGGAGGGAGCCTCTAAACAGCCCAGTTTGGGCAAATTCATGGTGGAGGGAGCCTCTAACCAGCAGAGTTGGTGGAAATCAGGGTGGAGGGAGCCTCTAACCAGCAGAGTTGGGGGAAATCAGGGTGGAGGGAGCCTAGTATTAGCAGAATTGTGCAACGCTTATGGTGGATGAGTATGAGGATGCGGAGGAATTGGAGAGGTTGAGTACAGACATGGAGTTTCATGTTGGGGTGCTTTACACAGGTGGGCACAAAAATGACGGCTCTACCCAGTGGTGGTTCATTTTTATCAAAGTGAGCCGGTCGGCACTCTCAGCTGACAGACGGGTGCGCTTGTCAGTGATGATGCCACCGGCTGCACTGAACACCCTCTCAGATAGGACGCTGGCGGCAGGACAGGACAGCACCTCCAAGGCATATAGGGCAAGTTCAAGCCACAGGTCCAACTTCGACACCCAATACGTGTAGGGCGCAGAGGGGTCGGAGAGGACAGGGCTGTGGTCGGAAAGGTATTCCCGCAACATGCGCCTATACTTCTCACGCCTGGTGACACTAGGACCCTCCGTGGCGGCACTTTGGCGAGGGGGTGCCATCAAGGTGTCCCAGACCTTAGACAGTGTGCCCCTCGTTTGTGTGGACCGGTGAGAACTTGGTTGCCTACTGGAGGAACTGCCCTCCCTGCCGCCAACGTCACATGCTGGAAACATCTCCATCATATTCTGCACCAATTGCCTGTGGCAAGCATTGATGCGATTGGCCCTCCCCTCTACCGGAATAAAAGACGAGATGTTGTTTTTATACCGGGGGTCAAGGATAGCAAAGATCCAGTACTGGTTGTCCTCCATGATTTTGACAATACGCTTGTCGGTTGTAAAGCACCCCAACATGAACTCAGCCATGTCTGCCACAGTGTTAGTTGGCATGACTCCTCTGGCCCCACCGGAAAGTTCAATCTCCATTTCCTCCTCATCCTCCATGTCTACCCATCCGCGCTGCAACAATGGGACGATTCGAAGTTGCCCGGAAGCCTCCTGTATCACCATCACATCATCGGACAACTCTTCTTCCTCCTCCTCCTCCTCCTCCTCCTCCTCCATTAAACGCAGTGAAGCGGACAGATGTGTGGACCTACTCTCCAGCTGTGACGGATCGGATGCTATCCCTAACTCCTCTGTGTGATCTGAGTTATCCCTGATGTCAATCAGGGATTCTCTCAGAACACACAAGAGCGGGATTGTAAGGCTCACCATCGCATCCTCAGAGCTCACCCTCCTTGTGGACTCCTCAAAGACCCGTAGGATGTCACAAAGGTCTCTCATCCATGGCCACTCATGGATGTGAAACTGAGGCAGCTGACTTTGTGGCACCCTAGGGTTTTGTAGCTGGTATTCCATCAAAGGTCTCTGCTGCTCAACCACTCTATTCAACATCTGAAACGTTGAGTTCCAGCGTGTGGGGACGTCGCACAAAAGCCGGTGTTGTGGCACATGCAGGCGTTGCTGGAGAGATTTTAAGCTAGCAGCGGCTACTGTCGACTTGCGAAAGTGGGCGCACATGCGCCGCACTTTCACCAGTAGCTCTGGAACATTGGGGTAGCTCTTTAGGAAACGTTGCACCACTAGGTTGAAGACGTGGGCCAGGCATGGAACATGTTGGAGTCCGGCAAGCTCCAGAGCTGCTACCAGGTTCCGGCCGTTATCACAAACGACCATGCCTGGGCCCAGGTGCAGCGGCTCAAACCATATTGCCGTCTCATCGAGGAGGGCATCCCTCACCTCGGAGGCAGTGTGCTGTCTGTCCCCCAAGCTGATCAGCTTCAGCACAGCCTGCTGACGTCTACCAACGCCAGTGCTGCAACGTTTCCAACTCGTAGCTGGGGTCAATCTAACAGCGGAGGAGGAGGCGGTGGCGGAGGAGGAGGCGGTGGCGGAGGAGGAGGCGGTAGAGGAGGAGGAGGAGGGGGGTGTTCTTCTCGTGTCCCTGCCAGGAATGTTAGGCGGGGAGACGAGGTACACCGGGCCAGTTTGGGAAGCAGTCCCAGCCTCAACTACATTCACCCAGTGTGCCGTCAGTGAAATGTAGCGTCCCTGTCCGCATGCACTTGTCCACGCGTCGGTGGTCAAGTGGACCTTTGTGCAAAGCGCGGAACTAAGGGCCCGCCTGATGTTGAGTGACACGTGCTGGTGCAAGGCGGGGACGGCACACCGGGAGAAGTAGTGACGGCTAGGGACGGCATAGCGAGGTGCCGCAGTTGCCATCAGGTCCAGGAAGGCGGGAGTTTCAACAAGCCGGAACGCCAACATCTCCTGGGCCAGCAGTTTAGCGATGTTGGCGTTCAAGGCTTGCGCGTGTGGGTGGTTAGCAGTGTATTTCTGCCGCCGCTCCAATGTCTGAGAGATGGTGGGTTGTTGTAAAGAAACGCCTGATGGTGCCTTTGATGGTGCAGGAGAAGGAGATAAGACAGGACCAGGGGAGGATGAGGTAGAAGTCAACAAAGTGGCGGAGGCAGATGAAGTGGTGTCCTGGCTCGTCCTCTGGAGTGCATCGCCAGCACAGTCAGCAGTGGCAGTGGCAGAGGCAGAGGCAGTGGCAGAGGCAGTGGCAGTGGCGTGAACGGCAGGCGGCCTTTGTCCTGCCGTTGCTGCCTGCCACTGATTCCAGTGCTTGGATTCCAAATGACGGCGCATTGAAGTGGTGGACAGGTTGCTCTTCTCAGAGCCCCTAATCAATTTCGAGAGGCAAATTGTGCAGACAACACTATATCTGTCCTCGGCGCATTCCTTGAAAAAACTCCACACCTTCGAGAAACGTGCCCTCGAGGTGGGAGTTTTTCGGGGCTGGGTACGAACTGGAACATCTTGGGAGATTCCGGGTGTGGCCTGGCTTCGCCTAAGCTGCTGACCTCTGCCTCTGCCTCTAGCTACCCTTTTTGGTGCTGCACCTGCCTCAACATCCACACTACTTTCCCCGCTTGACATCCCCCCTGTCCAGGTCGGGTCAGTGTCCTCATCATCCACCACTTCCTCTTCCAACTCCTGTCTCATCTCCTCCTCCCGCACAATGCGCCGGTCAACTGGATGCCCTGACGGCAACTGCGTCACATCATCGTCGATGAGGGTGGGTTGCTGGTCATCCACCACCAAATCGAACGGAGATGGAGGAGACTCTAGTGTTTGAGCATCTGGACACAGATGCTCCTCTGTTAGGTTCATGGAATCGTGACGTGGAGAGGCAGGTTGAGGGACAATGAAAGGAGCGGAGAACAGCTCTGGGGAGCAGGGACAGTTTGGGTTATTGTTCTGTAAAGCTTCGGAATTTTGGGAGGAAGGAAGACAAGACTGTTGGGTAATAGGAGGAGAGGAGGCAGAGTCTGACTGGCTGCTGGACAATGTGCTGTAAGCGTTCTCTGACAGCCATTGCAAGACCTGTTCCTGGTTCTCGGGCCTACTAAGGTTTGTACCCTGCAGTTTAGTTAATGTGGCAAGCAACCCTGGCACTGTGGAGTGGCGCAATGCTTGCTGCCCCACAGGAGTAGGCACGGGACGCCCTGTGGCTTCACTGCTACCTTGCTCCCCAGAACCATTCCCCCGACCTCGCCCACGGCCTCGTCCACGTCCCTTTCCGGGAGCCTTGCGCATTTTGAATTCCTAGTTAGAAATTGGCACTGTATACCAGTAGTAAAAATTGTGGGTGCACGTAACCCCAATATATTCTTTGAATTACCAGTCAGAAACTGGCACTATATGGCAGTAGCAAGAAATGAGGGTATTTGTATTCCCAATATATTCTTTGAATTCCCAGTCAGACAATGGCACTGTATACCAGTAGTAAAAATTGTGGGTGCACGTAACCCCAATATATGCTTTGAATTCCCAGTCAGACACTGGCACTATATGGCAGTAGCAAGAAATGAGGGTATTTGTATTCCCAATATATTCTTTGAATTCCCAGTCAGACAATGGCACTGTATACCAGTAGTAAAAATTGTGGGTGCACGTAACCACAATATATTCTTTGAATTACCAGTCAGAAACTGGCACTATATGGCAGTAGCAAGAAATGAGGGTATTTGTATTCCCAATATATTCTTTGAATTCCCAGTCAGACAATGGCACTGTATACCAGTAGTAAAAATTGTGGGTGCACGTAACCACAATATATTCTTTGAATTACCAGTCAGAAACTGGCACTATATGGCAGTAGCAAGAAATGAGGGTATTTATAACCCCAATATATTCTTTGAATTCCCAGTCAGACAATGGCACTGTATACCAGTAGTAAAAATTGTGGGTGCACGTAACCCCAATATATTCTTTGAATTCCCAGTCAGACACTGGCACTATATGGCAGTAGCAAGAAATGAGGGTATTTGTATTCCCAATATATTCTTTGAATTCCCAGTCAGACAATGGCACTGTATACCAGTAGTAAAAATTGTGGGTGCACGTAACCACAATATATTCTTTGAATTACCAGTCAGAAACTGGCACTATATGGCAGTAGCAAGAAATGAGGGTATTTGTATTCCCAATATATTCTTTGAATTCCCAGTCAGACAATGGCACTGTATACCAGTAGTAAAAATTGTGGGTGCACGTAACCCCAATATATTCTTTGAATTCCCAGTCAGACACTGGCACTATATGGCAGTAGCAAGAAATGAGGGTATTTGTATTCCCAATATATTCTTTGAATTCCCAGTCAGACAATGGCACTGTATACCAGTAGTAAAAATTGTGGGTGCACGTAACCACAATATATTCTTTGAATTACCAGTCAGAAACTGGCACTATATGGCAGTAGCAAGAAATGAGGGTATTTATAACCCCAATATATTCTTTGAATTCCCAGTCAGACAATGGCACTGTATACCAGTAGTAAAAATTGTGGGTGCACGTAACCCCAATATATTCTTTGAATTCCCAGTCAGACACTGGCACTATATGGCAGTAGCAAGAAATGAGGGTATTTGTATTCCCAATATATTCTTTGAATTCCCAGTCAGACAATGGCACTGTATACCAGTAGTAAAAATTGTGGGTGCACGTAGCCACAATATATTCTTTGAATTACCAGTCAGAAACTGGCACTATATGGCAGTAGCAAGAAATGAGGGTATTTATAACCCCAATATATTCTTTGAATTCCCAGTCAGACAATGGCACTGTATACCAGTAGTAAAAATTGTGGGTGCACGTAACCACAATATATTCTTTGAATTCCCAGTCAGACACTGGCACTATATGGCAGTAGCAAGAAATGAGGGTATTTGTATTCCCAATATATTCTTTGAATTCCCAGTCAGACAATGGCACTGTATACCAGTAGTAAAAATTGTGGGTGCACGTAACCACAATATATTCTTTGAATTCCCAGTCAGACACTGGCACTATATGGCAGTAGCAAGAAATGAGGGTATTTGTATTCCCAATATATTCTTTGAATTCCCAGTCAGACAATGGCACTGTATACCAGTAGTAAAAATTGTGGGTGCACGTAACCACAATATATTCTTTGAATTACCAGTCAGAAACTGGCACTATATGGCAGTAGCAAGAAATGAGGGTATTTGTATTCCCAATATATTCTTTGAATTCCCAGTCAGACAATGGCACTGTATACCAGTAGTAAAAATTGTGGGTGCACGTAACCACAATATATTCTTTGAATTACCAGTCAGAAACTGGCACTATATGGCAGTAGCAAGAAATGAGGGTATTTGTATTCCCAATATATTCTTTGAATTCCCAGTCAGACAATGGCACTGTATACCAGTAGTAAAAATTGTGGGTGCACGTAACCACAATATATTCTTTGAATTCCCAGTCAGACACTGGCACTATATGGCAGTAGCAAGAAATGAGGGTATTTGTATTCCCAATATATTCTTTGAATTCCCAGTCAGACAATGGCACTGTATACCAGTAGTAAAAATTGTGGGTGCACGTAACCACAATATATTCTTTGAATTACCAGTCAGAAACTGGCACTATATGGCAGTAGCAAGAAATGAGGGTATTTGTATTCCCAATATATTCTTTGAATTCCCAGTCAGACAATGGCACTGTATACCAGTAGTAAAAATTGTGGGTGCACGTAACCACAATATATTCTTTGAATTACCAGTCAGAAACTGGCACTATATGGCAGTAGCAAGAAATGAGGGTATTTGTATTCCCAATATATTCTTTGAATTCCCAGTCAGACAATGGCACTGTATACCAGTAGTAAAAATTGTGGGTGCACGTAACCCCAATATATTCTTTGAATTCCCAGTCAGACACTGGCACTATATGGCAGTAGCAAGAAATGAGGGTATTTGTATTCCCAATATATTCTTTGAATTCCCAGTCAGACAATGGCACTGTATACCAGTAGTAAAAATTGTGGGTGCACGTAACCACAATATATTCTTTGAATTACCAGTCAGAAACTGGCACTATATGGCAGTAGCAAGAAATGAGGGTATTTATAACCCCAATATATTCTTTGAATTCCCAGTCAGACAATGGCACTGTATACCAGTAGTAAAAATTGTGGGTGCACGTAACCCCAATATATTCTTTGAATTCCCAGTCAGACACTGGCACTATATGGCAGTAGCAAGAAATGAGGGTATTTGTATTCCCAATATATTCTTTGAATTCCCAGTCAGACAATGGCACTGTATACCAGTAGTAAAAATTGTGGGTGCACGTAGCCACAATATATTCTTTGAATTACCAGTCAGAAACTGGCACTATATGGCAGTAGCAAGAAATGAGGGTATTTATAACCCCAATATATTCTTTGAATTCCCAGTCAGACAATGGCACTGTATACCAGTAGTAAAAATTGTGGGTGCACGTAACCCCAATATATTCTTTGAATTCCCAGTCAGACACTGGCACTATATGGCAGTAGCAAGAAATGAGGGTATTTGTATTCCCAATATATTCTTTGAATTCCCAGTCAGACAATGGCACTGTATACCAGTAGTAAAAATTGTGGGTGCACGTAACCACAATATATTCTTTGAATTACCAGTCAGAAACTGGCACTATATGGCAGTAGCAAGAAATGAGGGTATTTGTATTCCCAATATATTCTTTGAATTCCCAGTCAGACAATGGCACTGTATACCAGTAGTAAAAATTGTGGGTGCACGTAACCACAATATATTCTTTGAATTACCAGTCAGAAACTGGCACTATATGGCAGTAGCAAGAAATGAGGGTATTTATAACCCCAATATATTCTTTGAATTCCCAGTCAGACAATGGCACTGTATACCAGTAGTAAAAATTGTGGGTGCACGTAACCCCAATATATTCTTTGAATTCCCAGTCAGACACTGGCACTATATGGCAGTAGCAAGAAATGAGGGTATTTGTATTCCCAATATATTCTTTGAATTCCCAGTCAGACAATGGCACTGTATACCAGTAGTAAAAATTGTGGGTGCACGTAACCCCAATATATTCTTTGAATTCCCAGTCAGACAATGGCACTGTATACCAGTAGTAAAAATTGTGGGTGCACGTAACCACAATATATTCTTTGAATTACCAGTCAGAAACTGGCACTATATGGCAGTAGCAAAAATAGTGGGTGTATATAGCCCCAATTCTATTGCTAGGGGACTTGCAGGGTATTTCTGGGGTGAAGGTGGGGGGGCACACCGTTGGAACGGGTATCGGGGGTATATATCGGGTATACGGGAATACACTGACAGTGTATTCCATTCAGGATCCTGGGAAAGCTGGGTTGCGGCGATTGAGCCCGTCAGTGCCACGTTACACTGACAAGCTTCTCCCTGGAATTTAGCTCTTATAAGAGCTGTTGGTTGTCTTCTCCTTCCTATCCTAGCCTGTCCCTGCCTACCCAGAATCTAAGCCCTAGCTAGCTGGACGGAAACCTCCGTCCTCGGTGAATTGCAAGCTCAGAATGACGCGAACCTGGGCGGCGCTGTTCTTTTAAATTAGAGGTCACATGTTTTCGGCAGCCAATGGGTTTTGCCTACTTTTCTCAACGTCACCGGTGTCGTAGTTCCTGTCCCACCTACCCTGCGCTGTTATTGGAGCAAAAAAGGCGCCAGGGAAGGTGGGAGGGGAATCAAGTAATGGCGCACTTTACCACGCGGTGTTCGATTCGATTCGAACATGCCGAACAGCCTAATATCCGATCGAACATGAGTTCGATAGAACACTATTCGCTCATCTCTATCAGTGATGTGATCACTGTATTGTATATCTTACAGGACACCTTTATGTCATCACCCTGTGTTGATTGAGGAGGATGAGGATCTGGGTCTTGGACTACAAGACTGGAAGAGGAGAAAGAAGAGGAGGAGGAAGACTCTCCCTTGGATGCAAAGGGGGACGTTGATATGTCACAGACACAGCCTGGGGAGGAGGATGACCCTTATTTATTTCAAGATGATGATGATAACCACAACCATGCTGGCCAAGAATATCAACCAAGGCAGACCATTGGGTCCATGCATCCAATGGCAAACTTGCCAGGTTGTATGCTCCGCTGCTTACACAGTAGCATCAAGCAGAGGGATGACTACTGCATGGCAGCGCTCTTAGACTCTTGCTATAAAGACAAGATGAGGAAAAGCCCTTAACGTTTTATACAGTATGTTTTAAGACAACTTAAGCTGTGGTTCAATTCAAACTTGTTTGACAGAAAAGACATTTTGGTCCTGAGCCACCTGAACTCGAGACAAGAAAAATTATTGAAAGCTTCACCCATCTTTACAGATCACTATATAATGCTGGATACTCGGGTGAATTCTTATTCACATGTTGAGCCAGTCATTTTCCCCAAGCACTACATTTGGTCCTTTGGTTACTGCTTATATAAGGCATATGATATAGGAATATTGATGGATATTTAATTTCCATATTTTATATTGTAAGTAACAATTTCATATACATAGTATTAATAAAATACACTGCTCAAAAATGGAACACTCAAATAACACATCCTAGATCTGAATGAACGAAATATTCTCATTGAATACTTTGTTCTGTACAAAGTTGAATGTGATGACAACAGAATCACACAAAAATCATCAATGGAAATCAAATTTATTAACCAATGGAGGCCTGGATTTGGAGTCACCCCCACAATTAAAGTGGAAAAACACACTACAAGCTGATCCAACTTTGATATACAGTAATGTCCTTAAAACATGTCAAAATGAGGCTCAGTAGTGTGTGTGGCCTTCACGTGCCTGTATGACCTCCCTACAATGCCTGGGCGTGCTCCTGATAAGGTAGTGGATTGTCTCCTGAGGGATCTCCTCACAGACCTGGACTAAAGCATATGCCAACTCCTGGACAGTCTGTGGTGCAACGTGACGTTGCTGAATGGAGCGAGACATGATGTTCCAGATGTGCTCAATCAGATTCAGATCCGGGGAATGGGTGGGCCAGTCCATAGCTTCAATGTCTTCTTCTTGCAGGAACTGCTGACACACTCCAGCCACATGAGGTCTGGCATTGTCCTGCATTAGGAGGAACCCAGGGCCAACCACATTAATATATGATCTCACAAGGGGTCTGAGGATCTCATCTCGGTCCCTAATGGCAGTCAGGCTACCTCTGGCGAGCACATGCCCTCCAAAGAAATGTCAGCCCACACCATTACTGACCCACTGCCAAACCAGTCATGCTGAAGGATGTTGCAGGCAGCATATCACTCTCCACGGCATCTCCAGACTCTGTCACGTCTGTCACATGTGCTCAGTGTGAACCTGTTTTCATCTGTGAAAAGCACAAGGCGCTAGTGACAAAGTTGCCAATCCTGGTGTTCTGTTGCAAATGCCAAGCGTCCTGCACACTGTTGGGCTTTGAGCACAACCTCCATCTGTGGAAGTCTGGCCCTCATACTATCCTCATGGAGTCGGTTTCTAACCATTTGTGCAGAGACATGCACATTTGTGGCCTGCTGGAGATAATTTTGCAGTGCTTCTCCTGTTCCTCCTTGCACAAAGGTGGAGGTAGCAGTCCTGCTGCTGGGTTGTTGCCCTATTACGGCCCCTGCCACGTCTCCTGGTGTACTGGCTTGTCTCCTGGTTGCGCCTTCAGCCTCTGGACACTACGCTGACAGACACAGCAAACCTTTTTGCCACAGCTCGCATTGATGTGCCATCCTGAATGAACTGCACTACCTGAGCCACTTGTGTGGGCTGTAGAGTCCGTCTCATGCTACCACTAGAGATGAGTGAATGGCGTTCGATCGAATTGATATTCGATCGAATATCAGGCCATTCGAGGTGTTCGATTCCAATCAAACACCAGGTGGCAAACTCACTAAAAATTTGATTCCCCTCCCACCTTCCCTGGTGCATTTTTTGCACCAATAACTGCGCAGGGGAGATGGGACAGGAAATACGACAACGGAGGCAGTGAAAAAAAAAGTACCCTCCAGCTACTCCTCCTGTACTAACACGACTAGCGCAACTTGGCTATTCCTTAGTACTACTAGCACGTTCAGCTCGGCTATTTCTTAGTGTAATAGCCCAGCTGAGCGTGTTAGTACTACAAACCCCCCCCCCCCCCCGGGGGTCTGCTTACCTGCAGCTCCCTGTTCTTGGTCCACTTTGGTCCATAGTCCGGGTTTCAGAGCGCCCTGCCTCCCTCTCCCCGACTAGTATTATAGAGAAGGCAGGACTTAGGAGAGTGTGGGTGGGTACTGGGCGGGGAGACTCCCCGACGACACTCTCCTAAGCCCCACCTTTCTATAATACTAGTCGGGAGAGAGGGGCAGGGCGCTCTGAAACCCGGACCATGGACCAAAGTGGACCAAGAACAAGGGCTGCAGGTAAGCGGACACCAGGGGGCTTTGGGGGGGGGGGGGGGGGGGGTTGGGGTTTGTAGTACTAACACACAGCTGGGCTATTACACTATGGAATAGCTGAGCTGAGAGTGTTAGTATTACTAAGGAATAGCAAGCTGAGTGTGTAGGAGATGTAGGAGAGCTGGCAGATATGCAGCAGACTAACACACTCAGCTTGGATATTCCTTAGTACTACTAACATGTTCCGTTGGGCTATTACACTGTCCGGAGTAGCCGGGCTAACCGCACGGCCAGCTGTGCTATATCTCGCTATAGAACAGCAGGGGAGCAAAATAGAAAGAAAGGTATGAGTAGAACTGCCTTAATAAAAGCTGTTCCAACATGGCATTACTTAATAATGTTGTTTTCAAATGATAGACCAAACTAGTGAGTGGGAACAACATCATTGATCCTTGTGTGCAGGAGGAATCGGAAGAAGATTAGGGGTTAATGGAGGACAAAAACAAACAAACTCAGCTAGGGTGATGACAACAGTGTGGCAGAAGGGGCAACACTGTGGCTCAGTGATTAGTACTACAGCCTTGCAGTGCTGGAGTCCTGGGTTCAAATCCTGCCAAAAACTACATCTGCAAGGAGTTTGTATGTTCTCCCCGTGTTTGCATGGATTTCCTCCCATACTCCAAAGACATACTGATAGGAAAAATGTGCATTGTGAGCCCTATATGGGGCTCTCAATCCACAAAAAAAAAAAAAAAAAATGGAGGGAGTGGGGGGTTGGCTGACGCTAGGTTCACACCTGCATTTTGGTTTCTGTCTTCTGCATGCAAGAAGACAGAAACCACAGACCGGGTGCGGGGGTGAGCGTTTTATGCTCTCCGCCGCGAAACCGTTTTTTTTTTTTTTTTTTAATCCGGACACAGAGTACTGCATGTCCGACTCTGTGTCCGCATTTAAAAAAACGGTTTCGGTGAGCATAAAACGCTCACCGCCAGGGGGCCACACGGTGGCTCAGTGGTTAGCACTGTAGCCTTGCAGCGCTGGAGTCCTGGTGTTCAAATCCCACCAAGGGCAAAAAACCATCTGCAAGGAGTTTGTATGTTCTCCCCGTGTTTGCATGGATTTCCATCCCATATTCCAAAGACATACTGATAGGGAAAAAATGTACGTTGTGAGCTCTATGTGGGGCTCACAATCTACATTAAAAAAAAAAAAAAAAAACGCTCACCGCCGCTCACGGCCGGACAGCTTTCAAACCCATTCAAATGAATGGGTGAGAAAGAGTCCTGCAGGTTTCCGTATACTGCCTCTGTTTTGTGCAGGAAACGGAAACCTGCAGAACGGAGAGCGGGCGCAGATGTGAACGAGCCATGTTTCGGGGTGGTACACCCCTTACTCATAGCATGGTATAGGTGAGGGGCTGCTGCCCGGAGGCATGTCGGCCAACTTCCATACTTTCTAAAAAAACATTGTGGCAGATATGAGGAAAATGATGATAACAATTGCCCTAAACAACCATCACAGCGTGCATTTCCACTTGCGCAACACACAGAAAATTATCACAACAACAATAGTTAATGTATTGCTATTTGCATTTATTATAAATAAATAAAAAATCGGCAATGCATAGCTTTCAATAATCTTACAATAACCTAATACTAACACCTAATACTAACACCAGTTATCATGGCAATAAAAACTGTATCTAGTCCACACTTAAACTGTAATGACCAAGCCAGTCAGAACTTGGAATCTCGGGTCACTGGGAGCTGTTCTTGAATAAGGTATCCCCTTCAGGATGAGGAATGAGAATTCCAAAATGGCTGCTGAGAGACTACAGGTTTTATACAATTTTCTAACAAAGGACTATTTCACATAAGCGCCCATGATACTCAGGAAATATAGACATACAGTTGTCATCAAGCCAAAAAAATCAAACATCCTTGGACACCGGCCATAAGCCCAAGGCTATCTGAGTTCTAACCATCAGACATCTGCATCCTGTGATCCTAATATTATAGGCAATATGCCCAGAACTATTGAACAACCTTTGTATTTATATACTGCAGCAATGAGGCTTAAAAGATACAAAAATGGTGGTCTGTAACATCAGTATTACAATATATAAAATGGATATTTGAACCATTACTGTCAAAATATAAGTGTTATATAGAGATATGGCTGACATAAAAGGTAATCATTCACTATCCTTTTCCCCAAGCACTACATTTGGTCCTTTACTGCTTATATAAGGCATATAATATAAGGATATTGCTGGATATTTAATTTTCATATTTTATATTGTAAGCAAATATTCCATATAGATAGTATTAATATTATAATAAATATAGAAGTTATAGGCTGAATTAAGAAATCTAAAACTTAAGTAGCTGTTGTTGAGTATTCCCGAATAAAAAATATCCTGCTGTTTACAGTATTTGCAGTTCTCCTTGGAATTTCTAACCATTTAGAGATCTTCTCCTCTGAAGATTGCAAAGTTTCCTTATTAGAGAAATGGAATAATGTCACGTCACCACTTGGACAGGTTGAGAATGTTATAATTATGCCCTGGAGCCTCAGTCAAAGCTGACTGAGGTGCTGTTTTCCTGTCTGCCCTGCCATTTTGAGGAGGCTCCCCTGTCCCCAGAACGACATCTGGGGCCGGCAACCCATTGCAATGACAGCTGGGAGCCTATTGAAGGCTACCAGGCATCTCTCGGCATTTCTTCTATGGTGGGCTGTAAAAGAAATCTTAAAAAAGGAATTAAAAATTTAAATCATCCCTCCTTCCCATAGAATACAAATAAAAGTTAAAAATAAAATTACTGTGAAACACAAACACATTCGGCATTCCTGTGTTCCAAAAATGCCCGGTCTACAAACGTACAAAAATATTTTTCCCATATGGTGAACAACGTAGAGGTAAAAAAAATTAAAATCCCAAACCGCGTTTTTTTTTTTCTTGCTGTTTTGCCTCTGATAAAAATGTTCAAAGCAATAGCAATTCCCCAAAAAGGTATAACTAAAAAGTAAGTCTGGCCCACAAAAAAAGATGCCCTACATATCCCTGTGCATGGAATTGTAAAAAAAAAAATATAGAACATGGACAATGGAATCATCATACGTAAAAAAAAAAAAAAAAAAAAAAGATTTATTTGAACATATTAAAAAACATTGATACAACACAGTGCAAGAGACATAAACATATACATATAAGGGGACCAATGTTACCTGTCAAAGAACATACGTGGTAGTTGAAAAAATGTAAATATGTAACAAAAATGTAATCCAGCAATGGAGTATGGTGATAAATAGCCTTTAGCAGAGAGATCAACATAAGTGAGTGTTTATATGTAGTGAAGTCATAGTGACAGATTTCATATGGGAATTAATGTAGTTAGCTCTGCATAAGGACAAGTGTAAAAAACACTGTGGATGCTGGAAAGGAGTGAAGTAAATGAAGTCAGATCATAAAGGATAGTACATACCACGATAAGAACGCGTCTGCACAGTGAATGCCATAAAAACTATTTGTCCCAGAAACATTAAGCTCTCGTATTTCTGTGAATGGGAAAATAATAAGGATTGAAAATCAAAAAATGTCTGTGGCAGAAAGAGGTTAATAATAGAGATGAGCGAACACTAAAATGTCCGAGGTTCGAAATCTGATTCGAACAGCCGCACACTGTTCGACTATTCGAACAGATTTCGAACCCCATTATAGTCTATAGGGGGAAATGCTCGTTTCAGGGGTACGCAAAATTCGATAAAATCATACTTACCAAGTCCACGAGTGACAGTCGGGCTGGATTCTGCTTGAAGTCTTCTCCCGGCGCAGGGTCCCCGCGTCTTCTTCCGGGTGGAATTCACACTGCCTAGGCATCCGGCCTAGGCAGAGCTGACTGCGCATGCGCGGGCATGCACGTGCATGCGCAGTCGGCTCTGCTTAGGCCCGACGCCTGAGTAGAGCCGGTTGCGCATGTGCGTGCATGCGCGTGTATGCGCGTGCATGCCCGCGCATGCGCAGTCGGCTCTGCCTAGGCCGGATGCCTAGACAGAGTGAATTCCACCCGGAAGAAGACGCGAGGACGCAGCGCGGAGAAGACTTCGGAAAGGTAAGAGAAGAACCAGCGTTGATTGGCAGAATGTATAGCATTCTGCCAATCAATGCTGGTTCTGCATCGAACCTTAAACTTCGAACAGCTAGTAGTGTTCGATCGAGTACGAGTATTTCGAATACCGTAGTATTCGATCGAACACCTACTCGATCAAGCACTACTCGCTCATCTCTAGTTAATAACTCTCATGAGGACAAGTCTTCTGCTATTGGCAAATGCATGCTTCTAAACAATATTACTTGCCATATGCGCCTTAGGGCTCATTCACATCTGCATTGTGGTCTCCGTTCTGCAGGTTTCCGTTTCCTGCATACAACAGAGCAGGAGACGGAAACCTGCAGGACTCTTTCATACCCATTCATTTGAATGGGTGAGAAAGCTGTCCGGCCGTGAGCGTCAGTGAGCGTTTTATGCTCTCCGCTGCGAAACCAGGTTTTATAATCCGGACACAGAGTCGGACATGCAGTACACTGTGTCCGGATTAAAAAATCCGGTTTCGCGACGGAGAGCATAAAACGCTCACCGCCGCTCACGGCCGGACCCGGTTTGTGCTTTGCGTCTTCTGGCATGCAGAAGACGGAAAGCACAGAACGGAAACCAGAATGCAGGTGTGAACCTAGCGTAATAACATTTTCTTTATCCTGTAATATAACCACCTGTATTTTTCCAACTCTATTGATCCTAAATTACAGTAATACTGTATTGTTGTTCCTGTGGTGTATAAACCTTTCACAACATCCGATGAAATAGTACATAAAATGTTGGATACTTAAATATGGTGGTCGCGCAACAGAGATCCAGCAGCAATGCCCACCATTAGTGCCCTCGTTGATAGCAAGCATTATTTCTCCCCAGCGCCTCAAAGCAGACCAGGACACCATTTTACTGATGCCGCCATTTTGGGGTGGATCACTGGGCCGAGGAATGAGATCCGTTGCAATGACAACAAGGAGCCTATTAAAGGCTTCCAGGCTTGCCTAGCATTACAGGCTGAATAGGGCCGTGATTTTACAACATATTTGCTCAACTCAACAGATGCTGGGAAAAGGTTAAATCGAATTGAGAAGAAACGCAGTCCTCATGAAGGAGCACCATATGGATTTTAGGTCCTTGATTTTATTATGTTTTCCAGAAATTATTCATTACTGCCTGAAAGAATGCTAAACAATATTTATTGGAAACCATTCAAGTTGCCAAACTATATTTATGATATTCAGGCTTTCTATTGGGCTCAAGATTTTTTGCAGAGTACGGCCACACAGATCATCACACTGCAGTTCGGTAAAGCTCACTATCCTTACACCATAGTAATATACAGCTTAACCCTTCCTAGATTATTAAACGTTAGCTACTGCCACTGATACTAATGGGTTTTCACATCAGTATAGCAGGTCACTGGTACTTCACATCAGAGGTGCCTTCATTGGGGCACATTCATCAACCTGTTTGCACCTGATGTGCTGCGCCTTTTGTGCGCCTTTTTCACCATTACGTCAGATTTATGAAGTGTTTGCGCCTTTTTTCTACATGAAAATTACCTATCCGACACATTGTGATTTTGGCAAGATGTGGCCGCTCAGTTGAACATGTGTTCACCGGATTTATTATATGTGCCTTTTTTAAAAAAAATATGCGCATAATCGTTCCACTCTGGGAGACATGCAGACTACAGAGTACAATTTTACAAGCATAAGACACACATAAAACTATGCAAAATTAGTACACTTAATATTTACATTAATTTTATAAATCATATTTGATTACTTGTGTGAAATCCTAAAAGGCATTGCCAACTGAAGTGCATAATTGCATGGCTGCAGCCAGCATCAAGACTGCAGAGCAGAAGTGTAACTAGCGGTAGACAGAGGGGGCGGCAGACCTGGCCACACTGACTGTGTGTGACCAACCCAATGCCACTGCAAAGTAAGACTTTCAATTGTCTTTGTGACTACAACACACCACTACAGTTGAAGCCGCTGGCTTCCTTCTCTTATTCTTATTTTGCAGGCTACTGGACCTTATAATAATGAGCAATGCAGGGGGCGTGGCCTGATTGTGTCCACGGGCAGATGTATCTTTCAGCAGCTTCCGGATCCCAAGCAGGTTTTGCCTGAATTAAGTGGGTCGGAACCCTACAAACAACCTTACCTTGCCATGGTCAGATGCCTGGGACGAAAGGCCGTGTCCTCCAGCCGGGTGGAGCCACAAATCTCCCGGTTCTTGCTGTCTACCTCTTCTTCCACTTCTCCGGCCGACGTGGGCAAGATGGCGCCAGCGCGCGCCGCTCCTGTGAACTGCCTCCCTCCGCCGGATGGTGACCTCCTGCAGTCTGCCTCAGCTCCGTTGCCGCTGCTTCTACCTCCCGCGCCTACGCTACATTCCACTGCCGGGGGACCGGCACCCAGCTCGCAGGTACTTGTCCCCACGCTCTCTGACTTTCACAATGACGGCCGTCTTCTACATGCTGCACGGCAGTCCCCTCCGCTGACTCAACCCCAGAAGCTGCCGGCATGCTCATTGTCTGCTGCTCAGCCTGCTCCACCGCCTGCTGCAGAGGTCCTCTCCTCCTCCCCGGCTTCTGCTCTCCCACTGACTGTGCCTGCTGTTCCTCCTCACCAGCTCCTGCCCCTACCCTCCTCTACCCTCCAGACACCTAAGGTTGTTGCTCCAGATCCTCCTCCTGTGCTTTGGTCCTTCAGTGGTCTGACCATGGTCGCGGAGATGGGTGGTCTCACCTCCGCTCCTATAGCTGGGTCTTCACAGCCCTGCTCTTCCCTGGCCCAGGGTGCCCCCTTGCCTGTGACCCCTGATGCCTCTATTGTGCCAGCCGGTCAGGACCTGGTTTATGTCTCTTCCAATGCGGCACTGCGTTCTCCTGCCCCCTCTGACCTCTCGGATGCCTCGCTCCAGGAAACACCTGCACTGCCCCGCCGCTCTAAACGCCCTAAGCTCATGGACATTTGGAACTTGCTCTGTACTATGCCTACTAGATCTGATATGGAGGCTATTGTTCATAGAGTTGAGGAGAAACAGGACAGGATTATGTCGGCATTTAAGTCAGAGCTCCAATCCCTGTCGGGGCAGGTTGCCACTCAACAACAACAGACTTCCTCCATTGATCAATGCCTTGCTGCTGTGGAGTCATCCTTGGCCACTCAACGCGCTGAAGAATCAGGTGGATGATCAGGAAAATAGGGGGCACAGGAACAACATCAAGTTGCGGGGTATCCCCGACTCTGTTCCTCCAGCTGAACGTCACTCCACTGTCTCTTCCATCTTTAACACAGTTCTCTCCTGCCCCGTGGATACGGAGATTAACTTGGACAGGGTCCATCGTGTCTTGGGTCTGAAGCGTTCTGTTGCTGCGGGCCCGCGTGACGTCCTGTGCCGAGTTCACTTTTATAAAGAAAAGGAAGACATCCTTAAGGCAGCTTGGTGACATGGTCCGGTTTCCTTCAGGGACTCTACTGTGCAGCTACTCCCAGATGTCTCTCGCAGAACCTTGTTTATGCGCAGACTTCTCAACTCTGGCGGGACTTACAGGTGGGGTCACTCTTTTCAACTCCAAATTCGCCGCAATGGGGCGGTGTTTGTCCTCCACTCTCCTGACCAGGCGGCTTCGCTGGTGCAGTTTTTGGATGTACCGGACTTGACCCTACCAGACTGGCTGGATTACCCTCTGCCTCTAGTGCCGGTGTCTGGTCGCTCCTCTCCGGCCTCCCACCCGGCTTGACTGCCACCATCTGAAGAATCCAAGCGAGCCTCTTAGTGAGGGGTGCACCCTTTTGGCCTGGCCTCTTCTTTGGGACTTTTCTTCCTTTTCCTGGTTGCTGGACTTCTACGTGCCTTAATCTTCATGTTTTTCATTTGTGCAGACTCTGTTCCCTCGTTCCATTTGGTGTGGTTCCCTTTTTCCTTCTTTTGTGGTTTTTCTGCTTGGGGGATGGGTAGCGATTGTTTGTTGTTTCATTTCTTCCCCCCTTAGAGATATTTGGCAGCTCTCTGGGGTGTGCTGCGGCGTACCCCCGAGACTTGCATTAGTGGATTTTTCTCACTGTTTATTGGTTGGTGTTACCCGCCCTGGGACTAGCCCGGCGTGGCGATCCTCCCTGCTCTGACTTGGGAGTCCGGTCCTTTTTCTCTTGCTCTCTCCTTGCTTCATCTCTCGGATCCCTTCTGTCATGACTGTCGGAGGTTGTCCTTATGATATTTGCTCGCTGCCGCTGGGGCTGGTTCTCCATCACTCTGAAAGTCGTCCGATCCGCCATCACTCCGTCATTGGTCCTGCACCTGGAGGGGCGTCCAGAACTTGGGGGTTCTCACAGCCTTGCTTTCCCTTTCTCTTTTTCCTTTCTTCACCCCGTATTTGCTGATTTCTTTCTCTCCCTTTTCTTCTTGCTGCCTTCCTCTGTCTGTTTGTATTTGTTTTTTTTTTTTGTTTTTTTCTTTCTCTATCTGTTGGGCCATTCGTATCTGCTCTGTTTTGCCTCTGGTACTCAGATTTATGCCGGATTGTTTGCCTTTCAGATTTGTTTTGTTGCCCTGTTTGTTTTCTTATAAATGAAGAATTTATAAAAAAAATAATAATAATAATAATAATGAGCAATGCAGCCTTGTACACAGCCGGTGTTTATTTCCTATTCTGTTTTTGGGTCCTGCAGAACTGTAAAGAAGTAGACAGGGTACTTGGGAAGACAATAGGAAGTGCCCACAGGATGTGTACAAGAGCAGAGTCTATGTGTACAAGAGCAGATTCTATGTACTGCATCAGTCATTGCAAGGTACAGAATACCTATACAGTAAACAGTGCAAGGGATGTACTACAGAAGGTATATGGGGTAAGGCTACTATCTGTGGGGGATGGGACACTTTTACAGTAACAGTGCCTCTCACACATAATAAATTAAGTAATAGTATTACTTATGTGTGTGGAATATTAGTAGTGCCCCTCACAAGTAATGATTCCCCCTACATAAGTAATACTAGCACTTAAAGAGGTTTTCCAGGCAAAAAGGTCTGTTAGTGCTATTAATGGGTTAAAAGTATCTTCTGCATTTGTATACTTGGTGTTATCTTCCTACTATGTAACTTCCTGTGTACCTTTCACACTACCTCCCTGTCACTGCTCCCCCATTCCCCTCTCACCCTGTTACACCCCCTCCCTGTCCCCCTAGCTAAGCTATGCTAATCTCTCCTGTCCACAACTAATTAAGAAAGTAACTAATTAATCCATATTTTGGTGATGCAGATTTTGCGTGATACACATTAAGTACCAGCTCCACCATCAGGGGGTTGAAAAGACTACTTATTATTATGGGAGGCTTATATAGACCTTGGGGCTTGCACAATATTATGTTCTAATAGCAAGCTCAGATAGCAGTAAATACAATGAAACTACTAAGAACTTCAAAACTAAATGCTCAAACCAAAAAAGGGAATATATATTAAAAAATAAACAAATAGAAAGCAGGATCCAAAAACAAAAGGGGAAGGGGGGGGAGTTGTATTGAAGTTTAATTGAACATATCCAAAAATAATGCAACTTCTATGGACTTTCTGTGAAAAGCGCTGCTGCAGAAACCACGATGCATTGCTAACATGGTTTTTCACACAACGCTTTTTGGCTGCAACACGCTATATGTGGCTTTAGTCTTAAATGGAGTCTGATCAATGTAATAATATCTAATGACACCACCTTCAATGTTGGATGTTACAACATTGTAGTTATTGTACTCACCATTGTTGCTACATTGTGAGTCTTAGAAACTGGATTAGATCCAAACATTTGGGAGTGATGGGTCATCTTGGTCTGGCAAAATGCTCTGTGCTGCAGCTAAATGGCCATTACTGCATCCAAAATTACAATGTTACAAGCCAACAATCATGCAATGATGGGGCCAATATAGATATATACACATAGACACGTTTCAGATGCCATAATATACTGAAGCCAGCAAAGCCACAGCATTGAAACTGAAAAGCCTTATGCCATTTTGACACAGTTATCATAAGCAAACACAAACAACACAACCGATTCAAAATACAAAATAAAATAGGTGGCCAAGTACTTTGTGAGATTTAACATTCATTCTGACATTATTCAAAAAAGGAAGATATTTTGCTATTTTTTTCTTTTTTATTTGATATACAGTACCTACCTATTTTCCTCACATTAAAAGCAACATGGAAGAGACATGGAGCAAGATTTTTTGGGCCTCATCTTACTTTTGGAGGTTTCAGGGATGAAGAGATTGTCCTAAACTTCTGACTAAGGAAGGAGGGAATTGATGAGATTTATACCAAAATTAAACACCTCATTGCAAACAAAACCAAAAGGTCACAGACAATCCCTGGCAAACCCAAATTACTGGCAGGTCTCCAATATCTTGCAGCTTTTAACTTCTATCACTGTACCTCATCTCGCTTTGGATTCTCCCAGCGCATATTCAGCCGCATTCTGAAGTAAATGTTTTCTGCCATTCTCCAAACCTGTTTGGATTGTATAAAGTTCCCAAAAACAGATGGTGAAATCCAATATGAAGACTGCATTTTTCAATATAGCTGGAATACCACATACAATTGTCTTAACCCCTTAAGGACCAGGCCATTTTTTATTTTGCTTTTTCGTTTTTCCCTCCCCACATTCCAAGAGCCATAACTTTTTCATTTTTACAGACTCACGTGATGGCTTACTGTTTGCGGAACAAATTGTACTTTGTAATGGCACCATTAAATATGCTGAGCTATGTATGGGGAAGCTGGAAAAATTCAGAATGAGGTGTCACTGGAGAAAAAATGCATTAGCGCCAATGTCATATGGGTTTAATTTTTACAGCGTTAAAGGGGCTCTATCAGCAAAATCATGCTGATAGAGCCCCACATATGTGTGAATAAAGGCTAAATAAATAAAGGCCATTCAGGCACCGCTAGAGTTATATTAATCAACCCCCCCCTCCCCGTTTTAAAATAAAACCCTAAAAAAGAATGTGATCAACTAAGGGTGTGTTCACACATCAGTATGCCATCTGTCCGTTTGAATTCCGTTTGACACTTCAAAATGGACTGATACACATACTGATTGTATAATGACACCTTTTTATGCTGATAGCAAAGTTCTCTGTCCCCTAGAGGAGAGATAACGGGATTAAAAGTAGCAATTGTAAACAAAGTAGAGATAAGGAGATATAATAAATGTCCCTGTGTCCTCCTTATCTCTACTCTGGTTACAATTGCTACTTTTAATCCCCTTATCTCTCTTCTAGGGGACAGAGAACGTTTGCTTTCAGCATAAAAAGGTGTCAGTATACAATCAGTATGTGCATCAGTCCGTTTTGAAGTGTCAAACGGAATTCAAATGGACGGATGGCATACTGATGTGTGAACACACCCTTACCCATCGTGCACGGTGGGCGGGCATTCTGCCATCTTCTTCATCCACGCCTCCTCTTCCAGCGATGTTCTCAGGTCCCATCTAACTAGCTAACTGATATTGTTAAAAAATGGTGCGGGTGCATGCGCAGTAGCATGCTGCTTCTAGTACTGCTACTGCACATGCACCCGTGCCATTTTTTATCTATGTCAGTTCGCGAGTTAGACGGGACCCTAGGACATCGCTGGAAGAGGAGGCGTGGCTGAAGAAGACGGCGGACCCCGAATGCCCGCCCACCATGCACGATGGGTAAGTTGATCATATTCTTTTTTAGCATTTTATTTTAAAACTGGGGGGTAGTTTAATATAACTTTAGCGGTGCCTGAATAGCCTTTTTAAAGGCTATTCACGCATATGTGGGGCTCTATCAGCATGATTTTGCTGATACAGCCCCTTTAACTGTGTGGTAAAAATGACATGTTACTAGAGATGAGCGAACAGTGTTCTATCGAACACATGTTCGATCGGATATCAGGCTGTTCGATGTGTTCGATTCGAATCGAACATCACGTGGCAAACTCCAAAAAAATTTGATTCCCCTCCCACCTTCCCTGGCGCTTTTTTTGCACCAATAACAGCGCAGGGGAGGTGGGACAGGAACTACGACACAGGAGGCATCGAAAAAAATCGGAAAAAGTCATTGGCTGCCGAAATCAGATGACCTCCATTTTAGACGAATAGTGGATTTCAAATCCGGGTCATATGAGAATGTGAACTTTGTGACTAAAAGACAGGGATAGCTGTACAGGCAGGGATAGCTAGGGATAACCTTTATTTAGGTAGGAATGTTATTAAAAATAACTTTTTGGGGCTCTATCGGGTGTGTAATTGTGATTTTTGTGACATAAACTTTTTCCCATAGGAATGCATTGGACAGCGCTGATTGGCCAGAGTACGGAATTCGACCAATCAGCGCTGGCTCTGCTAGAGGAGGCGGAGCCTGTGTCCTCCGGCAGAGCCAGCGCTGATTGGTCGAATTCCGTACTCTGGCCAATCAGCGCTGTCCAATGCATTCCTATGGATTCCTATATCCACACTCGGCTCTGCTACATCACACACTCGGCTCTGCTACATCTGATGTGCCGGTCAGCCCATCTGATATAGCAGAGCCGAGTGTGCACACTCGGCTCTGCTACATCAGATGTAGCAGAGCTGAGTGTGCACACTCGGCTCTGCTATGTTAGATGGGCTGACCGGCAGACTCGGCTCTGCTACATCTGATGTAGCAGAGCCGAGTGTGCACACTCGGCTCTGCTATATCAGATGGGCTGACCGACACAGGGTGTAGTTGAGCAGAACTGGCTCAGCACTGCTACCAATAGGAATGCATTGGCCAGCCTTCAGCCAATCAGCGCTGGCTCTGCCAGAGGAGGCGGAGTCTAAGGTCGGACCTGAATGGAGACTGGTGTGGAGCGATCTTAGACTCCGCCTCCTCCAGCAGAGCCAGCGCTGATTGGTCGAATTCCGTACTCTGGCCAATCAGCGCTGGCCAATGCATTCCTATGGGGAAAAGTTAGCTTGCGAAAATCGCAAGCTGACAGGGATTTCCATGAAATAAAGTGACTTTTATGCCCCCAGACATGCTTCCCCTGCTGTCCCAGTGTCATTCCAGGGTGTTGGTATCATTTCCTGGGGTGTCATAGTGGACTTGGTGACCCTCCAGACACGGATTTGGGTTTCCCCCTTAACGAGTATATGTTCCCCATAGACTATAATGGGGTTCGAAACCCGTTCGAACACTCGAACAGTGAGCGGCTGTTCGAATCGAATTTCGAACCTCGAACATTTTAGTGTTCGCTCATCTCTACATGTTACCTGTAATCTGTGGGTCAGTATGAATACGGCGATACCAAATTTCTATAGTATTTTAATGTTTTGTTAACTTTTAAAAATAACAGCTTTACAAAAAAATTGTGTTGCCATGTTGTGACACCTGTAACTTTTTCATATTTACATGTATGGAGCTGGATATGGTGTATTTTTATGCAGGACAAGATGACATTTTTACTGATACCATTTGGGGAAAGATCTGATGGTTTGATCACTTTTTATTCAATTTTTTATAGGAGGCAAAATGTTGAAGAAAACGCTGTTTAGCTATTCTGATTTTTGGAGTTGGGATTATTCACATGTGCATGCAGTGCGGATCAAACAAGACATGGAGATGTCATATACAGTCCATAATGGACACCCAGGAGCATGCATTATTACTGTAACAGAACTAAGAAGCTGAGCACCATCACATGACCATGTACAGTATATCACATCACAATGGAGTTTAATATAAACCAAAAACACACTGGAAGGAAACAAAATTAATGACAACAATAAGCAAAATGTAATAAATAAATAATGCAGAAAGATTTCTTCAAGCTAAGAATATGGAATTTGGTACAAAGGCAAGACTGATCTTATTTCTTTTTAGGTTCATTAATTTTCAAAACTAGTTTGGGTCTGTCTGGGTCACCAGCCTGTGTATCATATATATTGGCACTATATTCTACAACCTCGTCGTAGAGTTTCATTCAAAGTTTTCAAATCATTGGATATAGCTGACATCCCATCTTTGTAAACTTGAGTCATGCAGGGAGGATGTTTAGAGCTTGGCTGGAAGCAACTAGTGCCTGTTGAAAAGCTGTATTTGTTTCATATAGTTATCCAGAAACCTCCACTCAGCAGACATAAATATTAGCTGTTCAACATTCGGCCCTTCACTCAGCTCAGCTTTGTCGGGCCCTTGTACCTCATCCTCACTAAGTTGAGTACATGGTTCCCCAGTTTGTACGCCACTGCCTGAAGACATTTTGTTAGCAGATGTTCCTAGTGATCAAAAAGGGAATATCATTAATATACATATAATGATGAAGGAAATGTTTTAGGATAATACAGAAGTACAAAATATGTTCAAAATTACACAGCTGTGTTTTAAGCTGGTTAAGATCCATATTTGAGATGCCATATAAGTGCTCCTTAGCTAATAAGCTGTTCAAGCTCATCAAGGTAGATGTCAGGAGAGGGACCTCCACCCATAGTTTTGGCTTGTCTATGCAATTTGGCTATTTTAATTTTGCAATGCCAACGACAGTCATGCCACTTCTTCTTTGTTTCAGTCACGCTACTTATCTCCACACCAAGAGAGTTAATTAAAATTCACTCTTAGTGGCAAAAGGAAGATGATCAGATTTCCCAAATAATTTGTCAGACCTAAATAAATATAAATATGTACAATGAAAATGAAATGTGACATAATCATGACATAGACAAAAGAGAGACCATAAAGCAAGAATCAGACATGATGCAATATAAAAACACACACACAAGCTATTAAAACACTTGGGCTGAATAAAGCAGCAGCAGTGGTCATAAACTGCAAACAGTGCTGGTAATATTGAAGGAACTGTAGAAGATCCCCAGATACACTATATCAATGCAATGTACAGGAGTCCAGCTCTTTATGTATTTACTGGCAGCTCATTACTGCGTATTTAAAGAGACATTCACTGCTGTCTTGTAAATACTACCAGCAGCAAAATGTGCATGTTAGCCTTGGTTCACATCTGTGTTTGGTAATCCATTCAGGGAGTCCGCATGGAGACCCCCTGAATGGACTACTGAATGCACTGGCAAGCGGTGTGCAGTGAAAGACTATAATATCTAAGGTTTGTTTTTTGAAGGATTTTTTTTCACAATAAAACATTGCTTTAGCCCCAAATTTAGAATTTTCTCAAGTAATAATAAGATAAAACATCACACCTTTTGATAAACTACAATAGCCATAGCTCACATGTGACCATAAACTTTAAAATGAACTTGGTCATGCTCAGAAGGGAAAGTGTGCCAACTGGCTTTAGTAGTGCACATTTTGCTGGAATTGTTGTTAGCGCACATAAAAATTTTGCAAGGCCCCTGAGGTACCAGTTCTTACAGTAGAAACCTCTGAGAATTGCCCATATTTTGGAAAGTACACCCCTAAATAATATTCACATAGTGCTATTATAAGTCTAATAAGATAATAAGATGTAGTACATTTATATGGGGTTTTACCAGCATTTAAAGGGGCTCTATCAGCAAAATCATGCTGATAGAGCCCCACATATGCGTGAATAGCCTTTAAAAAGGCTATTCAGGCACCGTAAATGTTATATTAAACTACCCCCCACCCTAAAAAAGAATATGATCTACTTACGCATCGTGCACGCTGGGCGGGCATTCAGGGTGTGTTTTCTTCTTCATCCCCGCCTCTTCTTCCTCCGATGTCCTTGGGTCCCGTCTTCTTTCCGGCGCTCGTGAACTGACACTGATAAAAAAAAATGGCCTGGGCGCCTGCGCAGAAGCCGTAGTAGAAGCCGCATGCTACTGTGCATGCGCCCAAGGCCATTTTTTTATATCAGTGTCAGTTCGCGAGCGCCGGAGGAGGATGGGACCCGAGGACATCGGAGGAAGAGGAGGTGTGGATGAAGAAGACGGTGCACCCTGAATGCCCGCCCAGCGTGCACGATGCGTAAGTAGATCATATTTTTTTTAGGGGTTTAATTTTAAAACGGGGGGGGGGGGGGGTAGTTTAATATAACATTTATGGTGCCTGAATAGCCTTTTTTAAAGGCTATTCACGCATATGTGGGGCTCTATCAGCATGATTTTGCTGATAGAGCCCCTTTAAGGTTATAATGTTGGGGCATATGTAAGCTTGTTAGGGGGCAATGGTTTGTTGTTTGATTTTGTTTTTTATGACATTCACGTTTCAGCATAAGGCGATAACTCGATGTCGCACAATACTAATATGCTGCAATTTTCCCACAACATGTATGCGTCTGCGATTCCCTGGTTTAAAAAGTTTTCCTTAACTTTCTGCAGCTGCACAAATACAAATAATGGTCATTTTACATTGATCGTGACAATAAACTAAGTATCCACGTAAATTTAGGATTGATTCATTTTTAGGTGTAGCCTGTGCCTTATTGCAGAAAACCATGTCGGATATGGATGTTATATTGCTATATAATCACACAGTACATTTCCTTGCTTGTTAAACTGGCATAATATAATGTGAAACTTTGTTATATAGTGTAGTTTAATTTCTTATCGTCACGTCCAACAACAAAGGAGAAGGAGGCGACACTCTGGAAAGCGTCTGTGGGTTCGCCCATAAAATTATCAATGCTTTAACAATGGCCATGTTATCTTCTTTTTCATAATTTGAGAAGTTTTGCTATCCATGATATAATATCCATCTCCACCTTTGATAATTTACTTGAAATTGTGTGTGAGCAGTGGTCAGAAGCCAACACCAATGTGAATAGCAATGCCTCCTTAAGAATGTCTCTGTATAATGTTAGAGATTGTGCAGATGTACCACATCTCTTGGTCAAACATTCGTCCACTCCCTTCTTATTCTTTACAAAGAGCTCACTCTGGAAAGAATCAGTTCACTGTGTACTTTATGTCACCACTGGGACAGTTGCCATGGCAATTACATAGCATTTAATATAGGTTTTGTTTGACACACTTTTCATTGTCATTTTTGTGCACCATATGTCTAATGTACTGTGTGCCATTTATTTATCGAGCAGTATAACATATACCCTGATGTCTGCAGCTTACCGTAACGCCAATGTAAATTTCGTCTGAAGACTTTATTTACAAAGAGGCCAGGAAACAGTTACCTTTATCAAATGATGGTGTTTGTGTTTCTTTTTACATTTCATTATAAAAAAAAGTAATTTCTTATAACACTTACAGATATTAGACTTCACACCGGATTTTTTTTTATCATACAATTATGTATGTTATATATAATTTCAGTAGCTATAGCCACGTTCATGTTTATGTTTAAAATTCATGTAGCAATAACTTTTATTGTACAAGTTTTTGTGCAAAAATTACATTTCTTATGTTTTGAAGTAATTAATAGAGATGAGCGAACACTAAAATGTTCGAGGTTCGAAATTCAATTCGAACAGCCGCTCACTGTTCGAGTGTTCGAATGGGTTTCGAACCCCATTATAGTCTATGGGGAACATAAACTCGTTAAGGGGGAAACCCAAATTCGTGTCTGGAGGGTCACCAAGTCCACTATGACACCCCAGGAAATGATACCAACACCTCTGGAATGACACTGGGACAGCAGGGGAAGCATGTCTGGGGGCATAAAAGTCACTTTATTTCATGGAAATCCCTGTCAGTTTGCGATTTTCGCAAGCTAACTTTTCCCCATAGAAATGCATTGGCCAGTGCTGATTGGCCAGAGTACGGAACTCGACCAATCAGCGCTGGCTCTGCTGGAGGAGGCGGAGTCTAAGATCGCTCCACACCAGTCTCCATTCAGGTCCGACCTTAGACTCCGCCTCCTCCAGCAGAGCCAGCGCTGATTGGCCGAAGGCTGGCCAATGCATTCCTATACGAATGCAGAGACTTAGCAGTGCTGAGTCAGTTTTGCTCAACTACACATCTGATGCACACTCGGCACTGCTACATCAGATGTAGCAATCTGATGTAGCAGAGCCGAGGGTGCACTAGAACCCCTGTGCAAACTCAGTTCACGCTAATAGAATGCATTGGCCAGCGCTGATTGGCCAATGCATTCTATTAGCCCGATGAAGTAGAGCTGAATGTGTGTGCTAAGCACACACATTCAGCACTGCTTCATCACGCCAATACAATGCATTAGCCAGTGCTGATTGGCCAGAGTACGGAATTCGGCCAATCAGCGCTGGCTCTGCTGGAGGAGGCGGAGTCTAAGGTCGGACCTGAATCGAGACTGGTGTGGAGCGATCTTAGACTCCGCCTTCTCCAGCAGAGCCAGCGCTGATTGGCCGAATTCCGTACTCTGGCCAATCAGCGCTGGCCAATGCATTCTATTAGCTTGATGAAGCAGAGTGTGCACAAGGGTTCAAGCGCACCCTCGGCTCTGATGTAGCAGAGCTGAGGGTGCACAAGGGTTCAAGTGCACCCTCGGCTCTCCTACATCAGAGCCGAGGGTGCGCTTGAACCCTTGTGCAGCCTCGGCTCTGCTACATCAGAGCCGAGGGTGCGCTTGAACCCTTGTGCACACTCTGCTTCATCAAGCTAATAGAATGCATTGGCCAGCACTGATTGGCCAGAGTACGGAATTCGGCCAATCAGCGCTGGCCAATGCATCCCTATGGGAAAAAGTTTATCTCACAAAAATCACAATTACACACCCGATAGAGCCCCAAAAAGTTATTTTTAATAACATTCCCCCCTAAATAAAGGTTATCCCTAGCTATCCCTGCCTGTACAGCTATCCCTGTCTCATAGTCACAAAGTTCACATTCTCATATGACCCGGATTTGAAATCCACTATTCGTCTAAAATGGAGGTCACCTGATTTCGGCAGCCAATGACTTTTTCCAATTTTTTTCAATGCCCCCGGTGTCGTAGTTCCTGTCCCACCTCCCCTGCGCTGTTATTGGTGCAAAAAAGGCGCCAGGGAAGGTGGGAGGGGAATCGAATTTTGGCGCACTTTACCACGCGGTGTTCGATTCGATTCGAACATGGCGAACACCCTGATATCTGATCGAACATGTGTTCGATAGAACACTGTTCGCTCATCTCTAGTAATTAATTGAAATATAAAATTTAAGATCATGGATATTTCAAGAATGGAGGGTGATAGAGAAAAACGGTTTGCATATTTGAAACCAGCATGTACAAATTGACCAAAATCGATTATTGTATACCAAGATATCTGTGGGAAGTTTTTTCTGTTGTTGTTTAGTGTAATTTGTTTTGTTAAAATTTCTTGCTTTATATCAAGCACAAAATTAATAGTACAAGTGATTATATGAAACCTTGTAATATATCTCATTTATGAAATGCTTAATTTTCAATTAATCAAGCAGAATTATATACATCAAAGGATCCAGGACTACCAACAATGAATACTAAGCAAGAAAATGTGCCCCCAACATGAAATGGATATAAAACATAACTTTTATCAAATAAGGATTAAAATAAATGGGACAGAATGCGGCCCCAATGTGAAGAAGGTAGCATATGGGTGTTCCTAACACATGCTCACACACTGCTTTGCAACAATAAATCTAGATAATCACTGGTGTTAAAGTTGTTACAACACCAGACTTGTGTAGTTGGGAATCACAAATAGTAAATTTCTGTGAGCTGGTTATTATAGCCAAAATACCAACATCACAGGAATGATACAAAGTAGCTAAGACACTCAACTACTAATAAAATTAAGGACAAACCGAGCCTTGGTGATAGCTCAGCTCATCTGTTAACGTACATGCTAATGTACAAATATAACTGGATCGCAACTGCATTGGCAACAGCAGCGGGAGTAGTGAAGGACAGATAAGATAGAATGCCTCTTTTAAGGCCTGCCTTCATCTAGTACTGGGACCTACCATCGGGGTCCCGGGAATTGCGGTTTTGACCGCACACCGCTATCAGTTTTGTGGTGTAGTTAGGCTCTGTTCTACATCATAGGCAGGGGTTAGTAATCAGTCTCCTGATGAGTTACGTACAAGTAATGAAATGCGTTGAAATGTAATACAGCTTTGAATGCAGAATTAAAAGAGGCATTCTATCTTACCTGTCCTTCACTACTTATTTAATATTTAATAAAAGTTAGGTTTTATATTCATTTCTTGTTGGGGGCACCTTTTCTTGCTTAGTATCAAGCAGAGTTACTTTTCACATATTAGTCCAGGGATAGGCAACCTTTTATATTCGGCGTGACGATTTAAATTACATTAGCTCCAGATATCCTCTGTTTAATATAACAGAGGTATGGTGGCTATGGCAGCTCCTCTGCTTCAGAGTGGACACCATCTTTAAAGAGGACCTTTCACCTTCTGGGGCACATGCGGTTTTACGGTGAAGAGCTATCGGTGCCGGTACTGGAGCTCTTCACTGTCAGAAGGGTGTTTCTTACAGTCAGTCAGGAATGACCTTCCTCACAGTACTGTAGTGTCTATTGCGCTGCACTGTGAGAGCGGTGAGGAACGCCCCCTCCCCTCCCTTCCTCACTGCTCAGCATCATCACTGGGCGGTAAGCAACACCCCCTCTCACAGCACAGCACTATAGACACTGCTGTGAGTAAGGGCGTTCCTGACTGACTGTCAGAAACACCCTTCTGACAGTGAAGAGCTACGGTAACGGCACTGATAGCTCTTCATCTGGGGCACAGAACATGAAATTCGGTAGTGCTCTGAATTCAGCGCACTGTCGGCTTTCTCGCGGTGTATTACACCACATTTGATCCAGGTGGTGAAAGTTCCTCTTTAAAGACTCAGCTTCCACCATACTATTACAATGGTTTTTGGGGAAAAGTTAAAGTGCATCTTTCTTTATGAAATTTGTTGATATAATTGCAAAGGTTGTTCCTCTTGTTTGTGGTTGAACAATTGTTGGGCTCTGCCTGGAATCTGATGTTCCTATTTCAACAGATGTTTTGTTGGAACCTTCAGTTTCTACTTTTTCATCCTTTTACCAGTGAAGATTCTTATTCCACTGTTGGTTAAAAAAGAAAAAGAAATGAGCTATGCAAACAGTATCCATCAGTCGCCTCTGTACCTCCAAATACAACAAAACCTTTTAAATTCTGATGTACAGTTATTACTTCATGTGGTTAACTAACATATATATTAAAAAAGATGGATTTAGTTGAATGAACACAACCAGGTTAGACTCTGTCTATATTACTTTCATCTAAATATCATTATATATTGAGCTTTTCCATTATAGTTCTACACAGTCCATCTAGTTATACCAATTATACTATAGAACTTATAAAAAAAACTTGAATTCTTGAAAAACAAACATGTTGGTTCATTGAAAGTTGTTGATGGGATTAACAGATAGTAATAGATAGGAGTAATAGATAATGACTGTGTGATGGCAATTTAAAAAAAAACAAAAAACCTCATAGATGTCTATAGGTACAGTGGGGCAAAAAAGTATTTAGTCAGTCACCAATAGTGCCAGTTCCACCACTTAAAAAGATGAAAGGCGTCTGTAATTTACATCATATATATGAGAGACAAAATGAGAAAACAAATCCAGAAAATCACATTGTCTGATTTTGTAAGAATTTATTTGCAAATTATAGTGGAAAATAAATATTTGGTCAGTAACAAAATTTCATCTCAATACTTTGTTATATATCCTTTGTTGGCAATGACAGAGCTCAAACGTTTTCTGTAAGTCTTCACAAGGTTGGCACACACTGTTGTTGGTATGTTGGCCCATTCCTCCATGCAGATCTCCTCTAGAGCAGTGATGTTTTGGGGCTGTCGCTTGGCAACACGGACTTTCAACTCCCTCCAAAGGTTTTCTATAGGGTTGAGATCTGGAGACTGGCTAGGCCACTCCAGGACCTTGAAATGCTTCTTACAAAGCCACTCCTTCGTTGCCCTGGCGGTGTGCTTTGGATCATTGTCATGTTGAAAGACCCAGCCACGTTTCATCTTCAATGCCCTTGCTGATGGAAGGAGGTTTGCACTCAAAATCTCACAATACATGGCCCCATTCATTCTTTCATGTACCTGGATCAGTCGTCCTGGCCCCTTTGCAGAGAAACAGCCCCAAAGCATGATGTTTCCACCCCCATGCTTTACAGTAAGTATGGTGTTTGATGGATGCAACTCAGTATTCTTTTTCCTCCAAACACGAAAAGTTGTGTTTTTACCAAACAGTTCCAGTTTGGTTTCATCAGACCATAGGACATTCTCCCAATACTCTTCTGGATCATCCAAATGCTCTCTAGCAAACTTCAGACGGGCCTGGACATGTACTGGCTTAAGCAGTGGGACACGTCTGGCACTGCAGGATCTGAGTCCCTGGCGGCGTAGTGTGTTACTGATGGTAGGCTTTGTTACATTGGTCCCAGCTCTCTGCAGTTCATTCACTAGGTCCCCCCGCGTGGTTCTGGGATTTTTGCTCACTGTTCTTGTGATTATTTTGACCCCACAGGGTGAGATTTTACGTGGAGCCCCAGATCGAGGGAGATTATCAGTGGTCTTGTATGTCTTCCATTTTCTAATTATTGCTCCCACAGTTGATTTCTTCAATCCAAGCTGGTTGCCTATTGCAGATTCAGTCTTCCCAGCCTGGTGCAGGGCTACAATTTTGTTTCTGGTGTCCTTTGACAGCTCTTTGGTCTTCACCATAGTGGAGTTTGGAGTCTGACTGTTTGAGGGTGTGCACAGGTGTCTTTTTATACTGATAACAAGTTTAAACAGGTGCCATTACTACAGGTAATGAGTGGAGGAAAGAGGAGACTCTTAAAGAAGAAGTTACAGGTCTGTGAGAGCCAGAAATCTTGATTGTTTGTAGGTGACCAAATACTTATTTTCCACCATAATTTGCAAATAAATTCTTACAAAATCAGACAATGTGATTTTCTGGATTTGTTTTCTCATTTTGTCTCTCATAGTTGAGGTCTACCTATGATGTAAATTACAGACGCCTCATCTTTTTAAGTGGTGGAACTTGCACTATTGGTGACTGACTAAATACTTTTTTGCCCCACTGTATATTCCCATGGCTATTTTTATAAAATGACAAAGATAGAGCATGTCAGTTTTTTTGATGACCATGAAACAAAACGTACAAATGAGTAAATCCAAATGAGTATAAATGAGTAGATTCATGTATACTGTATGATTGATGTTTGTGCAAATTAGGCCTGGCAAAAAAAATCCTAGATCAACTTTTAATTCTAAGCAATCCAGAGCATGTGATTCTGGACAAAAATATAATGTTGCTCTTTTATGCTTGAAAAGCCTTTCTACAAGTTTCTACCACTAGGTGTCTCCCTTCTAACTTGTTTGTTGTTCACTCCTTGTTACTAGGGATGGTCCATCTATACATACCATCCAAAAGGAAGATGGGTTCACATTGAGAGATGTATAGAGGAGCTGGGCTTTCTTCACACAGTGAACGGAAAAGAGATAATTTCAAAACGCATTCCTGGCTTCTGCACTGCATTAATATTTTTCACCAGTCAAAGTGAGTATACTTCTTTCATGGTGCTTAAAAACGCCTTCTTGTACGAAAGTTGCCTCGTTCAGTCCAGGGGTAAGAGGCCGTGCACCCAAGGGAATATAGGACAATACGTATATGGTGAGATCGAGACTTTTTTTCTTCTTCTTTGCATTTGTGAAATAACCTGGATATGAAGTTCATTATCATTGGATCTCCTGTATTATGGTTGTTAGAATGGGCTGGGGCCTCCGCTGTGCTGCGCGGAAGGCGCCCAATCCCGATCCCTGTCCCTGTCCCAGAGTCACTGCTGGTTCCAGCGCTGGGGGTAGGCTGGAGGCCTCCACTTGAGTATGTGGAGGTTCTGGTTTCTCCCTGGCACCGGGACCAGCACTTTCAGGTTCAGGGGGGTCAGCGGCGGGCCTGAGGCTATTTAGGCCTCATTCTTGTTTGCTGGTTATTCGTTTACCAACGTTACCAGCTCCCCTAGCGATGAGCCCTCCTGTTTTCCTTCCTTGCTCCCTCATCATCTGTCTCCTGCCTCCTTTCCCTGAAACATGGATTCCCTGGATGCATTGACCTGGCTTGCTTTTCAGAACTCTCCTCCGTGATCCTGATTTGGTACCTTCCTGACCTCCTGTGTATGACCTTTGGCTTCCACTTGACCTCCTTTCTGGATCCTGTTTTTGGCTACTCCGTTTACCTCCAGTGTATGAAATGAACCTGCTTCCCTGACTATGCTCCTGCCTCTGCCTTTTGCTACCACGTGATCTCCAGTTATCGACTCGGTTTGTTTGACCATGTATCTGCTTCTTGGGTATCTGCGTGACTCCCCTGGATTACCCTCCTGCTCATCTGCACTCCAGTCCATCCTGCTCTCTTGGACTTCACTCTTAGGTTCCTAAGAATGGTCACTTGGGATTTTCTCAGCTATTTGTTTGGCATTTCACAGTTACTTGTGGCAGAATTACGTGTAAACAAAAGCAGTTACAATCAGTAGTAGTAATAATCCAGGATAGGGGAGAGGACAAACTACTCCTGGGTGCACATTCTACCAGCATGAGACAGAAATAAACAAAAATATCAAGACCAGAATTATATGTCACTTCTTCTGACTCCAAATCATTATATCTGCTAGAAAGTACACATGCTATGAGAAAAATAAATTAAGACAATACAGTCCTTCAGGGCTGTTATAGAAATGAATACGAATCCTTCATTGATTGCTATCATATTGTTTTACATTAAAGTGATTGTGAACAACATTTTCCTTTGTCTTACTTTAAACTTTATATATCTATCTATCTATCTATCTATCTATCATCTATCTTTCTATCTATCTATCTATCTATCTATCTATCTATCTATCTATTGTAAGGGTATGAACCTAGAGGGTACTGTAGAGCGACCAAAAGCAGAGTTAAAAAGGACTCTGACCACACCCAGAGAGAAAGGGGCTTCACTCCAGAGGGAGTGCACACATCAGGGGAGTGCTGCTAGTGACCCGCAGGAGCAGGTGGACTGGACCAGTTGGAGACAGACAGGAGGTCTGTCCCAAGAAGACAGGAATCCAAAAGAAGCCCAACTCCAGAGAGGGAGTGTTGCTGTTGACCTGCAGGAGCAGGTGGAAAGTGGACCAGTTAGAGATGTTGAAATCTTGCATTGAAATCTCTCATCAATTTTTCTTTTCTGTCCACATCTAGGGAGGTTAGTCACAGTGCCGTGGGCTTTAAACTTCTTGATGACACTGCGCACGGTAGAGACAGGGACATTCAGGCCTTTGGAGATGGACTTGTAGCCTTGAGATTGCTCATACTTCCTCCCAATTTTGCTTCTCAAGTCCTCAGACAGTTCTTTGGTCTTCTTTCTTTTCTCCATGCTCAATGTGGTACACACAAGGACACAGGACAGAGGTTGAGTCAACTTTTAATCCATTTCAACTGGCTGCAAGTGTGATTTAGTTATTGCCACCACCTGTTAGGTGCCTCAGGTAAGTAGCAGGTGCTGTTAATTACACAAATTAGAGAAGCATCACATGATTTTTCAAACAGTGCCAATACTTTTGTCCTCCCCCTTTTTTATGTTTTCTGTGGAATTATATCCAATTTGGCTTTTTGACAATTCTTTTTGTGGTTTTCCATTGAAGACAAATTAAATGAAGATAATAATACCAAAGAACTTGTGATTGCAATCATTTTCTGGAAGAAAATGAGTATTATCGGACAGAATTGCAGGGGTGCCAATACTTTTGGCCAACACTGTGTGTGTATATATATATATATATATATATATATATATATATATATATATATATATACTGGCTAGACTTTGATGAGTCTGACATATTAACCCCTTACATTCATGCTACATCCTTGTATAGGATGATAGGGTCTCAGTGATTAGATTCACAAACTATTTGTAGGTACCTTCTTAGATACTCACTTTTTGGTGGTATATCCACCTTTTAATGCTATATGTATATAGTTATGTTTTAATTTTATTTTTCTAGTAGGTTTATTCCATTCTGTGACACACTTTGAAAGCAGAAATAAAGACACACCCTCTGTGATTTCACTTTATACAATTGTAGCACTTAATAGTTGCCACTAGGGTTTAGCCAATCTTGAAATTTCTGGATCGTTTTTAAAGTCTGATTTCCAATCATTTTCCATTCGAACTCAATCCCAATTCCGATCCCAATGCAAGTCAATGGGATTTTTTTTTAACAATTGAAGATCGGATTTTAAAAACAATCCTATTCACTACACAGCATGGAGTCCAAAAATTGTTTAAATTTTTGGATTCCACGCTGTGTAGTAATTAAAAAAAAAGCTCCTGGCTACTTAGCCCCCCTGGTGTCTGCTTGCCTGCACAGATCTTCTGCCGCTGCCGCTCCCCGTTCTTCACAGTCCGGTCCTCTCTCATTGACATGCCTTCAGAGCATTGTGCACGCCCCCATCTCCCTAGGCTAGTGTTAGAGATGATGGGAGTAGGTGGGGCTTGTTGTGGCTTAGGAGAGTGTGGGTGGGGAGACGTGAGTGCTCCCACACTCTCCTAAGCCACAAGCCCCGCCTTCTTCCAGCATCTCTAGTCTAGGGAGGCGAGGGTGTGCAGGGCGCTTTGAAGGCATGTCAACGAGAGAGAAGAGGAGCAAGAAGAACGGGAGCGGCAGCAGATCTGTGCAGGTAAGTTGAGCAAAGTTCATGAGTAGATAGATACTATTCTGTTTCCTCCTTGCTGTGCCATATACTGGACTCTGCTACATCCGGCCGCTTAACCCCCTGCGTGCCGGCCACTTCCATTCATTCCTATATGTGCGTGCTATTCGAAACGGGAGTTTCGAATAGTACTCGTTCATCTGATACTATAGCTTTTCCCACAATGATTGGTTAGTAGCCAAGCATTGTGGGAAATAACCTCTGACCTTGATCCTGCCGGAAAAGATCGGGATCGGAATTCTGATCGCGATCATGAAATTTACTCAATCGCCGATCAGAATCCGAACATTTCCCATCCCGATCGCTCAACCCTGGTTGCCACACATCACCCCAGTGTAATACCGTATTTTGCTGCTGTATGCTTTTTCAGATTGGAGGATAGTTTGCTTGATTTTATGATCTAAATCAATGGGAATGCTGAATCTAGACCTATGCCAAAATCTGGCATATGCTGTAAAAACAAAGATAAACCAGTGTTTAAGTCCTGGAAAAGTAATGATCAGCTCAGTTCTGGCTGCTGAAGATCCTGAGATCATTTTCTATAATACCTATCTTTTCATTGCAGAATACATCTACACAAGAGAATTTGAAGAAAGGAGCTTGATCTTCTTTCTATGTCTAGATTTTCTGAAAGTCTGTGCCAGATGTAAATCATGCGTTTCAGGAATACATGGTAGTTTGAAAACAATGTGAAACAAGTGTTTCTGCTAAAACAGAAATCTATTCTTTTATCAAGTGGATTTTTGTTAACTTCACTCGGCTTTTTAGAAATAGAGACTGCATTTACTGATATAATATTATATGTCTATAAGCCACAATGTGTCTTTTTGTCGTTAAAGTTTGCTTTATACTTATGCTTTTAACCATCGACCAATGACTATAAACAAATGACATATGTAGGGTATGTAGAATACTTCCAGTTACCTATTCAAACTTAATATCCATGGAATTACACATTAAAAAGCACTTAGGTGCATCAGATGCATCTTTTCATATTGCGTATGTCCTTTATAGATATATATTTTAAATGTATACTAATTAAGGCTGAGGCCATACTTTGCAGAAAAGCTGCTTTTTGGTTGCAGATTTTGCTGTGGTTTTTTTGAGCCAAAGTCAAAAGTGGCTTGGAAAGAATGACAAGTATAAATCAAAAAGTTCTACTTCTCTCTTGTTTTAAATCCACACATGGCTTTGGCTCCATAAACTGTGGCAAGATCTTCAACAAAAAAGAAGCTTAAGAATAAGGCTCCATGTAGCAGGCCACAGCAAAAAAGTTCTATGGGAAAAACTGCGGCCATGCGTGGCCCAGATGGATAGAGTACTGAATTGTTGGTGGATGGTCAGCATGTCCCAAAAAGGCTGCCATGTCAACAAGGAGTTAGAGAAGGCATGTTTTGGGGACTCAAGGGGAGAGCTGGTAGGCTCCTTTAGGGTCCCTACAGGGGTGAAAATGACCTCTATAAAGTATATAGAGTTTCTGAGTGACCACTTTCTTTCATACTACCTTCCACAGCAAAATCATGCATGATCCTGCACCATCTCAAGCAGCTAACAATATCCCTGAGTCATGGTCTGCTATGAGCATAAAAGAAATTCATGGTGTTGCTACCATACTTCTTTGACCTCAACCCTATTGAGAACCTTAGGAGTATCCTCAAGCAAATGATCTATGAAGGTTGAAGGAAGTTCACATTAAAACAGCAGCTATGGAGGTTATTTTGACATCCTGCAAAGAAATTCAAGTAGACACTATCCAAAAACTCTAAAAAAAACTACTCAAGAAATCTGCCATGGAAGTGGTCACTTTTTGGGGGGGGTTTTCAGCCAATTCATCACTTTTTAAGGCAGAGGACAAAACATTCTCGGAACCAAGGTGGGCCAGGTCAAGGACACATTGACTTATCAGTATTACTATAACTCCAGAAAACTGGCATGAGAAATAGCTGAAATTCTCCACCAACCCCTGACTTCTGTCATGCAAACAAGCAGTAGGGGTCTCTTATTTACACTAAAAAGTGATAGATCCTAAAAAGTAACAGTGTACCTCTATGGTGCACAAACTGTAATAGTGATTCCTTTGTGCTCCCTGAAAATTAAAAAATAAATAAATAATAATACACTTCTTAGTGCCCCCAAAATGTAATACCACCTCCTTTATTTCTTCAATAATTATTTCTTCTACAATGACTTGTAGACAACGGACGTAAAGTCGTTTGTGAAGAATAAGTAAATGGGATAAATGGGAGAAAAAGAACAAAGAATGCGGCTTTCAGGGAGCTTGCCCCCCATCAATGCAAAATTGAGTACCCTATTTTGCACTGATGGGGATAATTACTGTGAAACAGTTGTTATTCAGTAACTGAAGTTACTGTATGTAGCCTTTGGGACCTTGCGTGAATGGAAAATGCCAAAAACAGCATATTCAGCTGTTTTTGGAAGTCTCCAAGAAATGAATAGAGAGAGCCACACATTTACAGCAACCTTTCCATTTACAACAGTCACAGGTCTCGAATTATGACTGAAAACTGAAAAGTGCCCAAAAAGTATAAGTTGCAACGGGGGATGATTAGTCTAAAGTGATAGAAACCTAAAATGAAGCAGTTGCCTCTAGCAACCAATCCAGTTGTCATCTGATCAAGGCTTCTTTGAAATTGCAAATACTAATCTGATTGGTTGGTATAGAGAACCGATCCATTGTCCCTTCACATGGAAGATTATACAGTAAAGTGCAATCAACCTTGTGGTGTGATGACCTGAAGCAACTATACATGTATTGTGTCTAAATATGGGGCATGTACTAAGTATTAAACAAAGTGTACATTAAACATACAAACACTCACAACACTCACTCCCACAACACACACACATATATGTATATATATATATATATATATATATATATATATATATATATATATATATATATATACTTGTACACAACACATAGCATTTAACTTCCACAACTTTGATATTCTTGAGTCTGGACTCTTAAAGGAGCTCTATCAGCAAAATCATGCTGCTACAGGCCCCACATATGCGTGAATAGCCTTTAAAAAGGCTATTCAGGCACCGTAAATGTTATATTAAACTACCCCCCCATTTTAAAATAACACCCTAAAAAAGAATGTGATCTACTTACGCATCGTGCACGCTGGGCGGGCATTCAGGGTGCGCCGTCTTCTTCATCCACGCCTCCTCTTCCTCCGATGTCCTCCAGTCCCGTCCTCCTCCGGCGCTCGCGAACTGATATTGATAAATGGCCTGGGCGCATGCGCAGTAGCATGCGGCTTCTACTACGGCTACTGCGCATGCGCCCATGCCATTTTTTTTTTTAATCAATGCCAGTTTACGAGTGCCGGAGGAGGATGGGACCCGAGGACATCGTAGGAAGAGGAGGCGTGGATGAAGAAGAAGACACACCCTGAATGCCCGCCCAGCGTGCACGATGCGTAAGTAGATCATTCTTTTTTAGGTTTTGCTGATAGAGCCCCTTTAATGCTGCTGTAACTTGAGGACCTTCACCCTTGTAACGGGCTCTACTTTATAATATATTAGTTTATTTGGGAATCACTTCCACCCAATCATTTTGTCTCCCCGTACACAGGAGTATACAAGGCTGTGCTAAAGTGCATGGCTCCTGAGCGAGCACGGCCTGAGACTCCAGTTATGGGTCCGCTGCCTACCTCTGCCAACCCTTCGTCCTGACCCGGCATGCTGAACATGTTTTTTAGTGTAGTTGTTACATGGTTGATGTGGTTATAGGAATTTATGTTGTATTTCTGTCAGCTTCAACTAAATGGCAATGCTAGTCTTATGTTTTATCATTTTCACCCATATTGCTGTCATTCATTGGATATCATATTTGAAGAAAATTCTGAAATCCCCAAACGTTTCTGTCTGGTGCTAACAATAATACATTGTTTTTACAGATGGCTGTACATCTATGTGAATGGTAGTGGCAGAAACCGTTTTAATCAATAATGAATAGTGACTTATTCTGATTACATAAAATTGCAGTTCTACGTAAAATATATGTGAAAAAAATGGTGGCTATACAGGCCCCTTAAACGAAATTAAAAATAGCTTTCCTGATTGTGAGGGCAAAATTATCCTACATATAATAATGGTAAATGCTGAACAATTCACTCTAATGAATGTATAGAGGCCTCTAGAAGGCAAAGATTATTTACATTACATCTTATTTATGTGAAATATACATGAGGAGAATGAAAATGAAGGCTTAGAACATGTCACATACACAGGCGATTCATTCTACTGTATTTTAGATTTCTTTTTTCATTCAAAAGTTTTCTTTTTTTTTTTTTTTGTGCTCTATGTGGGGCTCACAATATACATTTTTCCCTATCAGTATGTCTTTTTTTGGAATATGGGTTGGAAATCCATACAAACACAGGGAGAACATACAAACTCCTTGCAGATAGTTTTATGTCCTTGGTGGGATTTGAACACCAGGACTCCAGCACTGCAAGACTGCAGGGTTAGGGTCGGACTGGGGAGTCTAGGGCCCACCAGTGGAATTGTTTCTAGGGGCCCACCACCAGGACCCTGCAGACCAGCGATGCCGAGACAGGGCAGCTAAAGGTAATACCATCTCGGGAGCCATGCTGCTCACCCGCCATACAATGTGCACTACCTAAACCTACTGCTACACTCTGTATGGAAAGTGAACAGCGCAGCTCCTAGACATGTTACCATTACCTGTAGCCACACTGTCCTGGAAGAGCTGATCTGCAGAGGTCCAGGCTGTTGTATCATCACAGATGTAATATTGACGGCCTATCCTAAGGACAGACCATCAATATTATAAAGTTGGATAAATCCTTTAAAGATTTGTCCAGGAATTGGATCAACCCATGTGCCTGGCGGGAGGTGTAAAATAAAAAAATAAAAAGTGCCTTCACCTGTCCCCATTGCTCCATTGTCCGCCGCCAGTGTCCATTTAGTCTCGTGCCGGCACCTCCTTGCTGGGAGTCCTGCACCTCATGGGACCACTGACACCAATTAGATACAGGATTTCCAGAAATGAGGCCATGAGACAGAACAGACACAGGCGGGAGGATAACGGGGCGCTGGGGACAAAAGCTCAATGAAAAACACTGCATCTCACTGTTGTGCCTAATCCTTAAAGAGGACCTTTCACCATTTGGGGCACATGCGGTTTAATACACCGCTAGAAAGCCGACAGTGTGCTGAATTCAGTGCAGCTTTCACGTTCTGTGCCCCCGGTGAAGAGCTATCGGTGCCGGTACCATAGCTCTTCACTGTCAGAGGGGCGTTTATGTCAGTCAATCAGTAATGCCCTTCCTCACAGCAGCGTCCATTGCGCTGTACTGTGTGAGGGGGCTTTGCTTACCGCCTAGTGATGACGCTGAGCGGTGAGGAACGCTACCTCCCCCCAGTACATGTCTATGGACGAGCATTATCAGGAGGGGAGGGGGCGTTCCTCCCCGATCTCACAGTACAGCACAATAGGCGCTGCTGGGAAGAAGGACGTTCCTGACTGACTGTAAGAAACGTCCTTCTAACAGTGAAGAGCTACGGTACCGGGACCGATAGCTCTTCACCGGGGGCACAGAACAGGAAAGCTGCACTAAATTCAGCGCACTGTTGGCTTTCTAGTGGTATATAAAACCGCATGTGCCCCAGGAGGTGAGAGCTCCTTAACATCTCAATATACCGTACATCACACTATAAGGATAAGGCCTAACACAGCGTCCCGCAGCAAAAAAGCGCTGCAGGAAAAGCCCCGGCGCCGACACATCAGTTTTTCCTGCAGTGCTTTTTGCAGAAACTTCACAGAGGTTTGCTCTGAGGACTTTCTGCTTCCATTATACCTATAGGGACACTGTAGGTGTTTCCGTAGGTATAAGGGCTGCGATTTCCAAAAACTGCAACAGTTACCTACACACTCATACATATACATTCATATATACTCACACACACACACATATATATATATCTATATATATATATATATCTATACATATCTAGCATATACACATTTATATATATTCATATACCATATATACTAACATATATACATACACTCACACATTATTATAGCATACTGTATATACACACACACATACCTGTATACAAACATACAGTCCTCACACAGTATACAAGACACATGCTTTAACTCTTAAGTACTATCATGGTGTCTATCATAGTGATATGTGTATGCTAGTGGTGTATGATAGACACCATGATAGGACTTAAGGGTTAAACAAATATACACACATACATATTAAATATTACATTTTACCAAAAAAAAGAAAAAATTTACTCACATTTGTGAAGCAGCAGACTCCTCTGTCCCCACACGGGCCGATGTAAACGATGACTCACTCTGAAGAGGAGGGGGAGGGGGGAAAGTCCCGGCTTGCAGAGAGAGCGCTTCCTAAGATTGCACTGGCAGGAGGCCCCTCAGTGTAAGTGCCGGGGCCCTGGGAAACTGACGGCAGCCATGCTTCTTTATTCATTACAGCGCTGCCAGCAGCCTGGGGCCCCGAACTTACTGTTCCAGCCCCTGCCACTAGCAGCGCTCAGTTTGCAAATGCAAATGCACTGAACAGGGGCCCGAACCAGCCCCTGACATCCCGATCGGGCCCCTGACCAGTGCTTCTCCTGCCTATGCTTTTTCTTAACTAAAACGTGCAGCAATATATAGTCGGGGCCTGGGGCCCACCGGGGGATTCCCCGGTGCTCCGGCGGGCCAGTCCGACCCTGTGCAGGGTTAACCACTGAGCCACCGTGTAGCCCCAAGTTTTCTTACTTTTCAGTATAATGAAAAGACAAATCCATGCTCTGTACACGTTAATTTAGCAATTACAGGAATTAGAGCATAAGTAGTAGTATAAAGACAGGACATTGCATATTAAGGCTAAGTGTACCAAGACATGTCATAGACGAATTTACACTGCTAATCAAGAACTGGTTATATAGAAGAAAGAAGAACAGGTAGGGTAGGAAGGACAAATAGTGTTAGGTTAGTAAGAAAAGAGGGTAGGGTGAAGGGTTTGCATTTTTTATTTCTATATTGTGCTGTGTTTTCCTATCAGTATGTCTTTTGTAGATTGGAAGGAAATCCATGCAATCACGGGGAGAACATACAAACTCCTTGCAGATTTTGCTCCTAGCAGGATTTGAACCCAAGACTGCAGTGCTAACCACTGAGCCACCGTGCTGCCCCTATATTTCTATATTTTTTTACCAGTACATGCCAGAAAGTCCTGGACACATCTTTTAAAATCGAGAATCTTTAAGTCTTTAATTTGTAATTTTATCATCCTCTATTAATTTTACTAAATGCTAACACTACCAGAATATCTGTATATTATTCGTACGTAGCCCATCAATGTAGATTCATAGTTTATAATTGTATACAGTATATACAAGAAGTCAGCGTTACTTCCTCACAGGATCAACCAGGTATATCATAATTTATTGATTTCTGGACAATATCTGTCTTATATCTGTAACCCATGTCTTTGGGTGTAGTTCTCCGTGGAACTACAGGAGCGTACTGCGCATGTGCGCAAGAGCGAAGTGTGACCCTAGCCGGAAGAAGACGCGGTTGCTATTGAAGATGGAGGCGTCGCTGGAGAGAGTTCTATAGCAGCAGTGGGGACGCCCCCATTGCCGTTTGAGTGCTGGGGCCCACCCCCATTGCTGAGAGAGAACTCATTTGCATACTGGTAAAAAACGGTATTTCTAAGGAACAGCAGGCCGGAGGCGACTGAGCAAGGTAGGAGACCAATAGCCTTTCTTATGGCTATTCCGACAAGGTAAATAGAAAAAAATTTGTTTTAGTGGTAGAATCCCTTTAATACATTTTGTAATATACTTTGTTAACAAATTTTGGATCCTTACTGTGAAATCCTGCATTTTTTCATTTTTTCTCTTGCTTCTGTATTGAGAGCTGTTCCTGCCTTTCACTGAATGACTGAATGTTAGGGCCAGTTCACACGGAGTAAACTGGCGTGCAATCTGGCACGTATACACTCAATCCCCTGCTGCCTTTCCTGTGTGGCTTGCAGTACAGGTAGTATTTGCTAAAATACCACCTTGGAGGTTGTTGCCTTCAAATTGTTTCCTAGATCCCTGAAATAAGTTTTAAGGACCTTTCATCTACCGCTACCTTTGTCATTTGTGCCAACGTGCACCATGACAGCTGGATCCATACCAGCCCCTCTCAGTACTCTATCAACCCAATCTGCAATGTGTCGAACTAGATGCCCAGAAAGGCAACATACCCTTTGGCAATCACAGTTTTAGAGACAGATTGCCCTATTTGTTCCCCTAATAATTGAATCTCCCACTACCAGCACCTGTCTAATCTTCTCAGCACCCCCTTCTTACTGGCTGTCAAAGGAAGTGTCATGCTGCAGCAGTGTTACGCCTGTACTAACATCCCCCTCATCTGCCAATTCAGCAAGATTATTGGGGTGCACCAGTTCAGGACTAACCTCTCTGGCACTCTTCCCTCAACCCTGCTTCTTTCTAACTGTTATTCCTAGCAATATGCCCAAAATGACCACAGTTAAAACATTTAACATATACATGTTTCCTCTGCATTTCAGTACTTGAAGTATTTGAAGTAGTTTGCATTATAGCTAAGGCCTGCACATGCAAACGACACCTAATACATTTGGCTTAGGGCCATCAGCAGTGCATGAATGATTCTTTGTTTCATCAGTCCACAGGACCTTCTTCCAAAATGAAGCTGGCTTGTCCAAATGTGCTTTTGCATACCTCAGGCGACTCTGTTTATGGTGTGCTTGCAGAAATGGCTTCTTTCTCATCACTCTCCCATACAGCTTCTCCTTGTGCAAAGTGCGCTGTATTGTTGACCGATGCACAGTGACACCATCTGCAGCAAGATGATGCTGCAGCTCTTTGGAGGTGGTCTGTGGATTGTCCTTGACTGTTCTCACCATTCTTCTTCTCTGCCTTTCTGATATTTTTCTTGGCCTGCCACTTCTGGGCTTAACAAGAACTGTCCCTGTGGTCTTCCATTTCCTTACTGTGTTCCTCACAGTGGAAACTGACAGATTAAATCTCTGAGACAACTTTTTGTATCCTTCCCCTGAACAACTATGTTGAACAATCTTTGTTTTTAGATCATTTGAGAGTGGGCTGTCCATGCTCGGTGACCATCAAACTTAACTGAACTTGAATTGTTTTGTAAAGAGGAATGGTCCAAAATACCTTCATCCAGGATCCAGGAACTGATTAAAAGCTACAGGAAGCGACTAGAGGCAAAAGGAGGATCTACTAAATATTAATGTCACTTTTCTATTGAGGTGCCCATACTTTTGCACCGGTCAAATTTTGGTTTAATGCATATTGCACATTTTCTGTTAGTACAATAAACCTCATTTCAATCCTCAAATATTACTGTGTCCATCAGTTATTAGATATATCACACTGAAATGACTGTTGCAAACACCAAAATATTTAGAACTAAAAATGATTAAGATTAATAGGGGTGCCCAAACTTTTTCATAGGACTGTAATAGGCATTTCTAAGTACTAAACAGTACAAAGTAAATACAACATAATAAAGAATAATAATATTGATGATTATAACAAACACAATACAATATGGAAAATACCAAGCCTAAATTACCCCCAAACACCCACAACTATATAGATCCTACATACATAAACATAGAACAGTCCATCCCCAGTCTAAGTGTCCCTATTATTAAGAGTCACAGGGTAAAGGATAGATATGGGACTAGTTATGAGAGTAGCAGTGTAGGGAAAGAAAGGTTTAAAGCTAAGGCCCCACGTATCAGGCTGCAGCAAAAAAACGCTGCGGGAAAAATCGTGGTGGCAATGCATCACGTTTTTTCCCACAACACTTTTCAGAGAAAGTCCGCACAGGAAATTGCTTCCTACCTTATACCTATAGTAGGTATAATTGACATACTGCGATCTCAAAAACCGCAACAGTTTTGGAAATTAAAGCATGTTTGCTGCGCATATTTTTCCACAATGTGTGGATGGGATTCGCTAGGTTTGCTTTTGACTAGGAGGTTCATTTATCCTTGCAATGGATCTGGCCAGGAATAGATCCATGATTATTCCAATATAGAATACGTGAGTAGGCTGCTAACATGGACATTTTTCTTTAGCTCTCTGACAAAAGCAAATACACAGGGCCAAGGAACATTCAGCCTCATTTCTTACTACTCAGAAACCTAGAAGCAGCATGGTTATAGAAGCGAATTCACATGGGAAATTATGGTTTCGTAGCACAGTGCTCCATTATATAATATTAATATCAATGAAGCAGAATGCAAACATCATTAGGTGGATTTTTAAGCTGGTAAAGCTTTGTCAGCAATATCATGTAGAGTTTCCATGTTACTGTCTGCAATCAAAGACTCCATACTGTCCGTATGTGAAAAATTTATGAATGAATGCATAATGACATCGCAGCTGGATATTTTCATTCTTCATACTTGATCTCAAATGTACAATTTGACTGAGAAATAATGAAAAACAAATAAAATTGGATTCATTAAAAAATGCAAAAAAGTAGCTATCTACAAAAGCTGGATTCTGAATATTACAAGCCTTTAATCAGGGCCTGCTATGAATATGAAATGGACATGAAGTGGCTTTATCCCTTGTTTAATATGATACTTTCAGTGCTTGAACTGAAGTCAGTGAACAACAGTCAAGGTCGGGGAACATAACCTTGCAGAAGAACAACCTGGATCTATTTCCACACATTACAAGGAGACAAAAATCTATAGTACTGCTGGACAAGTCCATTTTACTGTCAAGGATTCACCTCTCACTATCCCACCAGAAGCTCCTATCACTCAAGGTGGTTCTTCACTTAATGATACTTGCATAAAGCATAATTCCTGTTCTTCAGCCCTTACACCACTAAGGCTAATTACACACAAGTGTGCAGGGACTTGGCTGTTTTTGAACAGCATAGCTGGTGCACATGGATGTCATCTGTGTGCCACCACTTTTACTACCCATGTTTCCCATTCAATGGGGGCCATGGAAGCACAGCAACAAAACTGAACAGGAATAGGAGAATTATACTGTTCAGGGCCTACTGTTGAGCATTATTCTATGCAAAGGCCATTGTGTAACACTATACTGGGTAGGGGCCACTGTGGAGCATATTATACTGTGCAGGGGCCACAGTGGAGCATTGTACTCCAGCAATACAATGCTCCACAGTGGCTCCTGCATAGTATAATATACTCCAGAGTGGCCCCCACACAGTATAATGCTCCACAGTGGCCTGTGCATAGTATAATGCTCCACAGTAGCCTCAGCACAGTATAATATGCTCCACAGGGGGCCACTGTGTTACATTATATTGTATAGGGGCCACTGTGGAGAATTAATTTGTGTAGGGGCCACTGTGGAGCATATTATACTGTGCGGAGGTCACTGTAGAGCATATTATACTTTCAAGAGCCACTGTGAAGCATATTAGACTGTGCAGGGGCACTGTGGAGCATTATACTGTACAGGGGCCACTGTGGAAGGGAGGGAGAGTGAGTCAGCTCTGAATGCGGCTCAAAGAATCATGGGAGTTGTAGGCAAGGCACACAATAGGAAGATACTATGTAAACAAAAGAAGAGTATGCCAGAAGCTGCCAGAGAACCCAGAAATCACACTCCTAAAGCTATTTGGGTGCCATTATTAAGCTATTAATAGCACTAACAGACCTTTTTTGAAAATTTATTTTTTGCCCAGAAAACCCCTTTATGCTAAGGCCTAATGTTGCGGAATCACAGCTTTTTTTGTTGCAGATATTGCTGCGGGTTTTTTTTTTTTGAGTCAAGTTCAGGTGTTTATTGAGCAGATGGTAGAGGTATAAATACTTCCTATTCATACCCCATTCCTTTGGTATTCTTGGCTTTGGCTCAAAAAAAACGCAGTAAAATCTGCAACAAAAAAAGTTGCATTTCCACAATGTGGAGCCTTAGTGCAGTTATCACGGCAAAAAAAGAAAAAGCTGACTGACCCCCCACGTTGAGTCAGAAGAGTTAACTAATTTGCTGAGAAAGGCATATTTTAGAAAAAAGTATCCACCCACCAGAACAATTCTTAATGTGAAAAATTATGATCAAGATGGGGTATTTTATGGATTGAGCATAAGTCGTGTGAAAAGTTAGTAATCATTTAACCGGTTAAGGACCAGGCCCAAAAGTATGTTAAAGACCAGGCCTCTTTTTTCAAAACTGACATGTGTCACTTTAAATGGCAATAACTTTGAGACGCTTTAACTTACACAAATGAATTTGAGATGGTTTTCTCGTAACACATTATACTTCATGTTAGTGGTAAACACTAATCAATATTTTTGCATTTATTTATAAAAAAAACTAGGAAATTTGATGGAAATTTGAAAAAAATTGCAATTTTCAAAATGTGAAATTCTCTGCTTTTCAGGTGGATAGTCATACCATCCAAATACATGAATAAATATTATCTCCCATATCTCTGCTTTATATTGGCATCATCTTTTGATTGTCTTTTAATTTATTTTGGACGTCACAAGGCTTACAAGTGTAACAGCAATTTTCCAGATTTACAAGAAAATTCTCCAAACCAATTTTTTAGGGACCACTTCAGTTCTGAAAGTAATTATAAAGGCCTGTATAATAGAAACCCCCATAAATTACCCCATTTTCAAAACTGCACCCCTCAAATTATTCAAAACAGCATTTGGGATGTTTGTTAACCCTTTAAGCATTTCATAAGAATAAAAATAATATGGCAGTGAAATTTAGACATTTCATTTTTTTTCACTAATACATTCATTTAGACCCAAAATTAACACATTCACAAAGGGTTGAAGGAGAAAATGCATCTGACAGTTTATTGTGCAATTTCTCCCGTGCACAGAAATACCCCACATGTGGGTGTAAACTGATTTTTGGGCACACGGCAGTGCATGGAAGGGAAGGAGCGACACTGGGTGTTTGAACAGCAGATTTTGCTGGAATAATTTTCAGCGCCATGCCTTATTTGCAGAGACCCTAGAGTACCAAAACAATGGAAACCCCCCAAAAGTGACCCCATTTTAGAATCCACACCCCTCACAGAATTCATCAAGGGGTATAGTCAGCATTTAGACCCTACAGTTGTTTCACAGATTTTACTAACATTGGGATGTGTAAATGAAAAATTCCTAAAATGTCACTTTATCTCCAAAGTTTTCATTTTCACAAGGGGTTAAAGGAGTAAAAGCCCCCCACAGTTTGTTAAACAATTTCTCCTGAACACGGCAATACCCCATATGTGGCTATAATCTGCTGTATGGGAACATGGCGGGGCTCAGAATGGAAGGAGCGCTATTTGGCTTTTGGATGGCAGATTTTGCTGGAATAATTTTAGGTGCCATGTCGCATTAGCAGAGCCCCTAGAGTACCAATACAGTGGAAACCCCCTAAAAGTGACCCCATTTGGGAAACTACACCCCCCACAGAACATATTAAAGGGTAGAGTGAGCATTTTGACCCTACAGCTGTTTCACAGATTTTATTAACATTGGGCCATGAAAATGAAAAATTACTTTTTTTCCAACAAACTGTCAATTTAGCCCCAAATTTTTAATTTTCACAAGAGGATAAAGGAGAAAAAGCTCCATAAAGTTCGTTACACAAATTCTGCTGAACACAGAAATGCCCCATATGTGGTCATAATCTGCTGTATGGGAACATGGCGGGGCTCAGAATGGAAAGAGGGCTATTTGGCTTTTGGAGGGCAGATTTTGCTGGAATATTTTTCAGGTCCCATGTCGCATTTGCAGAGCCCCTAAAGTACCAATACAGTGGAAACCCCCTATAAGTGACCCCATTTTGGAAACTACACCCCTCATAGAATTTGTCTAGGGGTAGAGTGAGTATTTTGGCCTCACAGGTGTTTCACAGATTTTATTAACATTGGGACGTGAAAATGAAAAATTACTTTTTTTCCCAATAAATCGTCCATTTAGCGCCATAGTTTTAATTTTGCAAATAGTTTAAGAATTAAAAGCCCCCCACAGTTTGTTACACAATTTCTTCTGAACACGGCAATACCCCATATGTGGCCAAAATCTGCTGTATGGGTACATGCTGGGGCTCAGAATGGAAAGAGCGCTATTTGGATTTTGGAGGGCATATATTGCTGGAATAGTTTTGAGGTGCCATGTCGCATTTGCAGAGCCCCTAAAGTATCAATACAATGGAAACCCCTCAAAAGTGACCCCATTTTAGAAACTACACCTGTCAAGGAATGTATCAAGGGGTATTATCATTTTGAGCCTAAAATGCTTCCCAAAAATTAATGTACAAAATGAAAATTGAAATTTTTAAAAATATGCCATTTCGGTGCCCAATACGTTGCACCCACTTTGTGTTGTCAGAGACCTGCACTCCTAAAACTATTAAGTGGGCCATCCCGGGGGTCAAAAAATTATATATGTGGGTGTAAACTGCTGCTTGGGCACACAGCAGGGCTCAGAAGGGAAGGACCACTGTGCATTTTAGCTTTTGGGATACAGATTTAGAGGGACCCTCTGGGCGCCATGATGTTTTTGCAGAGCCCTGGAGGTTCCAGTAAACTGGAATTCACCAAGAAGTGACCCCATTTTGTAGGGGCAATTTTAGGGTCTCTGCAAATGTGACGTGGTGTCCAAAAACGAAGAATCTAAATCTGCACTCCAAAAGCACATATTGCTCCTTCACATCTGCACCCTGCTGGGTACCCAAATAGCAGTGTATGCCCACATGTATGACACTGGTGTACCCCGGATAACGTACTTAATGCCATATGTGGGTAGAATCGGCTGTTTGGGCACAACCGGGGACAGAAGGGAAGGAGCGCTATTTTGGTTTTTGGAGCACAGTTTGGTTTTTTTTGACACTTTTGCAAAGCCCCTGAATTGCCAATAAAGTGGAATCCGCAGACATGTCACCCTATTTTGGACACTACCCCACTGATGGGATTTATCAAGTGGTGTAGCGAGAATTTTTAACCCTTGAGTGTTGCATTTATTTAGTTTCCAGAAATGAAATCGCAACTGATAGAGAAGTTAAAAATGAAAATTTTACAGATTTGCCATTTCAGCGTGCAACATGTTGTGCCCGACTTATGTCAGCAGAGACACTCCAAAAACTGTTAAACGGGTATCCCAGGCACAACAGCTTTTAGAGCGTTCATCTCTGATACAAGGCGGGCACAACATATTACGCACTGAAAGGACGTATTCCTGGAAAAATGGTCATTTTCACCTCTCACAATCCACTACAGTTATAGTTATATATATAAAGTTATAGCAACACTTGGGGGTTAAAAATGCTGTCTGTACCCCTGGATAAATCCTTCAGGGGTGTAGTTTCCAAAATAAGGTAATTTATCAGGGGATTCCAAATTACTGGCGTTTCAGCTCTACAAAAGTGTCATGGCATCCAAAAACCAAACCGTCTGTGCTCCAAAAACCAAATGACCCTTCTTCCCTTCTGTGTCCGGCTGTGCCCTAGTATCGGTTTATACCCACATATGACATTATGTCCGTTATCCGGGGGTACACCAGTGTCATACATGTGTCATACATGTGTCATAAACTGCAGTTTGGACGTACAGCAGGGTGCAGAAGGGAAGGAGCGCTATGCGGCTTTTGGAGTACAGATTCAGATGTTTGGTATCTGGACGCCATGTCATGTTTGTAGAGCCTGTAAGGTACCAGAAAAGTGGATTCCATGGGGTACCAGGAGTGACCCCATTTTGAAAACTGCACCCCTCAAAGAATTTATCAGGGGGTGTAGTGAGTATTAATATCCCGGACGTGACTGCACAGCGGATGGCGAAGAGGGAATGTATAAGCTGTGCGGAGGACATTGCAAACACCAAATTCCCTACTATGTCCCCGTAGCTCCTATGATTGGGGGAGTCACTCTGGGGGTCACTTTAGGGGTCACTTCTGGTGTCTGTTCCCTCATAAGCTGTAAATCTGGGGTGTCCCCTGATATCCGCTCAAACAGCTTATATATTCCCTACATGACGCACCCAGTTGTGTTCTAATAATTTGGCGATTTTTGAGGGTTTTTGTCTTCACATTGTGAGATGCTATATTTTCTTTATGTTTCTGGTGACGCGGCCATATAAGGGCTTATTCTTTGCGGGATGAGATGCATTTCGTAATGACACCATTTTTGGGTGTCTACATCTTATTGAATACATTTTATTAACCCTTTTTTGCTGGATTTAAAAAAAAAAAATCAATCCTGGCATTGAGTTTTACTTTTTTAATTTTGCGCCATGCAGCGTACAGTATAAGTAACATGTTCCCTTTATTCTGCGGGTCGGTACGGTTACGGCGATACCTCATTTATAGTATTTTTTTATGTGTTACTAGTTCTGCAGAGGAAAAACACATTTGGGGACATAAATCAATGTTTTTTGCATCGCATCTTCTAAGAGGCGTAACATTTTTATTTTTTGGTTGACAGAGTTGGTTGAGGGCTTATTTTTTGCGGGACAACCTGTGCTTTTTATTGGTACTGTTGTCGGATGCATATGACTTTTTGATCACTTTTTATAGCATATTTTGTATGGTGAGATGGCGAAAAATCATTACTTCCGGCGAGTTTTTTCTGTTTTTTTTTTCCGGCGTTCGCCGTGTACATTAAATATTATTTCAGTTTTATTGTACAGATTGTTACGGACGCGACAATACCAAATATGCATTGTTTTTATTACTTTTGAGTTCTTTTTTTATATAATTCATTTTCTATTGAGAAAAAGGGATTTTTGGGCTTTATAACTTTATTAATTTTTTTCATACACTTCATTTTATTTTTTTTACTTTTTTTTTTACTTTTTCATGTGTCCATTTAGGACACTTCAATCAGCAATACTTTGCTGATATAGAATGCCATGTGAGACACAGCCTGCAGGTGTCCCACATGGCATTCCGTAGCAGGATGTCAGGCTGTGTAGACGCACAGCCTGACATCAGAAGGTCCTGGCAGGATCACCAGGTATGTGGGGGCTCCGGGCAGTCTGGGGTCACTGGCCAGACCCCAGACTACCTTTTACTGCTATCGGCACCCTCCGATCTCGCCGCGGGGGGTGCCGATCAGCTTCAATTGTCGGCGGATGCCTTTCGATCGCGCCGTGATGTTTCACGGCGCGATCGAAAGGGTTAAAACGTCCAGTCGGACTCAGTTCCAACTGGACGTTATTGAGGAAGGGGTTAGGTGTTAGTAACACCTAACCCCCGTCCTCCCCGCACCCCTCCCCCCGCGAAATAGGTACCTAAAGACAGGACGTATTTTTACAATAGTCCGGTCTTTAGGTACCTGGACCGCAGGCCGTAAATTTACGTACGGCGGTCCTTAACCGGTTAAGGATGTTTTTGGGAAATAGTTTTTTTTTTTTGTTTGGTTTTTTTTTGGTGAACCAACCAATGCATACAAATTGCTATTGTCACAGCAAAAAAAAAAAAAAAAAAAAAAAAAAACAACTACTGCAGCATTTTGTAGTCTGTAGTGCAAAATCTCCTTTTGTTATGAGTTTTTTTGGGCAATATTGTTATAACGGCAAAAGATAAGCTGAGTCACGCAGTCTGGTCTATTCTATTATTGACTGACCAAGTCACCGTTTCTTCCTGAAAAAGAAAATGATGTTTCTGATTACTTAGCTCACATCTCAGTCACAAGATATCGCAGCTGAGAGAGATGTGATCTTGTTTCTGTGTGCTCTTTCTCCTCCTCTAATGTTGTAGCACATAATTTACCATAGGGCCTTTCTGAACTGTCAACCATATCTCCTTCATTCTCACTGACACAGATCTTTAGTAGTGATGTGGTACCTTCTGAGAAAGATATTTCTCCTAGTCAAAGTCTTCCTCCTCTTATTGATGAGTTGAATTAGATCAGTCAGCATTTTTTTTCAAGCACAAGAGGAAGAGGTAGAAGAGAAAAGTATAATTGTTGGTGGTGGAGAAAGTAGTGGCAGGGGGTGGGGAACTGGACGTTCAGGCAGTATCACCAGGGAGAAATGCATGTGAGGGTGTGCAGGATTCCCATGGCCATGATGAGTCACAAAAAAAGTGGGGAAGACAATGGCATTGAGTATTGAGTGATTTCAGATTTATCTGGGACCTCCTGACATCCTCTACATTTGTTTACATGTTTCCCTAGCTTACTGCTGCACTAGTCTATAACTGCCATGATCCCCCTCTCACTCTCTCTTTCACACCCCCTCCCTGTTTCCCTAGGTAGCCCGTGGACTACTAGCCCTATCTATCTACCTACCTACAAAATTCACACTGCTCGAATCCCCCCATACCCGTGTAATCATACTTACGGATCTTATGTGTTCTGGAGATCAGTTTATTCGCTCCGGCATCTTCTTCTGTGGACTTCATGCGCATGTGTTTTATGCACTATTCACTTCTTCTCTGTTGCACAGCTCTATTGCACAGGCGCCGTCAGCAGCAAAGGAAGTAACGCTTTATGCCAAAAGACTGACGTAAGGTAAATATGAGAGGGACAGGGAGGGGGGAAGTAATAGTGATGCTTCACTTCCGGAAATGCAAAAAATGAACATCACTGGATCATCAGAAAATGTGCCTGGGTTGGCCACCCCAGATATATAGTTAAATATAGATTTTGTTTTTTTAAAATAATGTCAATTCAAAGTTTGGAGGGGAAGGGGGTTCATAAAGCTCCTGACTGTCCTAGTAATAGGGATATCCCTCTGAGCTGTCCTGCACTGAAACAGGTATGGGGGTAGTGGGGACTCAAGAGGAGGGGCCACCGGGCAGCACGGTGGCTCAGTGGTTAGCACTGCAGCCTTGCAGCGCTGGAGTCCTGGGTTCAAATCCCTCCAAGGACAACATCTGCAAGGAGTTTGCACGTTCTCCCTGTGTTTGTGTGGGTTTCCTCCCACACTCCATAGACTTACTGATAGGGAATATAGATTGTGAGCCCTATATGGGACAGTAAATGTCAATGTCTGTAAAGAGCTGTGGAATATGATGGTGCTATAAAAATAAGCATAATAAATAATAGTAGGGGCTCCGGGGATGTTCTCAGAGGGCACAGAGGATTGTAATGCCTGTAATCAGAGTAATCTCTCCACTGCGTAAAAAACATATTTAACTCTCTTCCATCGCAGGCATTTTTCAATTTTAAAATTTTCGCTTTTGACTTCCCACCTTCCAAACCCCAAACCTTTGGGGACATCTGATCACTTTTTTTTTTTTTTTTTTTTTGGGGGGGAGGCTGATTTCCCGTGTAACTGGAGCTGGCATATTTAGACCCAGCAACTCTAATACATGCTGATGCCGGCAGATCACACATCATTGTGGTGCCAATAGTGTATTACAGCGCTCATTGGGAAGTTCCGGCTTGTTCAGCTGTTGAAATCTGCTTGGATGTACCTGTACGTCCTTGGAGAACAAGGCAACCACCTTCTGGACATAAAAACCTAATAGGCGGTCCAGAGGTGGTTAATTAAATGTTGTATTGTGTTATATTGATCCGAAGTAAAAAAAAAAAAAAAAAAAAACTGAATTCCCAGTAAGGGTGCATGCAGACTACGTAACGCCGGGCGTGTATGAGAGCCGTACACGCCGGCATTACGGCAGACTGCCGAACACTTCCCATTCACTTCAATGGGAGCGCTCGTAACAGCGGCGTTTACGAGCGCTCCCATTGAAGTGAATGGGAAGTGTTCGGCAGCCCTGCTGTAACGCCGGCGTGTACGGCTCTCATACACGCCCGGCGTTACGTAGTGTGCATGCACCCTAAGCCAGCTGTCAAGCAGGAGTGGATGGAGGATGGGGAATGTACAGATGTAGCAAAATTAACACAAATTTCTGCAACTGGTTAAACAGCTGCAGCATGATATCTTATGTTCTGTAGGTATAATTGACATGCTGCGATTTCCATAAGTGCAGCGGTTATGCAAATTGTAGCATTTATGCTGCGCATATTTTTCAGCAATGTGTGGGTGGAATTTGCAAGAGACTGTGGGGCCCCGCTGTGAAAGGGTGCAGAAGTGCAAGATCAAAATGTAGAATGTTCTCATGCACACTGATGGCTTTTGGTGAAATTTGAATAATCTAATAGGATTCATTTTCATGTGATCAATTTTAAAACTCTGCACTGCCATAAAATTTTGCCAAATTTATCATAGATCACACAATGTTTTAAAAATTTGGCTCATTTTATTCTTCTGTCTGATGTTTCTCCGCTTTCTCCGACTTTCTGGAGTAAAATTGTGACAAATTTTTGTGACTTTTTAGAAAGCTTTATTTGGCAAATCTGGAATATAGACAGCTAACCAAAGCGCCATTTTGCCGAGGATCATCAGCCCTCAGAGGAAGATATGAGTTGGCGTTCCGTTGCTATGATAACCAAGAGCCTACTGAAAGCTCCCAGACTTGTCTGCCATACCTTTGTATGGCTTTCTTATGCAGCCTATCATTCAAATGCCAATATTTTATTATAATGCCTTGCATTAGTGATAAGACCCCCTGGAGTTCTAATAAATGCAATTAAAAGTTTAAATTACCCGTCAGGCCGTGTCCCATGGGCTGGAAACGCCGCGATTTGCCTCAGACAGAAATGCCGCAGGAAAAATTGTGGCATTATACAGTAACTGCAAAGTGGATGGGATTCATGCAAATCCCATGTCCACTTTGCATTTAAAACTGCACCATGGACACACTGCAATTTCCAAAACGGTGCGGTTTTGGAAATCACAGCATGTCAATTATATCTACAGAAACGTCAACGGCTTTCCCATACATATAATAGAAAGGCTGCAGAAGAAAACTCCATGAACTTTCTGTTCAAAGTGCTGCAAGAAGAACCGTGATGCGTTTCCACTGCGTTTTTTCCCGTGGTGCCTTAGCCTCAATATATTTCCTAGAAAACATGTAAAAGTTATAGATTACCGTAAAACACATACACATTAGGTATCTCTGTGTCTGAAAATGCCTAGTACAAACTTATAAAAATATTTTTCCCATACGTCGAATGCCGGAACAGGAAGCATAAAATCAAAAGTGCCGAAGCGCTGTTTTTTGCTGTTGCGCCTCTGATAAAAATCTCAATAAAAAGTGATCAAGCCAATAGACATTTCCCAAAATTGTATAACTAAAAAAAAAAAAAAAAAAACCTCATCCCACAAAAAAAAGCCGTATGCATCCCTGTAGATGGAAATATAAAAAAAAGTTATGGCTCGTTCACATCTGCGTTCATGGGTCCTTATTGCAGGTTTCCGTTTCCTGCATAAAACAGATGCAGGAGACGGAAGCCTGCAGGAGACTTTCTCACCCATTCATTTGAATGGGTGAGAAAGCTGTCCGGCCGTGCGCGGCAGTGAGCGTTTTGCGCTCTCCGCCGCGAAACCGGGTTTTATAATCCGGACACAGAGTCGGACATGCACTACTCTGTGTCCGGATAAAAAAATCCGGTTTCGCGGCGGAGAGCCTAAAACGCTCACCGCCGCGCACGGCCGGACCCGGTCTATGGTTTCCGTCTTCTGCCATGCAGAAGACGGAAACCATAGAACGGAGACCCCAAACGCAGGTGTGAACCCAGCGTTACAGGTGGCAGAATATTCCAAAAAAAAAAATTACATTACATTGTACAGAATAATAAATAGTACCATTATGAAGAAAAAACATTAAGCATGTGGCTCTGTGAATGGAAAACTAAAAAAAAAACTAAAAAAAAATTGGGGTTTGAAAGGTGGTAAATAAAAAACGAAAAATTCTTCCATTGGGAAGGGGTTAAAATGATTTACTTTAAAAAGGTATCTGTCAGCAACATTTTCTCTTTCTTCCGAAAAATTATTATAGAATCATACGACATATATATTCTACTATACAGAGTAGCATACACTGTGGCCATCCTGAATTTTAGCTATATATTGTAACTAATAGGTAGCTGATAAATAATCATGAGGGGATTGGCCTTGGTCTAGCCCAGGGGTAGGGAACGTACGGCTCTCCAGCTGTTGCAAAACTACAACTCCCAGCATGCATACTTGCTCTGCTGTTCTGGGAACTCCCATGGAAGTGAATGGAGCATGTCTGGAGTAGTAGTTTCACATCAGCTGGCGAGCCAAAGGTTCCCTACCCCTGGTCTAGCCCATTTAGATTACATGATTTAGGGTAAGTTCACACGATGTAACGTTGATCGTGATCTGGCACGTATACAGCGTGTCAGAGTTTGTGCGCCGTAAAAGATCCCATTGCTTTCAATGAGAGTTAGGAGTGTATACACCGCGTTATTTTGCGCCCGTGATTTTGCGGCCTCAAAATCACGGGCGCAAAATAACGCGGCGTATACGCTCCTAACTCCTATTGAAATAAATGGGAGCATTTTGAGTGTGTCATCTGTCGGCACGTGTATACGTGCCAGATCACGCTCAACGTTACATCGTGTGAACTTACCCTTAGGAGTCTTAAGTAAAGAGGTGCGTACACAGTGCAACCCAGCTGAATCAATTACGGGGTAATTGCCGATCCCCATCTGTACTTCCTATGCCGATGTAGCTCAGTAATTAGTGGCTACACTCACTAATCACCGCTAATTGCCAGGCTGTATTTGTATTGGCTATTGCTTAAAAAAAAAAGATACCTTCTGAAAAAGATACCTGCTCTATGTCATATGTTTGAAACCACACTATACTGGGATAATATAACATGTCTTGTACACCAGCTATTTCTGTCTTACATGACTTGTTTACAACTTTTCCAAAAAGTGGATGAGACCTGGTTGGAGATAGCAGGGCCACATCTCTAATGAGGTGAAGGGAAGCTGCCACCTCAGGTAGCAATTTTGGAGGCAGCGGCAGCACTTTTCTTTCTTTTTTCTTTTTTACTTTTTTTTCTAAACTAGCCCAGGACAAGTCCGGCAGACCTATCGTGAGCTGGTTTAGACCTCTGCATCTGAGCACAGGAGGCATCATCACGTCTTTTGCCCGATGAAGAGAAAGTGGTAGCAGCAGGAGCAACGGCAAGGAATTCCTTGCCGTTGCTCCTGCTGCTACCACCTTCTCTTCATCGGGCAAAAGACGTGATGCAAGTAGGATGAGTACTTTTTTTTTTTTTGTTTACTAGACTGCTACCTGCTGGAGTATCCGCAGCAGGTAGCGGCCTGTTTACCTACCTCCCTGGGCCTGTTCATGTTGGGTGGGCAACTGTGGGGCATAATAGAGGTTGCAGGGACCACTGTAGCCCCTGCAACCTCTATTATGCCCCACAGTCAATTGTGCCGCTGTGGGACATAACATATATATATATATATGGGGGTCGAGTGCATAGAGAAGTGAGAAGTCAAAGATGTCTGTGTTGCAAACTTTACAGAGTCATGTCAGAGCTGAAAGAAGTGGTCATGGTGGTTCAAAGGGAATAGACGGGAAATGTGGGAAGATGTCTCCTGTAAGTAACAAAATGTTACTGCACTATATTTGCTGTAAGGTTACCACTAGCATCCCCCACCTCCCCAGAAATCTGGAATGAGTTATACTAGAAATATATGCCAGTCCCTGAAAAGCTTTAATTTCTAATTATTATCATAAGACCGGAGCCCATTAGTTCTTGCACATCTTGTGCCAATGCAAAAAAGTGATTAATACACTTGTATTAATTAAATCAGTTCCACTGACCCCGGAAAAAATAAGACACCAGCAGTTTGTGCATCTATTTTTTTTTTTTTTTTTTACTTTTATTAGAAACACTCAGGTAGAAAAGAAAGAAAAGACATTTTCAAGACTCTCTGTGATTTTCATGCACACACAATTTTGCATAAACGCAGGCACCGCGCAAGAATTGCATGGGGTGAAGGGTGGAGGATCATTTTCAGACTCTCATAGGAAATACATTGCAAACCGACCATGGGAGGGGCAAATTTTGGGAACAGACAATAAGTAAAACCAATAAGACATTTGTTTTTGTCAGTCAGCTTTGCAGCATAATACTTCAGGAACAGATGTGGAAATACATCATACCACAAAGGTATGCAGTTAAAACATTATCACCATGCAGAGCTCCTTGAGGAGCCCAAGTGCTTGTGCTATATTAACATTTCTACAACACAGAGATTGTTATAGGCTGGATTGACTCACAAACCTTTTCTCTGGCATTCTCATACTGTGGTCACCACATATTCTATATCTACAATTGTAAAATTCATATTCCCACAATTTTAAAGTGTATTGGGTTCTTCAAAGCCGCTTGTTGATAGGACAAGGAAAATTGCAATGTCACTTGCAGTTCATATTAGGAAAATGGTGATGTATCATTAATAGGACTTGTCTGGAACTCTTTTTATCCTCTCATCAGTTTGCCAGAGGTAGACTGTCCTTATGACCAAGACAAAGCGGCACGAGTTAGTATGTCACAAGCATTCAGGCTCCTTATGTGAGCAGTTTATTTAAAAAGGCCTTAATTGGTCCTTAGCAGTCAAAGAATTTTCTGTAGCAGAATTTCCCAAGTTGTCCATTAAAAAGGTATTACAAAATATAGTTTTAATGGAGTCACATTACAATCTTGCCTATTTCACATCACCTTGGTTTATATACTGTATCCCATGTCAAATTAGGAAAGCACATCTGGTGTGGTTTAAAAAATACCATCCTGGAAAATTGTTTCTTGAAATTTTTCAAGGAAAAAAAAAATCTACAGATTTTCAAAAATACAAAAAAAATAATTTCTTGGGTATTTTAAGTGGTTGGGGAAAACAAAGAATACAACAGATTTTTTTTTTAAAGCAAATGAGATCAATCTGGTTAAATTATATATGGGAAATAAATGGCATGTAATGTTAATTTGCATCCATGATGGGTCATTTTAATAAACAGGAGGCAAATGTAAACCTAAGACTTCTTTAAGTCAATTCATTTCTCATGGAGGCAAATGAGGTCTCTTAACTGAAAAACCAATAATTTTGTTCTTTCATAAGGCAGTTAAAAATATATATTAATACTATTTGGCCTTTTTCAATTTAACAATTATGATTTCTGCTAAATTACAATAATCTTTCTATATATGCTATAAGTCATCAATGACATATCTCTTTTAGTTCTTAAAGATTTCTAAGCAGCAATCAAAAATATATTTCAGAATATATTAGGAAACTAGAAAATATCAAATCATTTTTAATTTGAAATAAATCATTTGCTTATTTTGGGGAAAATTTCATGGCAAAATGAGTCAAATAAACCAATATTATTAACAAGCAAGATGAAATGTACAGGATAACAATGCAGAAGTGCAAGAATATTTCTTTGTTGACATTGGTGAGGGCACAATATAGGAAGTACTTATATTTCTTCATTCTGCTCAATCACAGTACTTCCTATATATGTTGCATTCCTTTTGTAGCCATACTTGGCTCTGGCTTTAAAAAAAAACAAAAAACGCAGCAAAGTCTGCAACAAAAAAAGCCACTTTTCCACAACGTGGGGCCTTAGTCTTACACACCACATATAAGGAGCAAAATAACTTGTGTTATTTGTATTAAGTAATAAATAAAATACTAAAATGCAATAAAATTGACCAAAATAGATGTGTTTCTATGAAATATAAATACAAGATCATTATCAGTTAAGTGATGTATAAACCTGAACAAAAAAATATAAGAAACATAAAAATCAATGCCTTAAATCAATAAATCTTAATTTCATCTGGACCAAAGTAACAAGTAAGGATGTGCTCCTGATCCATTGGGAAATTGATGTGCCTAAGTGGCTTGTATGCCATCTGTTTTTCTCCCATCTGTGCCAAACGCGCTTCTCTGCCCCATGACGGGTTAAGTAGTCATCTTGACTGATCCCGCATTTTTTCAGTAGTGAGAGGCATCGGATTTGACCACTGGTTTGGCCCCTCCCATTGTTCAAGGGCAATCTCAATCAGTGTTTTCTATATAGCGTGGTTGCTGTAGCTGACATATGTGGGTTTGCTGGCCAGAGCTGTAACAGAAACATAAAAAACTGCTTAAGAACATTTGATTGCCAAATCCAATGATTATTCTTGAAGAAAGCCATGTATTAGCAGAGATATTATCTCACATATTGAAAAGGCATGCAGTATACTTGTTTATTGTCAGAGTTTAACAATATATGTACATAATTTTCATATTTTTTACTAAATGATATATAATTTTTCATTTAATTATTGCAAATGTTGAACATAAAATATGATTATAAAAATTGAGAGACTTTTTTCCCCTCTGATCGCTTCATAGCCCTATGGATTACACAGGTACACCTTGCACACTCACTGTCCTATTAAATATGATAGTAGTTTTATTATTATTCATTTTTGGAGCTTTCTTTTTTATTATTAACTTTCATAATCTAGTCAATGTATTTAACCACGTCAAAAGATCATTTAATTGAAAGGGTTTAACAAAATTGCTGCATAAACATAGCCAAAATACAACTGTTCATACAATACCTCAATTTCCTCAGGAAAAAAAAATAGCTGGTAAACTAGTATAATGACAAGTATTCATTTCCATACTAAAATGGAGAAACTTTGTAGTCAATGGGGCAGATTTATTAAAGGTATATTCTCACCAACAACCATATTTTGATTTGTGGACAATTAAAAATTAAACATTTTCACAAATATAAATAATTACAAATTTTGCTACATTTTAAAGATCTTTTTTTTTTCTAACCGTTTTATTGGTAACGACCTTTGTCCTGATTGGTTGCCAATGGATATAAATGCAGGAACTCACTATTGGCCTAGAACTTACCAGAAACCCAGCCATTATTTCCTCATTGTGGACAAATTACCAGGCAGCGACAGTACATGTAGGAAAAATGACCGGGCCAGAATAAGGAAATCATAACAGAGTTTAAGAGTACAGAAAGTTCCTACATTCATGATCATATTGGCAACCGATCAAGACAACAGATGGTCACCACTGAGATGATTAGAGAAAATTTTTAAAACTGCAACATTTTTAATTATTTATATTTGCAAAAATGATTAACTTTTAATTATTTACAATTTTAAATTTGATTATATTTGTGGGAAAACACCTTTAACCACTTTATTACCAGGCCAATTTCTGGTTCAGGAGCAGACACTGATACATAGGGCTTTATTTTTATGTTGTGTTTATTATTGCATGTTTTTTAAAAAAATTTTATATCCAGTAAAATATAAACAAAAAAGGTGGGAAAACTTGTCTTCTTTTTTTCTTTTCATTTTTATTTTTTATTTTTTACGTAATAGCACAAAGTGCAACTAAAAAACTTTATTAAGTTGTTAGTTACAGCATTTTTTTTGTATTGTATCATCACGGCTGGGGCTAGAACCTGTGATAAGGATGTGTTATTGTGTATTGTATTTATTTTTTTAATTTTTTTTTTTTTTTCTTAAATGTAGATTGTGAGCCCCACATAGAGCTCACAATATACATTTTTTCCCTATCAATATGTCTTTTTTGGAATATGGGATGGAAATCCATGCAAACACGGGGAGAACATACAAACTCCTTTTTTGCCCTTGGCGGGATTTGAACACCAGGACCCAGCGCTTCAAGGCTGCAGTGCTAACCACTGAGCCAACGTGTGGCCCCTTTATTTTTTTTAATTATTTTATTAAAATTTTTTCTTTTCTACTTCTTTCTTTCTTTCCCGTTGGGGAAATCTGATCACTCTGATCCCAGGCAGATGACGTGACCGCCAGGTCAGAGGTGAGCCACATCATGTCTCTTATAACCGTGTCTACAATTTTGTGCAGTTGCTGAAAACTGCAAGAACATACCAGTAAGTCCTTTCAGAACAAGACATCCACTTCCGGACATAAATACTCTATGTACAGTCTGGAAGTGGTTAAAGCTGTCTAAGGCTGAGGCCCCATGGACCGGAAACGCCGTGATTAGCCCGCAGCGGAGACGCTGCTGAAAAAATCGCGGCATTGTACAGTGCAGGCAAAGTGGATGGGATTCATGCGAATCCCATCCCCACTTTGCGGAAAAGATCACAGAGCGGACATGCTGCGATTTGCAAAGCCATTGCGGATTTGCAAATTGCAGCATGTCAATTATATCTACGGAAACGTCGGCGGCTTTCTCGTAGATATAATGTTAAGAGGAAATCCACAGAGGAAAACTCTGTGAACTTTCTCTTAAAAGTGTTGTGAAAAGAACCGCAATGTGTTTCACGCTTTAGTGCTGCGGATATGGCCCATGGGGCCTTAGCCTAAAGGCGAAACTACCTTAGTTGCCCACAGCAACTAAAAAACACAACACAGCTTTCATTTTAAATTCTGCTTCTGAAAAATAAAAGCAGCATTTTAGATTGGTTGCTATGGGAAACTAAGACAGATTTTCTTTTAGACAGTTTAATAAATTTGCCCCAATGATTTTATCAAGCCTGGACTGTGTGGACATCTGCAAATGCTAATTTTCCCATCTTCATTCACCAGTAATGACATCACACTTGTTGTGGCTGTTGATACCTGAAGTCAGCTGCACAATGAGGGCCAGTAAGGAAGTGATTGCAACAGAGATTGTGCTGGAAATTTTTTATTTGGCCTCAATTAGAAAAACTTAATTTACTACAATTTTGTAATACAAACTCCTTGCAGATGTTTGCCCTTGGCATGATTCTAACTCAGGGCTTCAGTGTTGCACAGCAGTAGTGCTAACCACTGAGCCACTGTGTTGCCCCTAAAGGGGCTAATTCTGTCTTGGCCAAATAGAGTGAAGCAGCTGAGAGGGCATTCCAAAGTTTAAGTCAATGCTCTATAAACAGCCGGTTTTGGTCACACCTGACTTTACTAAAGAGTTTGTGGTTCAAACTGACGTCTCTGATGTAAGGTTAGGCGCAGTACTGTCCCAAATGGTGGGTAGTGAAGAGCACCCAGTTATCTACCTCAGTAGAAAGCTTACACCACCTGAAAGAAATTACAGTAGTGTGGAGAGGGAGTGCTTAGCCATTACGTGGGCCCTGGAATCCCTAAGGTACTACTTCCTGAGCCGACACTTTAAGCTGGTCAATGATCACTCCCCTCTATGGATGTGCCACGCTAAGGAAAGAAATGCCAGAGTTACCAGGTGGTCTCTCACCCTGAAAAACTTTAAATTCACTGTAGAACACAGGGAAGGCAACCTGCAGGGAAATGCCGATGCCCTATCCAGGACCCACTGCACGAGGGCTAAAAGTGTCCACCCCTACAGGTCCGAACAAAAGGGGGAGGAAATATGTGAGAAGGTGAAAAGCAAAGTGCTGGAGTTCCGCTATAATAGACCCAGATTTCTGACTTATATGTGGTCCAGTGCAGGTCTCGAATAGGTGTCAGCCCCAGGTATGGATCCTGAGGTTCGATACTGGCCCATAAAAGGTTGCAGAGCCTGCACTTCAGGGCAGATCCAGGAAGTGAGGAGGTGGCTGGGTCTGTCCTGTAGCCCTGAGTCCAGTGAGACCAATTTGTGCTTGTGTTTTTCATGTGGCTTTTAGTAAGCCCCATCTATAGTTAGTCTATTTCTTCTGTTTAGTTAGTCGCTCGGAATAGCAGGAATTTGTTTTACTTTTGCCTGAAGTTAAGGCTGTATTTTGTTTTGCTCATTTGTGCCTGAAGTGAAGGTTTATTTATTTTCCTGTTTTTCTAAATAAACCTGTTTGCTGCACATTTTTGTGTCCCTGTCTTGACAGTTTGAGTTCGAACCACCACTTTATATATTATTTTTTGTTTTTAATTCAATGTGTGTTGCCTGCGTATTTGTATTTTATTTTTTTTAACTTTATTATTACTGTTAATTTATGTTTTAGTCACGTGACACAGAAAGTGAAGGTTTTTTTATAATCTTAGTGACAACTAGATCCTCGCACCACGTGACTTTGGTAGTCGGGGGTTCCTCTTGTGACTGGCCAGTTAATTATAGAGGACACTATCACCCATTCTAACACCCTGCTTCATAACCCGTGGTCGGAGCTAGCATGACTGCGGCATCCAAAGGGTTCTGCCATTCAAATGTCCCCCCTCACCCAGCCCTCCCACCCGCGAGATCGAGGGTTGCTGATATCTATTATCTGTAGCCCGAGGTCTTGCCAGTGACCAAGAGCCATTATGTGAAGTGTATTTAAAAAAAAAGCCCCAAAATGCTCTTTTCCTATATAAAATGAACTATATAAAAAAAACACCCTAAACAGTAATAAAAATACATATTGGGTATAACTGCATCCATAACAACCTGTACAAAACAAGCATTATTTCACTTGCACAGTGAAGGTCTAGAAAAAAATCTGAGATAAAAAAAAAAAAAAGGAAACAATGATTTTTCTCCATCTTGCCTTACAAAAAATGCTATAAAAAGTGATCAAAAAGTCATATGTACCGCAAAACATGAACAATATAAATTGAATATCACCATAATCTTACAGACCCACAGAGTAAAAGTAACTTGTTACTTATGTGGTAAGCTGTCCAGAAAAAAAAATTTTAAAGGTAAAAAGCCATGCCAGAATTTATGTCTTTTTTTTCTACCAATAAAGAGTTAATAAAATTTAGTCAATAAGTTAAAGGCACTGAAAAAATAGTGTCATTACAAAATCTATCTAATACTGCAAAAAACAAGCCCTCATATGGCTACATCTCCAGAAAAAAAAAACATAGCTTGTACAATATGCAGACAACACCCAAAATACCAAACATCTAAATTTGCACTCCAAAAGCCTAGTAGTACTCCTTCCCTTCTGTGATCTGGAGCGTACCCAAATTGAAGTTTACACCCACATATATAACACTGTTTTACTCAGGATAACATACTTAATGTCATGTGTGGGTATAAACTGCTATTGAGCACAGCTCAGCACAGATTTAGTTTGGTTTTTGGAGGTCATATGACACTGTTGCACAGCCCTGAAATACCAGTAAAGTGGAATCCCCTAACATGTGACCCCATTTTGGAAACTACAACCCTGAAGGAATTTATCCGGGGGTAGGTACAGTGTATTTTTAACCTTCAAGTGTTGCATTAATTTATTCCAATTTACTAGCACCTGCAGAGCTCTACAAAAATAACATGACATTTAGAAAGTCCCTCTAACGCAAGGCTCCACAGGACATCCCGCAGCAAAAAAGCACTGCGGGAAAAAACGTGGTGGCAATGCATCGTGGATCTTACCGCAGCGCTTTAGACAGAAAGTTCATAGAGCTTTCTTCTGCAGATTTTCTGTTTCTATTACAGTTATGGGGAAACCGCCAGCGTTTCTGTGGGTATAATTGACATGCTGCAATTTCTGAATCGCGGCACGTCTGCACCAAAGTTTTTACTGCTAAGTGGGAATGGGATTTACTAGAATCACATTCACATTGCTCTGACTGTAAACCGCCGCAATTTTTTCTGCGATGTTTACATCTTGTGGGACCCTGGCCTCAATCTACTCTCTAGCACAGGGGTAGGGAACCTTTGGCTCTCCAGCTGCTGTGAAACTACAAATCCCAGCATGCTCCACTCACTTCCATGTGAGTTCCAAGAACAGCAGAGCAAGTATGCATGCTGGGAGTTGTAGTTTTGCAACAGCCGGAGAGCCGTACGTTCCCTACCCCTGCTCTAGCAGATAAAAAGTGCAGTGCCCCTTCCTCTCTGAGTCCTGCTGTGTGCCAAAGAAACAGTTTACGCCTACATAATCATCTTTTTGTACCCAGGATAGCCCTCTTAACAGTATGTATGTAAGTGTATGTATGTCATCATATCTGATGACACAAAGTGGGCTCAACATATCTTTAACAATGTCAATATTCACTTTGTACATTAATTTTTGGGAAATACTCTTGAGCTCAAAATGATAACACCCTTTGAGAAATTCCTTAAGGGTTGTAGTTTATAAAATAGGGTTACTTTTGAGGAGCTTCCATTGTATTGAAAAAAACGGTTCTGCAAATGAAACATTCCATCTGAAAATTATTTCAGCAGAATCTGCCCACCAAAAGCAAAATAGTGCTCTTTCCATTCTGAGCCTCGCCATGTACCCATACAGAAGTTTGCATGCACATATGGGGCATTCCAATGCTCTAGAGAAATTGTGTAAAAAAAAAAAAAAAAACAGTTTTTTTTTTTTTAACCCCTTGTAAAAATGAAAAATCTAGTGCTAAATGGAAGTTTTTTGGGGAAAAGAAAGCAATTTTTGATTTTTACAGCCCAATGTTAAAAAAAATCTGTGAAACAGGGGCAACACGGTTGCTCAGTGGTTAGCGCTGCAGCCTTACAACACTGGAGTCCTGGGTTCGAATCCTGCCAGGATCAACATCTGCAAGGAGTTTATATGTTCTTCCCGTGTTTGTGTGGATTTCCTCCCAATCTACAAAGACATACTGATAGGGAAAAAAATATATACATTATGATCCCTATATGGTGCTACATTTAAAAAAAATAAAATCCGTGAAACAGCTGTGGTGTCAAAATACTCACTATACCCCTTGATATGTTCTGTGAGGGGTTTATTTTCCAAAACTGAGTCACTTTGGGGGTTTCCATTGTATTGATACTTTAGGGGCTCTGCAAATGAGACATGGCACCTGAAAACTATTCTAGCAAAATCTACTTTTCAAATGCCAAGTGTCGCTCCTTCCCTTCTGTGCACTGCCATGTGCCCAAACATCAGTTTACACCCACATGTGGGGTATTTCTGTGCTTGGAGGAAATTGCATAAAAAACTGTGGGATATATTTTTCCTTTAACCCCTTGTGAATATGTTAATTTTAGTGCTAAATGAATGTATCTCCATATTGTTTTAATTCCTGTTAAATGCTTAAAGAGTTCCTAAATGCTATTTTGAATTATTTGAGGGGTACAGTTTTCAAGATGGGTGATTTATGGGTGTCTATTTTATATAGGCCTTTATAGTTCTCTTCAGTGGTCCCTAAAAAATTAATTTGGAAAATTTTCTTGTAAATCTGGATAATCGATAAATAAATAAGAAAATATTGGTCAACGTTTACCACTTAACCTGAATTGTGATGTGTCACGAATCTCAATAATCAGTCTCAAAATCATTTGTGTAAGTTATAGCGTCTCCTAGTTATTGCCCTATAAAGTGACGCGTGTCAGATTTGAAAAATAAGGTTGTGTCCTATTCTTGTCCTATTTTGCAGCCTGTGATTCTATTCATTTAATGAAAGGAGCTGCAGAAGAACAGTCCGTGCACAGGTGGCACACAGGGGCATCCCTGTGTCCCCCATATGCAGCCCGTGCTTTTAAGTCATGGCAGCACATTCATCTGCAACCGGCAAAGTGAGCAATGCAACTTCAGTTATCATGGGGAAATAGCTGATGACATGAGTAATAGCAGTTGACTATGTTTGAGGAAAAATTGATGTCCTATCGTGAAGTTACGCCGACATTGTTGAAAAACTGGAGAATCCATATAATAAATACCCCCCACACCATACACTGGCAACCCCATATAAAGAAACAAACAACATAAAAAAGTGGATAATTTATTTGAAAAAAAGTCAGAAAGGGGGGACTTTGGATAAAAACAGTGTTATGCTATGTGCACACTTTCTCTGGGGTGTCCATTGTTCTGGTCCTTAGGAAGACCAGAACAATAGACAAATGAACCGTTAAAACAGCGAACACCAACAGTGACCAACGGACCTCATGAGGTATGTTGGGTGGCCACTGTTTTGAACTTAAACCACTGGATAAAAAAGTTTTTCTCAAAGGTCTGGTGATTTTCGGCGCTCCCTGTAATGGAGTTTCCAAATGGAGACTCAACGCAGATGCAAATCCAGCCTTATATAACCAGTGACATCTTTTTGCTGCCTGTCAATAGGACCAATTTGCTACTCCAGCTTTGTGAAAGGATGTATCAGTAAGTAACGCAATGGGCACCGCTGCGCTAGTCCCTATGTATGAAGAATCAAGGAGCCGAATAGGGGTGTATACAGACTGAGAGAACCTTTGGCCCAGTATTGGTAATCCACGACCAGGTTGGCCATCTGTTTTAAACAATAGGTCATTTTCTGTTGAACTGAAATGTCAAGATTTGACCTTCTCACTTCAATCCCAAACATATATAATATACAAGCTTTTTAGGCACATAAGGTTGAAACAGCAAGTCATAAATTATATTTATGTCTATTTTACTCCTTTGTATAAGTATTTGTATTGTAGTTTTCACAAAGGGGTTTCCTGGCTCAGAATGAATTGAAAAGCTAACCAGCCAAAAGCACACAAAAATAAGAGATCAGCCTCGGCATTATGATAAAGATTGTTGTAAGAGGCAGTAGATTATATGAGGACAGAACATGTATTATGCATGTACTTATACATTCACACCATGCACCTGCATACATTGAAGTGTGCATCACTGCATTCCAGCATGTTGCTTAGTAACATATATATGGTTATGAATAAATCTAAGCCATTCCTTTATAGTGTTGATAATGAGCGTACTGCAATGTGATAAGAATTGAGTGCTTGCTTTCATTGTCTTCCATTCTGCTTGATGAAGCTTTGAAATGTGGAAATGTGCAGAGTGTGTGGAATCCATGCAGAGTACACCCCCTGGTTACTGCAGGATGTCTAAGGCTGCAGCCTGTGGGAGATGTCGCTTGACATTGAACCTGTGAACGAGAAGATGAATTCTGACAGCGTCATTAGCTGTATGCTGTGTTTTCTAAGTGTCGTCACCAGGAGGGGTTGGGGGGGACTATCGATATACAGCTGTTTATTTAAAAGCTACGTGACCTAGACACAGTAACAAATCACTGACTTGTATTTCTCAGTAGGTAGGCTGATCCTCACCATTTTAGTCACATCTTAGGTTTAGCTTTGACTTTGTTGATTTAAGATCTTAGCGTCTTTCCCTTATTCCTTAAAGAAAGCGGTAGATTTTTGATTGACTAACAATTGAGTTTCTTTGACTTTCATGAATAGGATAATATTTTGTGCTTTAATTGCATGCCATTATATAATGGATCACTTTTGAGAGCGGAAATAAATACGTTAGATGCAATGTTAAACAGTGCAAACATGTTGTTTCGGATTAGAATATTACTTGCCTTGTGTCTCCATGCTGTCACACAGCTCAGTCTTGGCCTCACCGTTTGGTCTGTAGCCTCCTTTTTGTGTGAATTTGTTGCTCATCGTCGCTGCTGTGACAACAGCCTTAAGACTTCTTTTGCGCTTGGGGACATTCAGTTCTGGGTGGAAAAGGATAACATAGACCTTGGGCATGTAAAGCATACCTAAGGAGACTGAGGCACTCAAACTCACTGAGATGGTCAGTGTTGTTGTCTGGATATGCATCTGTGAACAAAATTTAGATGTAAATGATTCAGACTCATTGAACTTTAGGACACAAAACACTACAGAGTTCAAGGTAATGAAAGATTAGATTGCAACAGTTACATGCAATATACTAGAACTCTGCTTGGAAGAGAACAACACACACAACAGTAGTTCATGCCTGTAAAACTGTCTATTGATATGTAATAAATGGTGACCAAAATAAAAGTGCTTTTCTTGGTTCAAGCAAATGAAATAAAGTTATAATACCTTACATAGCCATGACAATGAAGAAGTGCTGCAGCCCCTTCAGATGACCACAAGGGTGCTGATACTGATGGCCTGTTGTAAGGATGGGCATTTTTGGCATGAAAAACCCTTTACTCACCCACATCTTTTAGAGCAAATGAGCTAAAAATCGGTTATAAATGTCTTTAATGTACAGTAGAACAATGGCTTAGTTATGGTTAAGCAGATACTGGTAGGCGAGTACTGGCAGGCTTATCCTACCAGTACCTGTTGCTTACAATTCATACTTCAGAAAACACATAATATATTACTATTTCTGACCTATAACCACCAATATCAACCTAAAGCAGTAGCACTCCAAAGCTTAAATATGGAAAAACTAAAATATTAAAGGGGCTCTATCAGCAAAATCCTGCTGATAGAGCCCCACATATGCGTGCATAGCCTTTAAAAAGGCTATTCAGGCACCGTAAAAGTTAAATTAAACTACCCCCCCCGTTTTAAAATAATAACTTAAAAAAGAATGTTCTCTACTTACGGAACGTGCACCCTGGGCGGGCATTGCCCGGGCGCATGCGCAGTAGCACGCGGCCTCTACTACGGCTACTGCGCATGCGCCCGGGCTATTTTTTTTTTATCAGTGTCCGCGAGCAAGCGCAGGAGGAGGACGGGACCCGAGGACGTCAGATGAAGAAGAGGCGGGGAAGAAGATGAAGACACACCCTGAATGCCCGCCCAGCGTGCACGATCCGTAAGTAGAGAACATTCTTTTTTAAGTTATTATTTTCAAACGGGGGGGGGTAGTTTAATTTAACATTTACGGTGCCTGAATAGCCTTTTTAAAGGCTATGCACGTATATGTGGGGCTCTATCAGCAGGATTTTGCTGATAGAGCCCCTTTAAATGTATCTGCAGCTATAAGCAACTTTCCAGAGCTTAGTATATGTTGCACCTAATGTATAGTCTCTCCAGTATATCACCTGAAGGGTGCAGTCAAAAAGCTCTCTGCAAGTTTCTTGCTTCTTGTATGGTTTCTACGTGTACACCAGCACATAACAATGCCCAAGGCACACTGCAGTATTTAGCAGGAATAGTAAAATGAACCAGTTCCACAGTTGCCACTCCATATAATGCTTCATATATTGGTAGAAGGTAATTTACTACCACAGTGGCTAATAGAGATGAGCGAATAGTATTCAATCGAATAGTAGTATTTGATCAAAAACCTCCATTTGCATAGTTATTGGTGTACTCAGTCGAATACCACGCGGAAAGGCGGGAAATATTCGTTTCCCCTCCAACCTCCCCTGGCGCCTTTTTTTTAACACCAATGTCTATGGAGGGGAGGTATTCGATCGAATATATACGCACTCATCTCTAGTGGCTAAGCATATCTAGTAAATCAGAGCCATTTGTGCTAGCAAACATGTGAAAACAGTTGCAGACGACTGTGTACTTCCGACTGGCCATGAATTAAAGGCACGGGCAGCAAACAGGTCACAAGCAGATGTCACCCATGTACTACTTCTGCACTGTCCATGTTTTCACGGTCTCTTTCATGAAATGAATAGGAGCCACGGAAGCAGGGCCACAAAATAGGACAAGAATAGGACCTGTTCTATATTTTGCAGCCTGGACTGTCTTCCCGCACACTTGACCTTGTAATTCACAGTCATGAGTATGGACCTATAGGAATTAATGGGTCAGTGTGCTATCTGGGAAAAACATGAATAGCACACTGATATCGGTCATGGTCGTCTTCTGCAAGAGGCTTTACTCAGAGTTCGAAGGAAACTCCACCACAGGCTGTGGCCACATCTTGGTCTGGAACCTAGGCCATATGCTGGACATTTGTTTGTATACAATCCCCCGCTGAATCCTTAAACAGGAAACAGGTCCAAACTTAAATGAGTCTCTGGCCGTGCCACTTATTGGGTAACTGTTTTTTTGTGTAACACATTTTTATTTTGTCCTTTCTTATAAGCACTTATAAGCAACCTTTTTCTATTAAAGTATTTACCTGTGTTAGTTCCCGTATACTTTACAGATCCGATTCCTTTTTTGAGGCCAAGGCCCCATGTAGCCAAAAAGTGATGCAGGAAAAACCACGGCAGAAACGCATTGTGATTTTTCTTGCAGCACTTTTGACAGAAAGTCCACAGAGGTTTCCTCTGTGGACTTTTTGCTTTAACTATATCTATAAGGAAACTGCCGGCATTTCCGTAGGTAAATTGCTACAACGGTTTTGGAAATTGCAGAATTTCCGCCGTGCGTATTTTTCTGCAGTTTGTAGAAGGGATTCACTAGAATCCCATCCACTTTGCATTAATAGAAGAAAAGGACCAGCCTCCAGAAGGACAGGCAAATCAACCAGCGCTCACCCAAATGGATAGATGTAAAAGGCAACTTTATTCAGCACGACGCGTTCCGGGCTTTGGAGCCCTTTTTCAAGTGCAATAACAATCCTGCCTGCAACCTATCCATTTAGGTGAGCGCTGGTTGATTTGCCTGTCCCTCTGGAAGCTGGTCCTTTTCTTTTATTTGTACAGACGTCCTTGTGACAGTGACTGGCAGCTGCCCTCCTATACCTTGAAGGTTGATACGTCTATTGGTTGTTGTGTCTCACACAACCCAATCAGTTGAGCAGTCACCTGTTGTTCTCAGGACATACTGTGATTTCCAAAACCATTGCAGTTTTGGAAATTACATGTCAGTTAATATCTACGGAAACACAAGCGGTTTCTTTATAGATATAATTGAAGAGGAAAGTTCACAGTGGAAACCTCTGCAGACAATCTGTGAAAAGTTATGTGGGAAAAAAACGCAACTCTTTTTTTTTGTTGCAGACTGCTACATGAGGCCTTGACCTAAAAAACTGTATTGTATGTTTTTTCATGTAAATCCCCCGAAATATTAATAACAGTTAATCAAAACATTATATACCCCAAAATGGTACTGACTACAAGTACAAATCATTACTTATTAAGAATAATCTGTCATATGGCTATATCTACAAAAACAATTAAAGAAGATTTCAATGTATAGCTATAAAATCTGAAAAAAGTTGCTGAATCTTAACACCCAAACTACTGTGCATCCTTAAAGGGGTTATCCAGTTTTTATAAAATATGAGCCGTATAACAGGATGCATAAATACAAAACACTTCCTGATACATAGGCTGTTTAAATTTGGTGTTGTTTATCTGCTTTATTTTCAGGTCCTTGACCACAGCTGTGACATTTCATTTACAAGCTTACTACCCTTTCCCTGTTATGTTTGGTTCACACATCAGTATGCCATCCATCGGTATGAATTCAGTTTGAGACTAAAAACGGACTGATGCACATACTGATTGTATACTGACACCTTTTTATGCTGATAACAAATGCTGGCTATCGCCTATAGGACAGATAAGGGGATTAAAAGTAGAAATTGTAAATGTCCTTATCTCTACTCTGTTTACAATTTTCTACTCTTAATCCCCTTATCTGTCCTCTAGGGGATGGACAGCGTTTGCTATCAGCATAAAAAGGTGTCAGTATACAATCAGGGCTCGTTCCGTTTCCTGCATAAAACAGAGGCAGGAGACTGAAACCTGCAGGAGTCTCTCACCCATTCATTTGAATGGGTGAGAAAGCTGTCCGGCCGTGAGCGGCAGTGAACGTTTTAGGCTCTCCACCGCGAAACCGGGTTTTATAATCCAGACACAGAGTCGGACATGCAGTACTCTGTGTCCGGATTTTAAAAAAATGGTTTCGTGGCGGAGTGCCTAAAACGCTCACCGCCGCTCACGGCCGGACCCGGTCTATGGTTTCCGTCTTCTGGCATGTAGAAGACGGAAACCATAGAACGGAGACCCTTAACGCAGGTGTGAACCTAGCGTCAGTCCGTTTTAAAGAAAGTCTCAAACTGAATTCAAACGCAGGGATGGCATACTGATGTGTGAACCAAGCCTTAGCAATTCAGAAAACACATGGCCTCCTTGCTGCCTTAGAGGTGGAAGTGATTTATTTCCTGGTCAGATATGCAGAGGAGAGCTGTACTGCATCGACTGAAGAAGAAATGTGACACAACACAGACCCCGGGGAGGGATTTTTCCCACACAAGCAATGTGCGTGTCCTGTGCTCTCATTCCAAGAGATAGTGGAGAAAGGAGGGGTGTATAAAGAGTGAGAACAGGAGGATGAATCATAGCAAATGTAGTTTGTCCACAAATTAACGGCATGTACCTTGGGGAAAATAAATATTTGATGCTCTGGCAATTTAACAAGTGTTTCCACCTACAAAGAATGGAGAGATCTGTAATTTTGTTATCGTCCGTTGCACTTAAACTATGAGAGACAGAATCTAAAAAAAAAAAAAAAAAAAAATAAAAATCACATTGTATGATCTTTAAATAATTTGCATATTATTGCATTAAATAAGTATTTCATTACCTACCAACCAGCAAGAATTCTGCCTCTCACAGACCTGTTAGTTTTTCTTTAGGAAGTCCTCCTACTCTGCACTTATTATCTGTATTAATTGTACCTGTTTGAACTCATTACCTGTATAAAAGACCTATCCACACAATCAATCAATCAATCAATCACACGCTGACCACTCCACCATGACCAAGACCAAAGAGCTGTCTAAGGACACCAGGGACAAAATTGTAGACCTGCACAAGGCTGGAATGGTTGAAATGGGCTACAGGACAATAGGCAAGTAGCTTGGTGAGAAGGCAACAACTGTTGGCGCAATTATTAGAAAATGAAAGAAACATAAGATAACTGTCAATCTTCCATGTTCTGGGGCTCCATGCAAAATCTTGCCTTGTGGGGTAAGGATGTTTCTGAGAAAGGTCAGGCATCAACTGAGAGCTACACAAGAGGACCTGAAGAGAGATGAGACCACAGTCTCCAAGATTACTGTTAGTAACACACTACGCTGTCATGGATTAAAATCCTGCAGGGCATGCAAAGTCCCCCTGCTTATGCCTGCACATGTCCACGCCTGTTTGAAGTTCACCACAGAAGAGGCATGGGAGAAGGTCATGTTGTCATATGAGACCAAAATAAAACTTTTTGATATCAATTCCACACGTCGTGTTTGAAGGAAGAAGAAGGATGAGTACAACCCCAAGAACACAGTCACAACCATGAAGCATGGGAGTGGATACATCAGGGAATAAGACGACTGCACCGCATTGAATGAAACATGGATGGGGCCATGTATCAGGAGATTTTGGCCAACTACCTCCTTCCCTCAGTAGAAGCATTGAAGATGGCTCATAGCAGGGTCTTCCATCATGACAATGACCCTTAACACACAGCCAGGGCAACTAAGGAGTGGCTCCATGAGAAGCATTTAAAGCTAGAGTAGTCTAGCAAGTCTCCAGACCTGAACCCAATCAAAAATCTTTGGAGAGAGCTGAACCTCAATGTAGTCCAGCAACAGTCCCGAAACCTTAAAGATCTGCAGAAGATCTGTATAGAGGAGAGGGCATAAATCCCTGCTGCAGTGTGTTAAAACTTGGTCAAGAACTACAGGAAACGTCTGACCTCTGTAATTACAAACAAGGTTTCTGCACCAAATATTAAGTTCTGTTAAAATGCAAATTAATTATTTGAAAATCATACAATGTGATTTTCATTTTTTTTGTACATTTATAGATTTTGTCTCTCACAATTGAAGTGTATCTACAATAAAAATTAAAGACCTTTCCATTCTTTGTAGTTGGGAAAAATTGCAAAATCGCCAGTGCAATGTAAATAACAGTACTAACAAAAAGCAGCAAGTAAAATAAAGTCAAGCAAAGGTGGCACAAGGGAACAGTGAGTATTTAGCACTCCTGTGGTTGTATCTGTAAAATTTTTGGGAAAGTTAGATAACACCTTGAGGCTAAGGCCCCATGTTGTGAAAATGCAGCTTTTTTTGCTGCAAATTTAGCCTTTAGTTTTTTTGAGCCAAAGCCAGGAGTATATTGAGCAGAAGGTAGATGTATAAGAACTTCCTATATATTTCACATTCCTTATGTAGCCATTCTTGGCTTTGGCTTAAAGAGGCTCTATCATTGGAAAAAGTAATTTTTAACTAATCACATCCTTGCATTGCCTTTAGAAACGCTACGTACCTTTTTTGTATGTAAATTGCCTCAGTAGATTTTGAATAAGTCTGTTTTTATTCATATGCTAATTAACTTCTCCGTGCACCCCGAAAGTCTCTTCGTGCACTGTCTCCTGTGTATACAGCACAAGCTAGTGCTGCTGTGGACTCCTCCTCCCTGCTCTCAAGATGCGAGATCTTGCATGTCTTTGAGGAGTCTACGAAGCCTACTCCTGCGTTGCAACCTTGACCACACCTGTGACCTGTAAGTGCTTCAACACTGGGGTGTGGAGGCTCAGCAGGTCAAGCTGAAGATCATCAGCTTGGCCGACAGAAAAAACACTTCCCCCGAGGTTAGGGATGCCATCGTCAATGAGACAGCAATGTGGTTTTCCCCCGCTGCACCTGGGCCCAGGCATGTTTGCGTATGTGATAATGGCCGGAACCTGGTAGCAGATCTGGAGCTTGCCAGACTCAAACACGGTCCACACATGGCCCACATTTTTAACTTGTTGGTGCAAAGGTTCTTTGAAACCTTCACCATTGTGCCTGATATACTGGTCAAAGTGCGGCCATTTTTGAAAGTGAAAAGTAGCCTCTGCTAGGCTGAAAACTTACTGAGCCACTCTTCTACTTGTAACTGCATGATAGAACCTGCGTGTCTATGCTCTCGAGTTAGAGATAGATTGGGGCCCCTGCATTTTAAGTTTATGCCCCATTCAGCTTAAGAGATGTTATTTTGTGCCCATTAGTGCCAATTAAGACGTGCCACCCCCAGGATTAATTCTTTTACGCCTCTTTTGTAGTTGTCACTTGCCCTAGCAGCATATACAGTGTCAGGCCCACCATTCAGCTTCAGCCCATAAACAGAGATGCGATTTTATATTTAGCTGTATACCACTTTTATTTGGGAGTGGAATACAACCAGGAAAGCTGGATTCAGTGTATATATACTGTACACAGAGTTTCTGTATACCGCTTAGGTTTTGGGGGGTAGACCGTTAAAAACTGGATTGAGCATATATAGCCTGACTGAATTGCTGTGTATCCCACTTAGCTTTTTCCCACTTAGCATTAAAAACTGGATTGATCTTGTATGGACTGACTGACTTGCTGTGTATCCCACTTAGCTTTTGGGGGGTACAGCATTAAAAACTGGATTGAGCGTATATAGCCTGACTGACTTGCTGTGTATCCCACTTTGGCGTTTGAGGGTAGACACTGTGGAAAGCTGGGTTGAGCGTATATAGCCTGACAAGTGCTGTGTATCCCACTTTGGCGTTTGGGAGGACACACTGTGCAAAGCTGGATTGAGCATACATCTACTTCTCTCCCAGCAGTATAGCTCTGAAAAGAGCTGTCGTTGTTCTTCAGTTTTTCCCTGCCTAGCTGAAGCTAATCCCTATCTAGCCCTCAGCAGCATGACTTTCCCTACGTCTCCAAGCTGCAAAATGAAACGAAGATGGCGGCCGCTATTCTTATAAATCGGAGGTCACATGTTTTCGGCAGCCAATGGTTTTTTAAAAATTTTTTCAATGCCTACGTTGTCCCACCTCCCCTGCACAGTTATTGATGCAAAAACGCGCCAGGGAAGGTGGGAGGGGATACAAATTTTTACTGCGTTTGCGCATGGTATTCAATTGGAATCGAATACCTCGAACAGCCTGATATTCGATCGAATACCAATTCGATCAAACGGCGTTCGCTCATCTCTAGTCACGTATTATAGTTTCACAGGCTGTTTGTGCCAGGTGACTGCTGCAGCCAATCACAGGCCTCAGTGGTAATTTCTTTACAAATGGTATGCAACAACACTTTTGTGTCATTTATGAAGTAGTGACCACTGAGGCCTGTGATTGGCTGCACCAGTCCCTAGCACAAATGAGATTTCACTGTTAATTGCTCATTTAATTCCATGATGGTCACTGGTGGTTCTGTTTTTTAAAGCAACCTAGGGGACCTGTATAGAGAAGACTGGGGCTGCCACTGCTAGAAACAAGGGCCCTGGCAGAGTTGACTACTGGTTTTTATGCTCACGAGGCCTCTCAGCAGCACTATTAAATAATAATTTTTTAAAAATTGAAAAACCCCTTTAACTTTGATAGCTGGAAAATAACACTAAAGTCTATTAAGAGACCATACATATCAGTATGTTTTAAAATAACAAAACCACTAGTAACTATCATGGTTTTACATGTCCAATCAATGGTTTAAGAAAAATGGTTTAAGAAAAATGTACCCATTTTGTTGACTAAGTTGTTCAGGCTTGCTGTTATTTCGGAGCCAAATTTGTGTCTGTGTGCCAGTTGAAAAGGTTTTTCAAATAGAAAATGAAGAGCCACCCAAAAAATGATCCCTTTGTGGATGCAGAATGTCACACCAGCATTGTGTTAGTTTTTGAGGAAGTAACGGTGGGGTTGTTTGTCTAATTTTTTTCTTATTATGCCAACAGATTGGAAAGTGGCACTGGCAACTATAGAATTTGAATAAAAAATTGTTGCACACTGTAAGGATGCCTGTCACTTGAAAAGTTAAGTGATAAAGAATTGACATTGAAAAAAGTCACCAAAAAGTCCCTTTATTACAGAATTACAGATTTTCAAGAAAAAATTGTGGCGCACTATCAGTATGCCTGGCCTGCCAGCATTAAAACCTAGAATATCTACTGAAATGGAAAAGATTCTATGATCCTAAGAACACTTGGGGGACAGGAAAGAATCTGGATTATCCTGCTGGTTATCCCTGTATGGGAGCACATGCCACAGCAACATTGTCTTGGCAGAGAGACAATTTGTGATATACCGTCAATATGCCTAGCCTGTCAGCTGAAATAGCTGGACTACCTTCCAAAAGTCATTATGACTACTCCATTGATTCTGTGGTTTGTTGCTTGCAGTAATCATTCATTGTGTACTGCTGCTTGAACAGATGATTCAGCATCTGCCATAGTGCTACTCAATGTTTACTTCACCTTACAGCTATAATATGTGGGAAAGGAAGTGTAAACAATAGCATGCCCTGGTGAAGTTGTGGGTGGGAAATGGTCCATTGTAGATGAAATGGTCAATTGTAGATGAACTTAAGGAGGCAGATGGTTCCTACCTGGTGTTTAAATGGAGCCTGCTCTACACCAATAATGTGATGTCAATACTAGAAAACACATGGCCTTTCTGTGATGCTAGATTGTGGCAGCTGACATTGAAAACATACTCCCAATGAGCTATGAAAGCTAGGTATTGTCCTTGCCCCTGCATGTGTTGACAGTGGTGTGACCCTTTCCCCACATGGACATTGTAGGAGAGGCTCACATGGTGACATCTAGCAGAAACAGCTTTCCTAGAGAAATAACAGCACTTAGATAATCTGGCAAAATCACAAAGGGTGGAGGGGATATTACTGTAACCAAATCACTTAGATAATCTCTATCTAGAATGTGTGCATGCCTTCAGTTGGTGAGATGCACTAAGTGGCACGGCAGTGACTGTACCACCAATAACATAGCCAGGTGAGAGTTACAGTTGTAGACCAGCTGGCTGACTGGGCACAGATTGCTGTTTACTGGACACACATTCCTTTATGCATGATAACTGACATTGCCATGGAGAAGGAAGAGGAGAAGCAGGCAGAGATGATAATGATAACAGTGGTGAATATGTGCTAGTTGTGGAGGTGACCTGACTACAAAGAAGATCATGGGGAGAATGAATAGCTGACATGGGAATGAGATTCCTCTGTGCTCTCACAATTCCTAGCAAGTTCCCCCCTAATGTCTCTACAAGCATGACTACTAGTCACACATCTACTGCCACTACTACCTCCACCAACATTCATTTCTTCCACTTCAAACTCATGAACAAAAGGAAGTCTTGGACTATGAGTAATATCTCTCTCAGCAGATGCCACATGACTACTAAAGAATGAGATATGCGTCAGTGAAAAAGACATGGTTGACAGTACAGAAATTCAGCATGATAAGTTATGTGTTAAAACAGAATCCTGACTCAACACTTGTGTTTCACTAATTTCAAAAATGTCTGTGTTCTCAGGACCAGATGTACTGTTGCTGTTGCCACCCACATTCTTATTGTTACTACTTGCACAAGTGTTTTCTCCTTGCCCTACTTTTGCCAGTCTCTACTCATTCCTTTTACTGCACAATGTTTAATTATAATAGTAATTATCAACAATTCAAACCCTTTCCCTGCCACAGACGTATCTATATGTCCGTCCAGGGTGGCACTTTTCTAGCCAAGGACGTATCTAATATGTCCTTATTTTTTATGCCAATATCTCAGGATTGGTTAGGGCTATGAAGAAGATTTTGGATTCATTTTAAAGATGGCAATCTCATAGCTTCATAGCCCTTACAGATCCAGAGCGATTCATTGTTGAAACTCCAGCTCTCAATTCCCAACAGCATTTTTAACAGTGAGTCGCTCTGAATCTGTAAGGGCTATCATTAAGATGAAAGGGCTATCATGAAAATTAATCGAAAATTATCTTCATAGCCCCAACCAATCCTGAGATATGGGGCTCTAAAATGTCGTCCCCCACTTGCCTCAGTTAGAATCTTAAAGGGGTTGTCCCGTCACAAGGATCCTATCTATACTGCTTGTTAATGTGAATGTAAGACTTTTCCTAAATACATTGCTTCAGCAAAACTGCTTTGTTTGTCCACTATCATACTTTATTCATTTTTTTGTGGCCACAGCCCTGACCTAGCTGCTCATGAGTCAAGTGATGTATCTGCCTGCTCTCAAGGGGGAGGGAGGAGGGGCTAAATGCACGGAAACGAGCCTGGAGGGGGGGGGGGTAGAAGTTTACCCTTTGGGGGAAGGGGACACCAATGCAGGGTTAGACGCCGGCACAGGTGAAGCCAGCAACATCGCTATGCTTCTGCCCTGCATGAAGCCAGCAGCGGCAGAAGCGATGCTGTTATTCCGCTCCGGGGTCACATATGCAAAGCCAAACGGCGAGATGCCACCGGCCCTGCGTGCGCGCTCATAGACCAGTCTAGCCTTCACAATGCGAATACAGACCCGACACCCTGTCGGGTCTGTATTTGCATTGTGAAGGCTAGACTGGTCTATGAGCGCGCATGCAGGGCCGGCGGCATCTCGCCGCTTGGCTTTGCATATGTGACCCCGCCCACCAATGACAAAACAAAGCCGGAAGACAGAAGATTTCAAAGAAACGAAGACTGGTGAGTATGTGACGTGGGACAACCCCTTTAATAACTGTGGTAGGAGGGAGGAGCAGCCCTGTAGACTGCACAAAGATAATAAATCATTATCATCACCTGTGCATAACCTGTATGTGACCCCAGGGGTGGGTAGCAATAACTTCTGTCAATGTTATCCCCTCTCCTATCAATTAGTGTGCGTGGTATGGATAAATTCCTCACATCTTGCAGTTTTTAGAAAAGTACATTTTGTTTGCAGAAAGGGATTGCTTGAGCTGGCACTTTAGTGGCAAATTTGAATTTTTGTGCAAGTTTTGCTCGTAATGTCTGTTGCCTGCAAAGTTGCATGAAGGTGGTTGTATATATGAAATATAAATAATAAGTTGTGTTTTTATATACGGTATGCTGTGCAATCTCAAAAAAGTTAGATTTTAGTATCAAAGTCACACTTTGCTAGGTGCAATATAGATTTTTAACACATGGGTGAATAAAAGCAATTCTTGTTTTTGAGAGTATGAGAACTTGTTGTAGTTGATATTTGATATATATATATATATATATATATATATATATATATATATATATATATATATATAGTATACACCTTGATCTTTTATTTTAAATGTATTTTATATATGTGTGGGATTGAATAATAGTTTTAGGTACAAATATATGTTTTAGTACAATTTTTCAAAAAATTATTTGTGTTTGTAAAAAAGTTTCACAAAGGTGGAGGTGGCTATAGATAACCTATTGAGACATACAGTATGTAATCCTCAGGTTGTCTACTTTCAAAAAATATATGTAGGGTTTAGGGGTTCACTTGCTTTCTATGGTGTGTAATCCCTATATTTTATAGGATGATCATTTTTTTTATATTGCTAGCTTCAAAGCAGATTTTTGTTCCTTCCAGTTCTACTGATTTTCTGAAGACATGTGCATGCCTTAATGATATGTATGAACTCTGCACATGATGAACTCTTGTTTTTAGGAGGTTTGGTGCATATAATTTTTTGTTTGGTTTCCAGGTTTAGCAACTAATATTTATTTAATAGTTATTTGAATTACTTTCTAAAATATTCACTTTAAATCAAAATTGCATGAAGGTGCCTGTTCGTATACAGTACCCAGTGGCATTCTGACAATGCTGCATGTGTCTACTTTAACCACTTCAGTACCAGGCCAATTTGTGGTCCAGGACCAGACACATTTTCGGTTTATTTTGTATGTGCGGTTTTGAAGGCGGTAACATTTTTCTCGTATTTGTCATTCAACTAATTTTTGCGTCTTTTTTCGGGGACACATACGGCTTTATTTTTATGTTGTTTTTATTTTCGAATGTGTTTTATTATGGTAATTTTTATTTTGTATGGTGTTGAGGGGGGTGGGGCTATAACCTTTAATAATGGTGTTTTATTCGCGTATTATTTTATTTTATTTATTTTTAATTATTTTATTTTAATTTTTTTAAACTTTTTTTTTTTTTTTTTCAGATTGTGTCCCCATAAGGTCATAAGAGACCTTTGGGGACATCTGATCACTTTTTTCTTGTTAGGGAGGCTGATTTCCCCTCTAACTGAAGCTGCTACATTTAGTCTCAGTTGCAGGAGGAATCCAGCCTCCTGCACACTGTTTTTTACACTTACAGAGCTGATCTGGGTCCTATAGGACCCAGCAGCTCTTGTAAGACACTGTTCCCGGTGGATCACGTGACCGCCGGGTCAGAGGGCGGCCGCATCATGGCAGCGCCCATAGCCGTGTACACAGCACTCATTGAAGTTACAGCGTTCATTGAAGTTATAGCCGTGTACACAGCTCTGGCTGAAGTTACAGCCGGCTCCCAGTGAAAGCAGCTGCACAATCTCCGTGCAGCTGCTGTGTTCTGATTGGATGTACCGGTACGTCCTGTCATATCTAGGCAACCACTATCCGGATGTTTATAGTCTATGAGCGGTCCGGAAGTGGTTAAGAAAATATATAGGTATGGGGTGGTTGGATGATTTTTTAATGTTGCAATTCAGGTTTTATTTGTCCATCTCAAAACTGTGAAAATTGCTCTGGCTACCGGAGGTGCAAAATTTCCGGAGGCCTCTGTCAGAGAAATGGTTAAATAATGAAGTTGGGGTTTTTTTCAGACTAGTGCAGGCTGCAAAACTATTTATTGAGAGAGCAATAAAAAAAAGCTTAATTAATGGATATTTTTTTCAGATTAGCAGACTCTTTCACAATATTTAAAAGGTAAGCACAAAAAGTACCCTTAAATAACAGATTTTTTCAGATTAGCACAGGTGGAATCAGTGTTTTATTGTTAAATTAGCAGATTGTATGTATTTAATGAAACAAATATAACTCTTGTGAAAAAGACTTAAAGGTGTATTCCCATTAACAAAACCAACCATTCATTTCCATATTTATGGATAATTAAAAGTTAAACATTTTTGCAAATATAAGTAGTTAAATATTCTGCAGAGTTTTAAAGATTTTCTCTAACTATCTTAGTGATGACAGTCTGTTATCTAGATCGGTTGCCAATAGATACGACCACAAATGCAGAAACTTTCTATAGTCTTGGACTTGTCTAAAACCCAGCCATGATGCCCTTATTGTAGCCGGGTTATCAGGCAGGGACACTACATGTATCAGAAGATATCCTAGCCAAAATAAGAACATCATGCCTGATTTTCTGAGCTCAGAACAGTTCAGCATTCATGGTCGCATCCAATGGCAAGTGATCTAAACAACAAAACTGTCACTACAAGATATTTAGAGAAAATCTTTAAAACTTTTCAAAATGTTTAACTATTTATATTTGCAAAACTGTTTAACTTTTAATTATCTACAAATTTATAAATGGTTATGTTCGTGGGAATACCCCTTTAAGAAAAGATGTTTCTCTAAGAGGGCTGACTGTGAGTAAAAAAAAAAATGTACAACACTCTGTGGACAGACAGATCAACTGTTCTATTGCAAAACAGAGTTACACAAAATTAGATAGTTGGCAATAAAAAGGTTAAATGTTCTTTGTCTGTAATGCTGCAGCAGTCTGGCTCACACAGCCCAGATCTTTTTCCTGACTCCCATTGCTGGATTTCTATCACTGTCTGCCTGTCCTTGATTAAATATGACTAAACTTTGATTTTCCAGATCTGTTGTAAGCTTTGCTGCACTTAGTGCTGTGTGAGCTGAAAAAAATGGAATAATTGCTTTGGATCTTGCAGGGAGGAATAACACATTCATCCCCTTCTTCCACCATCACTGAAATGCTTCATGTAATAACCACCTACCAATGACTATTGGCTGTCGGATCATTTCAGGTGACACGAGAACATCACAGTAAATCATTGAGAAATGCATATCTTAGCAGCCATTTTAGTTCATCTGAGATGAATCACTTTTGGTAAAAAAATAAATAAATGAAAATGTGAAATATTTGGGTTGAAGCTTGCTTGGAACTAGTTGGTTTGCCCATCTCTTTCCGGGACCATTACTAATTGTACTTTATCTGTATATCCACATTACTCAAAGCTATATAGTGTTGTAGACACAGGGCAGAATGTCCAATCCCTACAGAGTGACATAAATGAATGGCCAAATGGGCGCAAAGTGGTAAATATTAATAAGTATATGATGCTATGCTAGTTATACCCTAAACTGATAACTATTGTGAGTTTACATTGTGAATATTCCTTGTGAGTAAATGTTTTTAATAAACCATATAACAGCATGCAATGCCATGTCTGCTGCCTCTAAGTCAACAGGATATTGTCCTGTAAAGACCATATACTATAATAATTACCACAATGCATATTGCAGCTGCATTTTAGTTTCTCTGAGATGAATTGCATTAAAAATGGAACAATTTGCGATATTTAGGTCAAAACTGGCTTAGAACAAATTGGTTCTCCTATTTCTATTATGCATGAATACTGCTGAAATCTCTAAGTTGGCCCACTTTTACCTCATATGTAAGGAGGGTTTCATCCTGAGATAAATTTAGCACTGGTCATGTTCTCTGACTGCCTTCCTAATTTCCATAGACTTTAATAAACAGGGTGACGCACATGCACATGATCATCTTTCGAATATGTGGCTACAATTGGTGGATACTCTATCTCAGAGATGGGATAGGGCCACTGCATTGTTTTTGCCCTGGGCCATCACCAAGCCAGCCTTATAAAACTTTATGAAGTAAGGGTAAGGCTCCACACTTCTTTGCTGAGGGAAAAACCATGTCTGCAACACATTGATTCATTAAAATGGTCTAAAAGCAAAACTCTTTAACGACCAATCACATCTCAGCTTTCATTTTGTATTCTGCTCCTGAAAAAAACATGTGCTGTGGTTGGTTGCTATGGGACACTAAGGCAGTTTCGTTTTTAGACCACTGTAATATATTCACCCCATTGTATTTATATTACTGTATTGGAGTAAAAACTGCAGGTACTGAAATGCTAAGGGGGTGTTCACACTACTAATGGAGATTTGTTATGATAGGGCTCATTAAAAAAAAGATGAAAAACTGATGCCTATCATAACAGACACTAACTGATGCTAATGTGTCTGTTAATATCTGTTTTCATACCGTCCTTTTTTTTGCTTATTTCTGTTTTTGTTTGCTATGCATGTGAAAAAAAAAGAAATGGACAGTCATAACAGACAGAATAATGGACGACCGTCCATTAACATTCAGTAGCTGTAGATATTAATCTTAAAAAATAATGGATGCTTAACATCTGTTATTTTGAAGAGACACGAAAGTCCTGCAACCTACGTTATTATGCCCACTAAAATAGCGGACCTGTGACAGTAACAGACAACAGATCAAATCTAATATATGATGGATCTGCTAGTGTCTGGATCATTAGATATATTAATCAAAATAAGTGACTGCTAAGTTTCTAATGCACTTTGATAAGATTGCTTCTGCAATGAAAAATATTCTGGTGTTCTTGTGCCATATACATACTGTAGTTTTCTATAATCCTTTCCGCATAGTCATTGGGGGTCATTAGTTTACTTAACATAGAAGTGGGGTTGGCAAATACTATGAGGAACATGGATGGAAGCGGCCCACCACCCCTCATACTACACTGATCTCTTGATGTCTGGCAGTCTTAAGTTTTGCAAATCCTTTTCCTGGCTCTAGTTACTGAGATTTATGCAGCGCCGCACCTCTAATGAGGCGACGCGAGGCGGCCGCTTCGGGCGGCGCACGGGAGGGGGGCAGCGCACGGGTGACTTTTTTTTTTTTTTTTTTACTTTGAACCAGCGCAGGAGAGCTGCTTCTCTCTGCGCTGGTTCAGACGTCTACGCATCTGCGTAGGCGGCGTCACTAGGCCGCCTATGCATGCTGATACGTACTCAGACGTCTAGGTATCAGCCACGTGATGACGCTCGCTGATACCTACACGTCTGAGTACGTATCAGCGTGCGTAGGCGGCCTAGTGACGCCGCCTACGCAAACGTCAGCCTGCATGAGAAGAGGATCGCGGAGGCAGCGGGAGCAACAACAAGATCGGTAAGTATAAAAACTTCTTTTTTTGTTTTATAATAGGCCGCTACCTGCTGGAGTATCTCCAGCAGGTAGCGGCCTATTTACCTACCTCCCCAGACCTGCTCACTGCCGCCCCCGCTTCCCCTTGTACTATAGGCCGCGGAGGCCGGCAGTGAGTAGGCCCGGACAGGCCGCGATCCCACTACCGCCATTATTATACCCGGGGGTCTTTTCAGACCTCCGAATATAATAATCGGAGCCCCAGGGGAGGTGAGGGAACATAATAAACAATGTTACTTACCTCTCCGGGATCCGATGTTAATCCTAGCAGTCTTCGGGCCTATATGGTAATGCCCAGACGTCACGTGGTCTGGAATATTACCATATAGGCCCAAAGCCTGCCCTAGCAGTACCATATAGGCTCGAAGCCTGTGCTAGTAGTAATAGCCTGTTACTGCTAACACAGGCTTTGGCCTGTATGGTACTGCTAGGGAAGGCTTCGGGCCTATATGGTAATATCCCAGACCACGTGATGTCTGGGCATTACCATATAGGCCCGAAGCCTGCTAGCATTAAAGAGGACCTTTCATGGGTTTGGGCACAGGCAGTTCTATATACCGCTGGAAAGCTGACAGTGCGCTGTCGGCTTTCCCGATCTGTGCCCCGGTTGAAGAGCTATTGGTGCCGGTACCGTAGCTCTTCACAGTCAGAAGGGCGTTCCTGACAGTCTGTCAGGAATGTCCTTCTTCCCAGTAGCGCCTATATCGCTGTACTGTGTGAGTGGGGAGGAACGCTCCCTCTCCTCCTGATAGTGCTCTTCTATGGACGAGTACTGTGAGCAGAGGGAGGGGGCTCACACAGCACAGCACTATAGGCGCTGCTGGGAAGAAGGACATGACTGTCAGGAACGCCCTTCTGACTGTGAAGAGTTACGGTATCGGCACCAATAGCTCTTCACCCGGGGCACAGATTGGGAAAGCCGACAGTGCGCTGAATTCAGCGCACTGTCAGCTTTCCAGTAGTATATAGAACTGCCTTTGCCCAAACCCATGAAAGGTCCTCTTTAACATCGGGTCCCGGAGAGGTGAGTAACAGTGTTTATTATGTTCCCTCATCTCCCCTGGGGCTCTGATTATTATACTCGGGTGTGCAACTGTGGGGCATAATAGAGCTTGGAGGGTCCACTGTGGCCCCGTAACCTCTATTATGCCCCACAGCAGCCCCCCTGCAACCTCTATTGTGCCACTGTGGGGCATAATATAGGCTGCAGGGGCCGCTGTGGGATATATATATATATATATATATATGTGTGTGTGTGTGTGTATATATATACATATATAGGGGTTGGGTGCGTGGAGAATTGAGGAGTCAAAGATGTCTATGTTTCAAACTTTACAGAGTCAAGTCACAGCTGAAAGAAGTGGTCATGGCGGTCCAAAGGGAAGAGACTGGAAATGTGGGGAGACATCTCCTGTGAGTATTACTGCATTGTATTTATTGTAATGTTCCCCCCTTCCCTGCTGTCTTTGGCTGACGATCAAAAGATGAACATCACACACACACACCCCACACCCCCATCTCAGGCAGCAGAGAGGCTAGGTTCACCACTGGATTTATGACACATTTTGTCAGATATACCCTTTATTGAAACAGCAATTGTACAATTGCAATTGTTGCTGAGTAGAGATGAGCGAATGCCGTTCGATCGAATTGGTATTTCAGCAATTCAGTCAGTCCATGTATGCTCAAACCTGTTTTTAATGCTGTGCCCCACAACACTAAGTGGGATACACAGCAATTCAGTCAGGCATTATATGCTCAATCCAGTTTTCTAATTCTGTACCCCCCCCCCCCAAAGCTAAGTGGGCTACACAGCAATTCAGTCAGTCCATGTATGGTCAAACCTGTCTTTAATGCTGTACCCCCCAAAGCTAAGTGGGATACACAGCCATTCAGTCAGTCCATATATGCCAAATCCAGCTTTCTAATTTTGTACCCCCAAAGCTAAGTGGGATACACAGCAATTCAGACAGGTTATATAAGGTCAATCCAATTTTTAAGGGTCTACCCCCCAAAAGCTAAGTCTGAAAGGGGGCGTGGCCTAACTAGCGAGGAGAGCAGACATGCAGTCTCTGAGTTCCGCCAACTCTGGTGTATTCATCTGACCCCATCCGCCTTACTATGGCCACAAATCTGAAGACCTGCTTCCAGGGACATCCCCAGGTCTCCCCGCTATCTTTTGGAGCACTTCGGCTGAAAACACAGCCACGGGTTTTGCAGTCTCCCGCTGAGGCATACCTGTATCCCGCGCCCGGCCACCATCTTGCCCGGCACCACCGCTGTCCTCCTCCTGCACGGAACCCCAGCCGCCTCCAGCCATCAAGGGTCCCTTTTCCACCAATCCATTCTGGAGCTCCGTCCACCATGCAGCCGTGCGGCTCTGCCCTGAAAGGGCACAAGCTGCAACCTCTGCACCCGTCGGGAGAAGGTAGGAGGCCTAAGGGCCTACTTCTGGCCGGATCCTGCGCTCTCGGGTACATGCAGCTGTCCGCTCTCCTGAGTTGCTACTGACCTGTGAGGCGCTTCCCAGGCACCGCTGATAGGAGGGACTCTCCCAGATCCTCCGCACTTAGTACGGTCCCTGGCAGTCTTGCTAACATCTGACAGTATCGCCCAGGGAACCCATACACATGGACGCACCCCTCCCCCCTCTTCTCCTCACACACCAGGACACGTGGACGGCTGTGACAACGTCTGTAGTTACCTCTGAGTCATTCTCTGGGAAGCTATACCAGATCTACCCGCAAAATACTCTCCCTACTCCCCCCCCCCTTATCCTCACCACCTAAATCCTTGACTACCCTACACTGGACTGTTAACTGCAAAGTGGGACAATCGGTACTCCAAATCAGTTGGGATAGTGTTGAGCCCCTACTTAAACATCGGGGGGGCTCCTATCTTTCAAGTGCCATTCTCATACATTCACTGGTCCCTGGAGTTATCTAACAACGGATAGAGTGTAGAGCTCCTACGCTACCACCAGGGGAGCTCCCCTACCGTATCCTTTGCAAACCTCCCTCCCTCTCCCTCCTCCTCTCTCCTGTCCTTGAAGACGCTGCATCATTTGATCTCTATTCCTACTCCCAATTAACTGTTGCTGGGCTCATCTACACTGAGAGACACTGAGTGGCTTTGGGACTTTTTTCTCCTCATAACGCCTCTCAGTAGCATGTTGCCCTAACCTTACAGTATCGCATGCACGTGATACTTCTCATATCTAGAAATTCTGTTGACTTTTTCATCCTGACATGGTCAAAATAGGCAAAGACAAACCTTCTGTGACCCCGCAGCAACAACTCAAACTTCCTACCTCCCGACCTGATATGCAGAAATTCCTTAAGAAACAAGGACCACAGCGTTCTCTGTTGCCTACTAAGACTCTTCCTGATGACAGTGGCGCCACGGGGGAGGACATGGCTGAGTCGGAGGAGAAAGATGCATTGATGGACACTAGTTCAGCTGTTATCACTCAGAATTTCCTCAAGAAGACTCTTGCCCAAGCACTTACTCCTGTACATAATGAGCTGGCGGAACTTCGAGCAGACATGAAAGCACTAGGGAAAAGAGTTGAGACGCTGGAGGTCAAACAAAAGGTTGCCCAAAAAACCACCTCTGCTATCACTCGCAAGGTGGACTCCCACTCCGAACACCTGAATAAAACATATTTGTTACTAGAGGACTTGGAGAATAGGAACAGACGCAGAAATGTGAGGATAAGGGGTCTGCCAGAAAAATACACTCTAGAATCACTCTCAGACATCTCGGTTTCCATCTTTAAATCTTTACTCAGGGAGGAGAGAGCCGCCAGGATTGAAATCGAAAGGGTTCACAGGGCGATCCGGCCCAAACCTGACAATGGTGACCCGCCAAGGGAAGTTATCTGTGGACTATTATTGTCTGCCCACACCACTGATATCCTGAGGGCAGCCAGGGACAGACGCGACCTGACATATGAGGACAATCCAATACAACTCTTTCAAGATCTTGCACCTGCTACCTTGCAGAAAAGGAGGGCCATGAAACCTCTACTTGAAGCCCTGAAGGCCCAAGGCCTGCAATATGCCTACCTCTTTCTGTTCGGATTATCTGTTCTTAAGAATGGCAGATGTTATAACATATACACCCCAAGAGACTTGGACACTTGGGAAGTTCTGAATATCCCCCCAGTTCCAATCCCGTCCTGGCTCCCAATAACAGATGAACAACTGAATAGTGATCCCGCAGATGAGATGGGAGCCCCCCGCACTCCGGGGGGGTCCCCTAGAGCCAAAGTCATGCGCACCCCGGACGCCAAACCGAAGGCCCGTGGGCTATATCCGGCCTAATGTGCACTGATCCCACATGTCATTTTCGCTCTTTTTTTTTGGGGGGGGGACTTTGTTTGCAGACTTGTGTGGTCATCTCTTGACTTACTGTTTTGATATACCTAACTTTTCCTTGCAGTGTTCTTCGGACTTGTTAAACCTAGTCTGAACTGAGTAGGCTTGCCGTCCACTTACACCTTTCTAGAGACTGCCCGCACTTATCCTCTTGACTAGTGTTCATGCTTGTTTATAGGGCACTGTTCACACGCATGTTTGTATATTTGGTTGTGCTAATGCACATAACTGTTCTATTTTGACCAGTTAATGATATTAGTTTTATTGAGCAGATGTTGAAGTATACATTGCATCCTCTTCATTGCTTGAGTCACCCATATTTCACTGATAGTCTGTTCTTTTTCGGTCATTATACCTACCCGGAAGTGCACAGAGACTTAGGGCCCCTTCACATGGCTGATACGCTGGCTGCTTTAGAATGTGTAAACGTTCCGTAGCAGCGGCGTCTAAAGCAGTTCCCATTGTTTTCTATGGGAGCCGGCTATGTGCGCTCCCCATAGAAATGAATGGAAAAAGCAGCCCATTCATTTCTATGGCGAGCACGCGTCTGCCGGCTCCCATAGAAAACAATGCGATCTGCTTTAGACGCCGCTGCTACGGAACGTTTACACGTTCTAAAGCAGCCAGCGTATCAGCCATGTGAAGGGGCCCTTAGATAGTCGTATAGGCCTCAATTGTACTAATTTTGATTATCTGCCTGTATGCAGACCCGTAACTCATTTCATTGTTTGTTACCGTGTTTAACCACATTTTCTTTACTTAGATTTCTCCCTCATCCTTCTCTTACACCTTCATCCCCCTTACCCCCCTCCCCTTTTGACCCTTAAGTGTGCCGGAAACTCTGCCCCTACCGAAAGACCACTCCTCCTCAACACCCTGTACCGAATCTGTCATCATGGAACCTGACCAGGCGGCTACTCTCACCTGCATATCTTTCAATGTGAAGGGTCTGAATTTGCCCAATAAACGGCACCATCTTCTCCATTTATTGCACAAGTGGAAGATCGATGTTGCATTTTTACAAGAGACTCATTTTAGAGATCAGAGACTCCCCAAACTGCCGACCAAACACTTTCCCCAAAGTTGTCATTGTGCTCACCCACACTCGGCTTCGAAAGGAGTTTCTATATTAATAAGCCCTAATACTCCATTCCACTGCACTGCCCAGTATGCGGATCTGAATGGTAGAGCACTGTTTCTCAAAGGGACCATAGCATCTGTATCATACACAGTTGCATCGCTGTATGCCCCCAACAAATATCAGACCTCTTGGATCATTGAAACCTTCCGGACGCTGAGCCTATTCAAGGAAGGGCACCTGATCTTAGGGGGCGACCTTAATGTTGCACTTGACCACCGCCTAGACTCGACGACCAAACTTGCACTACTTTCCCAAAAATTGACTGGAGCGATCTTTAGGTCTCTTCAAGACCTGCAACTGGTGGACTCCTGGAGGATGCTAAATCCGAGCTCAAAAGACTATACTTTCTATTCCTCCACAGGGAAAACTTATCACCGTATTGACTACCTTTTCATCTCCAAGGATCTTCTTGCGCTCTCATCCAAGGCAAGCATAGGCTCCTTTACTATTTCAGATCATGCACCTGTGATCCTGACAATCAAACTCAGACACATCCCAAAAGGCCAGTGGACGTGGCACCTCAACAAATCATTCCTAGACTCTCAAGAGAATCTTGACTTTTTGAGCAAGCAATTAAAGAACTATTTCACAATCAACGCCACCCCAGATGTAGCCTCACCCATGGTATGGGAAGCACATAAAGCGTTTATTAGAGGTTTGCTGATCTCCTTAGCATCAAAACTCAAAAAGAAGCACCAGAAGGCACTGGACGAGACCTTGTGCAATATTGCCAGATTGGAGAGACTACACAAAAGAACTCAGGTACACACAACCCATTCTGAACTGAGGACTCTACAGGGGAATGTTTTGGATATGCTGAATAAAAAGTCAGCTAAGCACCATCTACATTGTCGTAAGATTCTCTACGCTCAGAGGAATAAGGGAAGTCGCATTATGTCTTCACTGATCCACAAAGCAAAAGCCAAATCTTTTATATCATGTATCAAGAGTGAGCTGGCGTCCTCAATCACCACACAGCTGAGATAGCGGACCTACAGTCCTATGAAAAAGTTTGGGCACCCCTATTAATCTTAATCATTTTTAGTTCTAAATATTTTGGTGTTTGCAACAGCCATTTCAGTTTGATATATCTAATAACTGATGGACACAGTAATATTTCAGGATTGAAATGAGGTTTATTGTACTAACAGAAAATGTGCAATATGCATTAAACCAAAATTTGACCGGTGCAAAAGTATGGGCACCCTTATCATTTTATTGATTTGAATTCCCCTAACTACTTTTTACTGACTTACTGAAGCACAAAATTGTTTTTGTAACCTCAGTGAGCTTTGAACTTCATAGCCAGGTGTATCCAATCATAAGAAAAGGTATTTAAGGTGGCCAATTGCAAGTTGATCTCCTATTTGAATCTCCTCTGAAGAGTGGCATCATGGGCTACTCAAAACAACTCTCAAATGATCTGAAAACAAAGATTGTTCAACATAGTTGTTCAGGGGAAGGATACAAAAAGTTGTCTCAGAGATTTAACCTGTCAGTTTCCACTGTGAGGAACATAGTAAGGAAATGGAAGACCACAGGGACAGTTCTTGTTAAGCCCAGAAGTGGCAGACCAAGAAAAATATCAGAAAGGCAGAGAAGAAGAATGGTGAGAACAGTCAAGGACAATCCACAGATGACCTCCAAAGAGCTGTAGCATCATCTTGCTGCAGATGGTGTCACTGTGCATCGGTCAACAATACAGCGCACTTTGCACAAGGAGAAGCTGTATGGGAGAGTGATGAGAAAGAAGCCGTTTCTGCAAGCACGCCACAAACAGAGTCGCCTGAGGTATGCAAAAGCACATTTGGACAAGCCAGTTTCATTTTGGATGAAGGTCCTGTGGACTGATGAAACAAAGATTGAGTTGTTTGGTCATACAAAAAGGCGTTATGCATGGCGTCCAAAAAAACAGCATTCCAAGAAAAACACTTGCTACCCACTGTAAAATTTGGTGGAGGTTCCATCATGCTTTGGGGCTGTGTGGCCAATGCTGGCACCGGGAATCTTGTTAAAGTTGAGGGTCGCATGGATTCCACTCAGTATCAGCAGATTCTTGAGAATAATGTTCAAGAATCAGTGACGAAGTTGAAGTTACGCCGGAGATGGATATGTCAGCAAGGCAATGATCCAAAACAACGCTCCAAATCGACTCAGGCATTAATGCAGAGGAACAATTACAATGTTCTGGAATGGCCATCCCAGTCCCCAGACCTAAATATCATTGAACATCTGTGGGATGATTTGAAGCAGGCTGTCCATGCTCGGCCACCATCAAACTTAACTGAACTTGAATTGTTTTGTAAAGAGGAATGGTCCAAAATACCTTCATCCAGGATCCAGGAACTTATTAAAAGCTACAGGAAGTGACTAGAGGCTGTTATCTTTGCAAAAGGAAGATCTACTAAATATTAATGTCACTTTTCTGTTGAGGTGCCCATACTTTTGCACCGGTCAAATTTTGGTTTAATGCATATTGCACATTTTCTGTTAGTACAATAAACCTCATTTCAATCCTGAAATATTACTGTGTCCATCAGTTATTAGATATATCAAACTGAAATGGCTGTTATAAACACCAAAATATTTAGAACTAAAAATGATTAAGATTAATAGGGGTGCCCAAACTTTTTCATAGGACTGTATTTGCGCAATTTTACACCAATCTATACAACTTGGACAGCAACGTCCCTGTCGCTGACTTGCCTGTCAAGGCGCTTTTGATGGAGACCTTTCTTGCTAGCTTGTCACTGCCTTCGATCTCTGAAGAAGACTCCAAGCTCCTGCTAGATCCGATCTCCCACCAATAAATAAAAGACATCATCAATAGCTTCCCTCCAGGAAAGAGCACTGGCCCTGACGGCTTTCCTCTCCTGTATTACAAACGTTTCCAGTCCAAGCTTGTCCCTCATTTGGCGAAGATGTTCAATGTACTGCTTGAGGGCAGCAACCTTCCACTGCAGATGCTAGAAGCCCACATTGCTCTGATCCCTAAAGATGAGTGAGATCCCACCTCTTGTGGGAATTATAGACCAATCTCGCTTCTCAATCTGGATTTGAAATTGTGGGCAAAGTTACTGGCAGTGAGAATGAGGAAGTTGATACCTGAACTCGTGGATCTTGAACAATCAGGCTTCGTTTCAGGATGTGAAGGGAAAGATAATAAAGCCCGCCTTCTCCCTTTGAAATATAGAGCCAAGAAGAAGAATCTGTCACTTGTCCTACTAGGAATAGACGCCAAAAAAGCATTTGACAGAGTGACCTGGGCCGGCATGAAAGTGACGCTATTGAAGTTCGGATTCCCTCGTCCTTATGTTAAGGCTATCTTCTCCCTTGCATTACGGCCCACACGCCAAACTCAAAGTCAACGGAACTCTGTCCAGCGCTTTCCAGATATCTAACGGGACCAGACAAGGCTAGCCGCTCTCACCCACTTTATTTATCTTAGTCCTGGAAACATTGTTGCAAAAAGTGAGGCAAGACACAAGAATAGCAGGCATGGAGGCTAGATCCCTCTCCACTTCCGCAGTTGCTTTTGCGGATGATGTCCTGTTCGTCATCACCAACCCAGAGGATGCCCTGCCGGCGATCACAGATATCCTCCTTGAGTTTGGAGTCATTTCGGGATATAAGGCAAACCTTGAGAAGTTGGAGGTGTTGAATATATCTCCTCCTTCTTCCAGGGTCTCGAAGCCGAAAGAGAACTCCCCATTCCAATGGGTGAATAGGTCAGCCTCTGCCTCTGGACATGCCTCTGCCTCTAGCCACCTTTTTTTCTGCTGCGCTTGCCTCCACATCTACACTGCTTTCTCCAATATACATCACCGCTGTCCATGTCGGGTCAGTGGCCTCGTCGTCCACCAACTCCTCTTGCAATTGCTCACTCTCCTCTTACTGCAAACCGCACATAACCACAGCTTGCCCTGATGGCAACAGTGTCTCGTCATCATCACTGAGGCCAAGAAATGCCGGTTGTGGGTCTACAACCACAAAATTGGTAGGAAATGGTGGATGCTCCAGTATTTGGGCATCAGGACACAGTCGTCTGGTAGCCTCTGGGATTCGGGAAGTGTTTCAACAGAAGGAGAGACAGTAAAAGGACCCGAAAATAGATCCTGGGTGGCAGACTTATGTGAAATCCCACCCATGGGCACTCATGGTGCAGAAACTGAGGGAGCTGACTTTGATGACCCCTTGGGTTTTGGAGATGGAACTCCATCAAAGGTCTCTGCTACTCACATCCCTTGCTCAACAAATGGTATCTAGGGTTTCAGTGTGTGGTGACCTCGCACAACAGTGGGTGTTTCAGGCAGATGTAGGCATTGCTGGAGTGTATTGAGGCTAACAGCAGCTACTGTAGACTTGCCAAAGTGGGCGCACAAGTGCCGCACTTTAACCAGTAGCTCGTATAAATTGGGGTACGTTTTTAAAAACCTTCGCAAAAATAAGTTGGAAATGTGGGCCAGGCATGGACCGTGTTGGAGGCTGGCAAGCTCCAGAGCCACTATCAGGTTCCGGCCATTATCACACACGAAAGAATGCCTGGGCTCAGGTGGAGCGGCGAAAACCACATTGCCATATCATCCAGGATTGCATCCCTCACCTCGGAGGCAGTGTGCTGTCTGTCCCCCAAGCTGATGAGCTTCAGCACAGCCTGCTGACATCTCCCCACGCCAGTGTTGCAGATTTACTCTTGTCCACACTATTGTGCTTTTATGATGTTCGATATTTTTCTCCTGATACAGGTGTTTGATAAATGAATTTCAAGTGGGGAGAAGCCAGTGATAGTAAACATATAGAAATCTGTCCACCATTATAGTCCATCCATCTATGACAGGAGTAGGCAACCTTTTTTGTATGGCATGCCAATTTAAATTTAAAAAATTAAAGATGAGTGCTTGGTGTGCCATGGAATATCTGTGTTTTTGCAGAAAAATACATGCATTTTTATTGGAAAACTGCCTGCGTTTTTTTTTTTTTTTTTGGCAAAAACATAACGTCATACAGAATAATGTCCCATAGTGTTGACCCTATGGTGTTGCAAATATTTTGGACTTGGCAAAACTCAAAATTTTTGGGGTACACCTCTCACAAACTATTATTATACTCTGGAGTTTTTTCAGATCCCAAAGTATAATGACTAGAGGCCCAGGGGAGGCGACAAACATAAGTGTTACAAACATACCTCCACCACGACTCCCTGTTGTTTTCGGTCATCTTTAATAATGCTTTAGATGTGGGTAACACTGGCATCATAATTCATGAGAGGGAGTTGTGCTGGAGCCCTGGAGAGGTAAGTAACTGTGGTTTTTATGTTTGATCACCACTCTTGAGCCATTGATAATTATACTCTGGGGTCTGAAGAGACTCAAGAGTATAATAATAGCAGTTTCAGTTCAGATATATTTGGTCCAACCAGAGCTACTATGAAAACCTCTCCAACAAATATTCTTGATGTGAACATGCAGCCTTACAGGGGAAGTGGAGGTGGCCGTGAGCAGGAACAGGAATTGGGGTTACTCCAACAGGTAACGGCTGACTGTCATGGCAACAGACCGCCAAGCCTGAATCTCATTCCAGGAACATGCGATACTCCTTGAAATGGCACTGCCAGTTGGGTTTAATGACCAATTTTTCTAGGGTCACCGTATTCTGATGCCTCTAACTTTTGTTTTGTTGATGGGGATATGTAAAGGATCTTTATTTGCAGGGTAATTTGTACTTTTTGTCAGTACCAATATTTGGTATGTATAACCTTTTTTGTTCACTTTTTATTGCTATTTTTGGGGTAAAGCGCGGTGACCAAAATACGTTAGTTTGTACATTGTGGTTTTTGTTTTTTTTACGGCATTCACTGAACAGGATAAATAATGTTATTTTTGGATAGTGGGGGATTATATGGCTTGAGAAAGTGCTAGTGTGAAGCGTGAAATGGCTGTTGCCTCCTCCATGCCTCCTCCCACATGATTTTATCCTTATGAAATAAAGGACTGATTTTAGAAGATATCCTTGTCGTGTGAGTGCCCACCGTTTTTGCTTCTTTTTCCTGTATACTTAATATATATCTTGTGGGATGAAGAACACCACCCGTATAGGATTTTGCAAGTTATCCTATTGCCTTCAAATAATTCAAGAGTGGAATATGAGGTAGTAGTAGTGCCACCCGATGTTTGCTTCTCCTAGTATACTATTATATGAAGATAGGTATACCTATTGTGTTTGGTTTGTTTATTTTTTGTTTAAATTGTGGGGGGGTTTTTAAATGGAAAGGTGTTTTTTATTTAAGTTTTTATTGTTTGTATTATACATTTTTTTTGTACTTTTTACTGTCCCACAAGGGACATTGACAGATCACACATAGGCTCCCTATGTGTAAAGTACTTAGCCAGTCATGAGGCCATTGCTCAACCACCTGGCTGCAATGCCAATCCCTTGGCGATCTTGTGCACAGATACTATAATGGCTATTGATCATGACATCCAGGGTACACAGGGTACAATCCACCAGAGTCACATGTCTTCTGACTCCAGCGGTTAATCCTCGTCTCCTGTGCCTGAGGCATTATAGTGCCTCTCTATCACAGCGGTGAGCATTACCTATACACTCAGTTCTATGCAGTGCAGGAATGGGTTAGTATTGCAGTATATAGCAAGGGTGATCCCATTCTGATTTTTATCACAGCTTTCCAGTACATTGTACAAGTATTAAGTGGTAACATTAAAAAGTACAGTATTTGTCCCACTAAGACATCAACTTTTATGGCTCTTTGAAAAAATAAAAAAAAGAAAGTTATGGCTTTGGCAGTGAGGATTAAAAAGGCTAAAATCCCCCCCATAAAATAAATGGCTATGGTGGGAGGGGGTTATCATGTTTCACAGTGTATTACTATTAATAATCACCAAGTAACTTAAACAGTGTTCCAATTAGAAGTATTTAACACCTATCCATTGGATAACTGAGAGATGTTAAATTTGAAAGGTCACATTTCCACATATACCAAGTCTATTATATCAACGAAAACTTAAACTCTTAGTCAACAAAACTAAGTACATGAAAGTGCAAAATATGTATCCCTTATATTTAAGTAACCATGAGATGACTAAGAAAATGATTTTGTGTATAGTGAAATTAACATTGATTATTCAATATTCCTGTATTTCTGAATTAGTCATAGCTTTTTGCCCACATACTGTTAAACATCCAAAGGAATAACTATCAAAAACTCAAGAGGTTGTCTGTAAGAGCAAATATGAGTTAGTTTTTTTTTCCAAAAACGACCCAGTATTGTCATAAGCAACAGTCTGTGCAACTAATCTACCTGAACTGGGATGAGATGCAATAGGAGGGTACATTAAGATTTTAAAAAAACCATCTAAGATAGCATCTATATCCTTGTCTGCAGTCTTTAGCTAACTACCTTTCTTTAAATCACTCTTGGGAACAATACCTCATGCATAAGATTTCAGAGACACAGATGAAAAACTGTTGAAGACTCGATGAACTAAATAATACATCTCTAATACATCAAACCAATTAGCTCAGAAAACTAGTAGATGATTTTACATTCCATTATAATAAGTCACAATAAATGTCAAAAATAAATCATCATGCTAACAACAAAACCACATTGTTACATGCATGTTATGTTCGTGCACCACAATTCTAAAATGAAAGACATGCATTAAATTGTGCAGTCTTCTCTGTTTACCTTCTCAGCAGACTGAGCAGTGCCAAAGAAAATAGGAATGAAGGCCAGCCAAACAATGCAGGTTGTATACATGGTGAAACCAATAGGCTTTGCCTCGTTAAATGTCTCAGGAACTCCACGGGTTTTGATAGCATAAACAGTGCAGGTTACCATAAGAAGCATGCTGTAGCCCAAAAGGCAAATGAGAGAAAGGTCCGAAATATCACACTTGAGAACTCCTCGTGCAAGTTGTGGGTCTGGTGTGCGTTGGTTCTCATAATCCACTATTGGTCGAGATGGGTCCACAAAAAACCATACAAGAACACCCAGTAATTGGACAGAAGAAAGACTAGCAGTGATTACCAACTGCGAAGATGGACTTATATATCTTGGTGCACTAACTGATCTTTTACCCTGTTCAAAAATACGGTATATTCGGTTGGTTTTTGTAAGCAGTGCAGCATAGCTAATGCTCATTCCCAGACCCAAAAAGACCCTTCGTAGGGAGCAGGTTCCATAACCTGGCTGGGCCACCATGATAAAAGTGTTGACATAACACAGGAAAATACCAGTAAGAAGGACATAACTTAGTTCTCGACCAGAGGCCTTAACAATAGGAGTATCATTGTGTCTCATGAAAGTGCCCACCACTATCAGAGTTGCCAAAATGCCCAACACAGCAAGAAGTAAGGGAACTACAGCCCACGGAGAACTCCACTCAAGCTTGATCACAGGAATGGGAGTGCAAAAGGTGTGGTTTTCATTTGGTCTCATGTGGATGGGACATCTCTTGCAGGTGTAGGCATCAAGCTGGTATTGATAACCTTCACATTTTTCACAATGCCAACAGCAGGGCATTCCTTTTACCACCTTCTTCCGCTCACCTGGAAGGCAAGGCTGGCTGCAGACAGAGGGAGGTATCTGAGGGAATGGGGAAGAGGAAGAATGTATACCCGTCCAGTGCATTCGATCAATCTTGCAGACAAATTCATTGGAAAAAGAAGAAACAAAGCCAAAGTTAGTTTATAAGGAAAAATGTGGATCTTGTTATATTATAATGAGTAGGGTATACATGAATGAAGAATGGAATGTAAGCATTAGATGGTAATGCATAAGTTCCAAGGTGGTAAAATATTCTATATATCACTTCTTTGTATACCATTACTTTACTTCTCATATATCGCAGATTTGCTGTAATACTTCTTCAGTTTAATTAAAGGTGTTTGGATATTAATGAACTAACCTTAGGACAGGGTATCAAGAACATATTGATGTGGGTCCGACACAAGGAATCACCAGAGATAAGCTCTCTAAAAAGGGTGCTGTGTTCAGAAGAACACTGTGGTTTCTTCACTGCATACCAAGCTCAGTGCCATATATTGTATACAGCAGTGCTTGCTATTACAGCTCAGCCCTTATCATTGGAATGGGACTCAGCTGTAAACAGGGCTGATGGGTCATGATGCCACAGGCCTATGAAGCATTGTAAACAGTGGTTCAAGTATAGGACCCCTGCCAAATTGATAGTGATGACAAATTTGAAGGATAGGTCATTAATATCCTAATCTCTGAAACTCCTTTTCATTTCTTCATACTACTCTTACTTTGAGATGAAGATGGTCTGCCCATTGTCCAATCACTTTGTATTCAGGGGTTCCATTGTGGATCTGGTACTGGTAGATTTCATAGCGACCTGGCGCATCACCATTCTCATTAAATGTCACTGGTGTGCCAGCAATACCTGCAAAGTGATGTCTGCTTCAGTTGCAAGTAGTATATAAGGAACAACAAATACTGTGAAACATTTATGGGAAATAAAGGGATTCTCTGGGGATAGCAACATTATAAACAAGGAAATTACTTCCTTGTTTCCTATATGACTTTAGCAAAAGATATTTGATTTCTCTATGGGATAATCATTGGGAGTAAATTAAAATGGCCACCGTCCCTTTAATCCTGTAAAATCCCATCCTAAAATATTGTGGCATGCAGGAAGATAAGATGTGTGTGGAAGCAGGAGGAGTGAAGAAACTGCTACTGGTTGTACAGGCTTACTGGTAGCAGCAAGGATAACTAACCAGGCTGTAAATGTAACAGAGCTAGCAAAACTCATCTTCCTGTGGATGGAGCTGAAGAGGTAGGTGCTGTAACCCAGATGGAAGGAAACAGAGGATGGGAGTAGTAGTGGTGGATGGTGTGCCACCTGCTAGGCCGAGCACACTCAACCACTCACCCCAGCCCTGTTTCTGGGCCAGACAACCCTGAAGGGGATCCTGCAGCACTAACTGATGGTGGTGGTAGTAGTCTCCCCTGGGGTACTTCCAGTGGGAGAGGGGATCTCTCCAACTCTGAGCTGGTGTGATGGTGTTCAGAAGAGCCCCGATGATAAAGCAGGCATGACTGAGGCAGTCAGTAGATGTAGATGAACAGACAACACTTTTATTCAACAACTGGACAAAGGTACAAACAACAGCTTCCAAATGGGGGTGGTAGTACCTCAGTGTTCAACTCCTCAGTCCTGGCTTTAGGAGGGTGCCCAGGATAATACAGGCTCTAAGTCAGATTTCTCTCCAACTACAACTCTTCTCATGCCACTCCCAGCTAGAGATACTGGGGAAAGTAGTGCTGGAGGTCTTGATAAGGATCTGGTTACCTTTACTTAGGCCTGAGTCAACTCCTCCTGTTGGTGTACTCCACTGCTCCTCCTGCCATGGAATCCAAAAGTCCTGACAGCCAAACTCCCTTCTCAGGGCTGTCTCTGGATGAGACTAGGGCAAGTCACAATCTTCCTAGAGGCTTTAAAGATGACCACTGGAGCACAGTCTCAGTGCTGGTGTTCTCCTCTCTGCATAGTCCAGCATGAACTGCACGGGCTCTTTGCTATCACTGAACTGTGGCTTCAATGGTTGTCCTGGAGACAAAAGTCTCCTAAAACCCCACTCAGTGGCCCAGGGCCGGCACAGGTTTGTGTGGGCCCTTGGGCAACAGAGCCTCAGTGGGCCCCTTTTTGGAGCAATCCATGTGCACTGTAGCAAAATGAATAACCGAAATTGGGTGTTTTTTTGCTGAGGAGGACCTACTTGAGTGGTCTGTAATACAGATCATTCCATACAAGTAGATAGAACCTGTGCAGACATCAAAAAGTAAAGAGAAATTTTAGATAGACATCTGCCTCAGATTCCTCTTTATTTTCTACCCCAACCCCCGGCTCATGGTGGTTAGGCCTAAATAAATGAGTCTAACTAGTGGGGAGTCTAAAGCTGCGACATCCGGATCCACTGCAGAATCTGCGGCAAGATCCAGCAGATCCAGCATCCTGCACTAATTGTTTTCAATGGGAGTCAGAATGAGGGAAAAATCAGCTGTTTGAATGAACCGTGGCATATGTGTAACCACCGTGACCCCTTCTCTGTTTACACAGTTTCATTCATCTAATTTCGGCCATGCTGGAAAACTCCTTAAGCCCAAGGCCCCACGAGGAGTCCTACAGCAAAAAAAGCGCTGTGGTAAAAACCATGGCCATGATGCACCATATTTCTTTCTGCAGTCCTTTGGACAAGAAGTTTGCAGAGCTTTCCTCTGCGTACTTTCTGCTTCAATTATCTCTAAACCGATGACTTTTCCATAGAAATGCTGACATTTCCAAAACCGAGAAATTTGGAAATTACATTGTGTATTTTATTTTACCACAAAGTGGGGATGTGGCCTCACATGGCAAAAACACCACGGGAAAACCCAACATTTTATAGTTCCTTCTAGCAAACCCCATCTACACATTGTGGAAAAATATGTGCAGTGGACACGTTGCAATTTCCAAAACAGTTGGGGTTTTGGAAATTGCAGCATATCAATTATACCTACAAAAACACCATGGGTCTATAATGGAAGCAGAATGTGAAAAGCACTTAGGGAAAAAACCACAACGCATTACTGCCGCAGTTTTTCCTGCAGTGCTATTTTGCTCCCTTTGCTTGGGGACCCCCTGAACGGAAAGCTAAATGCATTAAAAAGCGGTTAGCTAAGAAACCACACGGACCTCATAGACTATAATGCTCAGCTCCGTGCTCAGTTTCCGCACAAAACATACGGAGAGAAAAGTGCTGCTTGCAGTGCTTTTCCCTCTGCATGATTCGTGTGGAAACCACACGGACCTCATTATAGTCTATGGAGTCTGTGTGGTTTCTTAGCTCTTAGCTAACTGCTTTTTAATGTGTATAGGTTTCCGTTCAGGGGGTTCTCAAGGGGACTCCCCGAACGGAATATCACACGTAGATGTGAAACTGGCCTTAGAGGGGGGAGCATTTACCTGGAGAGATGAGATAGGGGAGAGGGTGCAGCAGCAGTCACTGAGGAGACATACCACTGGGTGTATAAAATGATGATGATGATGATGATGATGAACATGGGGGAGAACATTACAATAAATACAATGCAGTAATACTCACAGGAGACGTCTCCCCACATTTCCCATCTCTTTCATTTGGACGTCTGGGCATTACCATATAGGCCCGAAGCGAGCTAGGATTAATATCGGATCTCGGAGAGGTAAGTAACATTGTTTATTATGTTCCCTCACCTCCCCCGGGGCTCCGATTATTATACTCGGGGGTCTGAAAAGTATAATAATAGTGGCAGTGGGATCGCGGTCTGGCCTGGGCCTATTCACTGCTGGCCTCCGCGGCCTATAGAACAAGGGGAAATGGGGGCGGCAGTGAGTAAGTCCGGGGAGGTTGGTAAATAGGCCGCTACCTGCTGGAGATACTCCGGCAGGTAGCGGCCTACTATAAAATAAAAAAAATGTTATTATACTTACTGATCGCGCTGCTGCTTCTCCCGCTGCCTCCACAATTCTTTTCTCTCGGCACACGTCAGACGTCTACGTATCAGTGTAGGCGGCGTGATGACGCCGCCTACACTGATACGTAGACGTCTGAACCAGTGCAAGGAGAGCGGCAGCTGTCCTGTGCTGGTTCAAAGGAAAAAAAAGTTAAAAAAATTTAAAAAATGAAAAAAATCACCCGAACTGCCGCCCCCCTCCCATGCGCCGCCTGCTGATTAGAAGCAAAGTGTAAGAGTCAGCACCCGGCAGCCGATTGGGCGCCTTCCGGGGTGCTGACGCCAGCCCTGCAGTGGCCTGTGATAGGCCAGGGCTGTACCAAGGGGAAGGTTTGAACACATAGGAAAGCTGCAAAACAGTCTATATACAATGACATAGAACATAGAGGACGAGACATACTAACACCACCCAGAGGCACAAAAGACAAACACTTAAAGCAGTAGCACTCTGGCATGCTACATAGGTAGGCAATTTGGATGTAGTGGGGATGAAATGCTGCACTAGTATGCCTGCAGCTCCTTCCGATAGTTGAGATGGTATGCCAGCACTGATATAATTAAAGCTCCATGTCAAGCTGTATTCACCATCCTGCTACCAGTCAGAGTGGACACAGTAGCAGTTAGATTACTTTTCTTGTTTCCCTTTATGGCCCATCATCCTGTGTGCACAACATTCTAGGACAGGTTTCGACAAGATAAAAAGGACGACAGATATATATATATATATATATATATATATATATATATATATATATATATATACTGTATATACACATATTTTACCAATCAATTATCCCCAAAGAAAACAAGTATCTTCCACCAATTATAGGCATTTATGATTGTTTCAATTTAAAAAAATATGCTATTGTTTTGTGTCTAAAGTTTATAACAAAAAACAAAGGAACTTATTGTGATCCTGCAGTCACAGTCCCTTTCATTTGTCCTCTTCTTCTAATATACATTCATTAGGTTTGCAAGTAGGGGACATATAGATGACAATAAAAATGCAAGATCAGACTACACAAGGTTTGTTTGTAGTCTGTTACCATAGAGATACACAAAAAGTGTAAATTAATTCCGTTTTTCAAGCATAAACATAAATTGTGAATATGATTTAGGGTACATTATCATTTTTAATTGAAAACAATTAACCTTATTGGAGTTCGTTAAAACAATATAACAGGTACAAGATGCGATCGATAATCATCTCATGTCATACGAAAGAGAACGTGTAATTGAATTTTCCTCTCATAAATCAATCAGCTGACATTCCTATATCTGATCCTATTTATATCTACCGTCTTTCTTCTTGCATACAAACATGAAGTAACATCTAGGAGTTAGTTTTACTATATTGTGTGTGTGTGTGAATTTGGGCAGGAAAGTGATAGGTGAATCATTAAATTTGGAATTTTATATGAAAAAACAAACTTTTTGATCTAACTGATTCAATTATCACCGTAAGCAGTTCAACCAGGGAAAATTTAGTCGTATAGTTATGCGAATGCATGTCTGTTTATCCAGGTATATCAATGTAATTCTCCTGCTACCATACTGTAAGTCGCAACCTTCTTGGCTGGTTAGAGATCTTTTGCTATGAAGTGTCTTTACAGAACTTTTTAGATGATTCCAAACATTAAGGTATTTTTTTAGACAGCCTTTATGTTAGAGGTGCAGTACACAATGAATATGACTTTTATTTATGACTGTCCATCTGTCAAACACATTTTGCTAAATTCAGAAAATCTGTATGTTTAGACCATATTTAGACTATATAATTTCAAAGCTATCTTTTTATATTACCCATATATTTTCTGTATATTCACAAAATTCATTCTGTAATGGCCATATAAAGTAACTTGTCACACCTTACAATAATCAAAATTAGATTTGTAAATGTCTATTAATAATGCCCATAATAATTGAATACTGCGGTGTACCTGATATTGTTTATATAAGCACTGGTAAAGAAACAGATACTTGAAAGAACTGCCATTCAGATCTATCCAGACCAATACAAAATGTGTTCAGCACTAGAGATGAGCGAACGGCGTTCGATCGAATTGGTATTAGAGCGAATATCAGGCTGTTCGAGGTATTCGATTCCAATCGAATATCACGCGGCAAACACACTAAAAATTCGTATCCCCTCCCACCTTCCCTGGCGCTTTTTTTGCACTAATAACTGTGCAGGGGAGGTGGGATAGGAACTAGGAAAACGTAGGCATCATCATTCCTATGGGAAAAAGTCAGCTCCCACATACCACAAGCTGCCAGCGATCCCGACTAGAATATGGTGCGCTGCCACAATGTGTTTGCATTGAACTTACTCTCGCATTTAGCTTGGGCTGGCAAGGTCTCATCACTTTCAAACTTCACCTGCAAGCACATCTTGTAGCCGCCCATTATATGCTAGTTGGGATCCCTGGCAGCTTGCGTGATGCGGGAGCTGCCTTTTTCTAATAGGAATGCATTGACCAGTGTTGATTGGCCGAATGCCATACAGTGTATTGGCCAATCAACACTGGTTCTGCCAGAGACTCGTCTGTGAGGAGGCGGAGACTAAGATCGGTCCACAGCAGTCTCCATTGTGGTCCGACCTCAGATGTAGCAGAGTTCAGCGCACAGTTCTGCTACATCTCAGATGTAGCAGCTCTGTAGCAGCTCACAGCCAGCTCTGTGTTCAGCGCACTGCCAGCTCTGCTACATCTCAGATACAGCAGAGTTCAGCGCACAGCCAGCTCTGTTACATCTTAGATGTACCAGAGCTGTGCGCTGAACTCTGCTACATCTCAGATGTAGCAGAGCTGGCTGTGCGCTGAACACAGAGCTGGCTGTACGTTGAGTGCTGCTACATCTGAGATCAGACCACAATGGAGACTGCTGTGGACTGATCTTAGACTCCGCCTCCTCCAGCAGAACCAGTGTTGACTGGCCGAATGCTGTACACTGTATGGCATTCGGCCAATCAACGATGGTCAATGCATTCCTATGGGAAAAATTCAGCTCCCGCATTATTAGTGGCGTAATACAGGTACTTGGGCATGTTAGATGCCCCCAGGCATGCTTCCCCTGCTGTCCCAGTTTCATTCCATAGGTGTTGTCATCATTTCCTGAGGTGTCATAGTGGACTTCGTGACTCTCCTGAGTCGAGTGGTGGTTTCCCCTGAAACAAAGCTTTTTTCCCCATAGACTATAATGGGATTCGATATTCGTTCAAATAGGCGAATATTGAGGGAATATTCAAAACAAATATTTCACTGTTTGCTCATCTCTATTCAGCACCAGTCAAGAAGCAAACTTAAAATGGCAAATCTTAGATGTCAGGTTTAATAGGGTCTAAGCAGGAATTTTCTTTCTAGTTATCCAACCATAGTTTAGTATATTTGTGTATTGACCTCATGTTCATGGCACACCTATCCTGTTTTGTGCTTCATTCTAGAGTATCTACATATGTTTTCTGTGGCATTTGTTATCTACTTAAGAAAATTAGTCTGTTTGTCCATTTTATCTGTCTATGAATAAGTCTGAGTGACCCACTTATGTCTATTTATGTATTCATCATAAGCACCTGCCTATTTCCATTTATATCTCTGTCCAATTTATTTATCTAGTTTACCATGCATACATCTGTATTTCCAGTACATTTATACCTGCCTCAGGGGGAGAACTAACAACAAGATTTGGATCAGGCATTGTAAGTTGACTCTTATATACAAACATAACAATATCAATATTCTTTTAGTCTCCTAAAAATTTAACAATTTGGAAATTAAAGCTGGTAAGTGTCTTTGGAAAGCTTTACTCTTAAAATGTATTCTTATGACAATCTTAAATGGGTTATACCTGTGAAATTGACATTGCGAATGTATTTCAAAAGTTCAGCGCCATCAACTGGGTCCATGCGGCTGCACAGTCCAACACTCCCAGGACATACCGTTTTGTGCATGTTATGAAGAGCATGGGCCATTGCATATACAGCATCAATGACAAATTGTACCTTGCCTTCCTGTTCATAAGCAGACCCTACACCAATCCTCTCCTGATCTGTGAAAAACAAAGTAAATATATATAAGGCATACTATTGTGCATTAAAATGGTCTATCAGATGGTACAACATTTAGCCTAAGCAGTAATAAAGTATATGCCCTCATGGCATGGCCCCCAACAATATTAGTCTTTATTGTAGATTATATGTACTCTGATTAAAAGTGTGTCACCAGCAACATAGAAGGGGATTCTTCACAGTAAGAACAGCGAGGCTCTGGAACTCTCTGCCCCAGGAAGTGGTGATGGAGGATTCATTAAATTACAAAGAGGGCCTGGATGCCTTTCTTGAAGATAACAATATTACAGGTTATGGACTCTAGATTTTAAGGACATGTTGATCCAGGGTTTTTATACTGACTGCCAGATTGGAGTCAGGAAGGATTTTTTTCCCCCTGAAATGGGGCAATTGGCATGAGCCTCATGTTTTTTTTTGCCTTCCTCTGGATCAACACTGTGGGGATTGTAAAGTTATAGGTTGGATTTGATGGACTAATATCTTCATCCAACCTCACTAGTTACACATAGTAATGTAACTATGTAATGGGTTATTATTATTATTATTATTATTATTATTATTACAAAGGGACCCTACATTTATTTTTACTTTTTGTCTACAATCACATTTTATTTTAGCATTACAGTGTAAAACTAAGTAAATAAAAGGTGCTGCCTTACAATCACCATACAACATCTACCTATACAGCACACCCATTTAGTGTTGTACTTGTTACTCCTTCAGTCTGGGGCCCCACATTGCAAAAACGCAGCGGCAAAAACTGCAGCATTATACAGTACTTGTAAAGTGGATTCTGGCTAATCCTATCCACAAATTTCAGCAAAATATTTGCATTGGAAATACTGAGATTTCAAAAAGTGCTTTTTTTTGTAAATCAATTATACCCACGGATGCCATTCGGTATAATAGGGACAGAAAGTCAGCAGAGGAAAACTGTGTACTTCCTATGAAAAGTGAGGAGGAAATAAACGTCCTGCATTTCTACCACAATCTTTTCCGCAGTACTTTTTCGCTTTGGCTAGCTATGTGGGGTCTTTAGCCTTAAAGTCAGTGCTTGTTTGCCAACTCTTAAACTATGAGCAATAGAAATATTGTATGGAACTTGTACTACAGGCCTGAAATCCAAACATTTTCTAGATATTACTTACTGGTGCACTTCTTTCCATGACCACCTCTACGTAGAGCGTTTCGGCTTAGTCTGCAGTGAAAATTGTCCTCCCAGAATTCAGCAAACCAAACATTCCTCCTATTATTATCTAATGTCCTGCTGGTAAAATACCTGTCAAACCCTAAATAAGAAAAAAAAATAAATTAGAACATTACATAAAAGTAAGATCAAGAAAATTTAAATAAGATGTCAACAACAAAAGGCAAAATATATTGGTATGTAAATGAACCTCTGACTGAAGCCCGCCTTGGTAGTATAGTAACGGCTCCTTCTGCCACTTCCTCTTGCTGAAGAACTGGAGATATCTTTGACCCCCAGCTATCAGAGCCAACCCACACGAAGTGCCCAGTCTGATTGGCTCTCTTTGCTGCTGCAAGTACTCGCCTGTAGATAATAGAATATAACAGGGTAAAAAAAAGGAAATTAAACAAAAGCAGGATTTCTAATCTAAGGGCCCCTTCACATGGAGGATACTCTGGCTGATTTCGGAACATGTAAACGTTAAGAATCAGCAGCGTTTAAAGCAGGGCCCATTGCTTTCTATGGGAGCCAGCATACGCGCGCTCCCCATAGAAATGAATGTGAAAAAGCAGCCCATTCATTTCTATGGGGAGCGCACGTATGTCGGCTCCCATAGAAAGCAATGGGAACTGCTTTAAACGCTGCTGATTCGGAACGTTTACACGTTCCCGAATCTGCCAGAGTATCCTCCGTGTGAAGGGGCTCTAAATCTGGCCTACAAGGACCAGTATTACAGCACAAGAAACTCACCAAACAGAACATTGCAATAAAACTCGTTTATTAAATGAAAAATAATAACATAGATATGAAAAAAGGGGAACACTGAAACATGACCACAATAAAGTGTATCTTAAGGGCTAGTTCACACGGGGACATGGACGCTGATTTTGACAGCAGATTTTGCGGCCAAATCAGCGTCCATACAATGTCCACACTATGTGAACTGCTCCCGCCGCGACCATTGCGGTCACGGCTTTCACCTCCGCTGTCGGCTCAAATGAATGAGTCGACATGGAGGGCGCTACGGCTGGGCGGCTTCCGCCCGAAAGATAGGTCATGTCGCTTCTTTTTCTGCTAGCGAGCTAGCAGAAAGAAAAAAGCGAGCAGTTCACATAGGGATACATTGTATGGACGCTGATTTGGCCGCGAAATCCGCTGTCAAAATCAGCGTCCATGTCCCCGTGTGAACTAGCCCTAATAAGAAACAGTATGTATGATCAAAATATTGTGCTTCTAAGGGGAACTCAGCTCACCATGCAAGAGAAACACCCCCAAAACATAATGTTTCCACCTTCATGCTCCATTTCCTATTACGATGCACTTTATTGTGGTCATGTTTCAGTGTCCTCCTTTTTTCATGTCTACGTCATTATTTTTCATTTAATAAACGTGTTTTATTGCAATGTTCTGTCTGGTGAGTTTCTTGTGCTGTTCTAGTTATTGCTACTCATGAATGATTTTTGGCCATTTTTGTATTTGCCCATGTTCTAGTGTTGCTACAAGGACCAGTGCAAAATCATAATCCATTGCATCCATCACAGTTATCATATTTGCCATGCATAACAGAAAGTAATTTCTGAATGCAGTATTTGTAATTTTCACAAACTTAATTTAGCTTTTCAGTGTTTTAATCCAGTTTGCAGTCATAAAACTAATTCCATAAAGCTATACTGTACCCATGTTTCATGGATTGAAATTTAGCCATATGACATACAGTGAAGCTGCAGTTGTCCCCTTTAACCCTTTCACTGCCAAGCACATATCTCTACGTCCTACTAAGGTAGCACATCAGTAGCGGAGGACGTAGCTACTATGTCCTCCCTACTAATGCCGATATCTCTGGACAACATCAACTTATCTTCATGCTTTAAAATGCATTTTAAAGAGGAGAATCTCATCTTTAAAATGATGATTTGATGATACAACTTACAGTTTTGGAGCGATTCACTGTTGAAAACGCTATTTGGCATTGAGATCCATCTGCAGATCTCAATTTCTGACAGTGTTTCAACAGTGAATTGCTCCAAAATTATAAATTGTATCATCAAGTTCTTAATATCATTTTAAAAATGAGATTCTTCTCTTTAAAATGTATTTTAAAACATCAAGATATGTTGAGGAAGTCCAAAGATATAGGGCTCTAAATTGTCCCCCCCCCCCCCCTCTCCTGTCTAAGCAAGCAATTTGCGAACTGTAACCAGGGCCGCCGATAGGCCAGTACTACTGCTACTGGCGTCAGGGGCCCGGCCAAATTTTAAAATGGGGGGGGCCCGGGCCCCCTGGCGTCGGCAGCAGTCATTGTATGTCCTGTTTCAACTCAGATCTGCGTCCAGAGGATGCAGATCTGAGTTGAGCACATACGCGGCTGAAGCGAGGAGCTGACACAGGTCAGCTCCTCGCTTTGCCGCTGCCGCCTGTCTCGCTGACACATATGCGGCTGAAGCGAGGAGCTGACCTGTGTCAGCTCCTCACTTCGCCGCTGCCGCCTCTCTCGGTGACACATATGCGGCTGAGCCGGAACCCGGCTCAGCCGCATATGTGTCAGCGAGAGAGGCGGCAGCGGCGAAGTGAGGAGCTGACACAGGTCAGCTCCTCGCTTCAGCCGCATACATGTCAGCGTCAGCGAGAGAGGCGGCAGCGGCGAAGCGAGGAGCTGACACAGGTCAGCTCCTCGCTTCAGCCGCATATGTGTCAGCGAGAGAGACACCCAGCGGCGAAGCGTGGAGCTAACCCGTGTCAGCTCCTTCCTTCAGCCGCATGTGTCAGCGAGAGAGACGCGCAGAGAGCGGCGAGGGAGCGGAGGAGAAGGTAAGTTTAATGTGGAGGTGGAACGTGAATCTGGGGGCAGATGAAAGAGAGGACGGCATGACACTGGGGCAGATGAAGGAGGGGACGGCATGACACTGTGGGGACATGAATCTGGGGGCAGAGATGGAGAGGACATGAATCTGGGGGCAGAGATGGGGGACATGAATCTGGGGGCAGAGATGGGGGACATGAATCTGGGGGCAGAGATGGAGGGACATGAATCTGGGGGCAGAGATGGGGGACATGAATCTGGGGGGACATGAATCTGGGGGCAGAGATGGAGGGGACATGAATCTAGGGGAAGAGATGGAAGGGGGACATGAAACTGGGGGCAGATGAAGGGTGTATATGAAACTGGGGGAGAGATAGAGGGGGACATATAATTTACGGGTGACTGTAGGAGGATTATACTGTGTGCGGGCACAGGAAAAATTATTGAGTGGGCGGAGTCAACACAAAAGTGGGTGGGGCTAAATTTGCTGCGGCGCGCTAAGCGCGCCACACATTTTGTCCCTCTTTTAGTTCTTCAAAAGTTGGGAGGTATGGAGATGGGGGACATGAATCTGGGGGCAGAGATGGAGGGAACATGAATCTGGGGGCAGAAATGTGGGGACATGAATCTGGGGGCAGAGATGGAGGGAACATGAATCTGGGGGCAGATGAAGGGTGTATATGAAGCTAGGGGAGAGACGGAGGGGGACACATAATTTACGGGTGACTGTAGGAGGATTATACAGTGTGCGGGCAAATGGAAAATTAATGAGTGGGCGGGGTCAACATAACAGTGGGTGGGGCTAAATTTCCCGCAGCGCGCAAAGCAAAAATGGCAGGGGGGGGGGGGCCCAGACACTTAGGCTGTATGGGGCCCCAAAATTCCTGATGGCGGCCCTGACTGTAACAGGAAAGGAAGGTAGGAACAAGCAGCCCAGCAGCTGCATAGAGACAGAGAAACAATCTGACTCTGTGCATAACTTGTATGTGACACCAGGAGGGGGGTGGCAGGGACTCTTCTGTCCCTATTAACCCTTCTCCTGCCAATCAGAGACCATGCTATACTTTTGCTGTCTGATTGTCACATACAGGTATAATATAATTCCCCTCTGAGCTTTACTAGTGGGGTATTCTTATGTAATACCCTCTAAACATAACCAGGAAGTTTATTGGCATTGTGACCCAGATGTTTGTCCAGGTCACAGTGCCAAAATAAAGTCGCACCAAACACTTACACAACATATACACAAAGTCATGAATAAAGTTTACATCCCTGTCCTGTCCATACCTGAGCTTTCTACAGTAAAATACGTCTCTAGCAATATCTGTTACACGCTAAAATAATAGTAATAACGATTATCACGATTATCACTAGAGATGAATGTACAGTATAGCTTGCTAAAATTTTTATAGGTGGTTGGAAAATAACATTTTTATGTAAAGTCCTATTTAATTTGCATGCACAAAATGGGATGTTGCATTTCTGCGATTTTGGCTTTTCTTTAACACCCGCCCCTGTAAATATATACATGTGTGGTATGTATGAACTCCTCACATCTTGCAGTTTTTTGGAAAGTACATTTTGTTTGCAGAAAGGGATTGCTTGAGCATCACTTTAGTAAAGAAAAATTGTCAAAAGACAGGGTCACCATAAAAATATTATTATTTAGCTACCATGCTTCCACTTGTGTATATGGCTACATGTGTGTATTCTCTTATGCACCTACATTGAGTTCTATCTTTATTTAGGGGTATTGCTACTATATTTATTTTTATTTTTGTGCATATACTTTTCAGCTAGCTGACACATTATAATAATATTACTAATTTATACACTTTGTTACAGTTTTGCATGTTTATATTTTACTGTCTATTGTTGCCTGCCACTCACCGGATTTTTGTAGTGTGTTGGACCTCCTATATTTAGCCAGTATTTTTGATATTTATATGAACTACAATCTTGGTGTTTTTTTATATTTGATTATTAATAAATACAATATTTTTATGGTGTCTTTTGACAATTTTTCTTTATCAGCAATTGGGTTTTCACCTTTATCTAAGCCTTTGTTTGCTTTTGTTGTTGAGCATCACTTTAGCGGCAAATTTGAATTTTTGTGCAATTTTTGCTAGCAATCTCTGTTTGCCGCAACGTTGCATGAAGGTGGTTGTATATATGAACTATTAAATTGTGTTTTTATATATGGTTTGCTGTGTAATCTGGAAAAAGTTAGATTTTGGTATCACAGTCACAGTTTGCAAGGTGCAGTATAGATTTTTAGTGAATATTAGTGAATAACAGCAAAATCCTTCGTCTTCTGTATTATGGTTTTTGGGAGTCTGAGTTCTTGTTGTAGTTGATGATTGCGGTACATATAGTATATATATACATTGTCTACACCTTAAGCTATTATTTTAAATGTATTTTGTATATGAATGTGAGATTGAACATGAGTTTTAGGGTGCATTCAGACTACGTAACGCCGGGCGTGTATGAGAGCCGTACACGCCGGCATTACGGCAGACTGCCGAACACTTCCCATTCACTTCAATGGGAGCGCTCGTAACAGCGGCGTTTACGAGCGCTCCCATTGAAGTGAATGGGAAGTGTTCGGCAGTCTGCCGTAATGCCGGCGTGTACGGCTCTCATACACGCCCGGCGTTACGTAGTCTGAATGCACCCTTAGGTGCAAACATGTGTTTTAGCGCATTTTTTCAAAAAATTATTTGTGTTGGTCGCAAAGTTGCATGAAGGTGGATGTGGCTATTGATGACCCATTAAGACATTTGTAATCTTCAGGTTGTCTACTTTCAAAAAGTATATAGGGTTTAGGGGTTCACTTACTTTTCATGTGGTGTAATATCTACATTTTATAGCATGATACTTTTTTAACATTTCCAGATTCAAAGCAGATTTTTGTACCTTCCAGTTCCGGTGATTTTCTGAAGACACGTGCATGCGGGTGTAGGCCATGGTGATATAGATGAACTCTGCACATGTTGAACTCTTATTTTTAGGAGGTTTGGTGCATTTAATTTTTTTGTTTGGTTTCCGCTTTTAGCAACTAATATACATTTATTTGCATTTTTTCATAAAACATTCACTTTAAATCAAAATTGCATAAAGGTGTCAGTTCGTATACAGTACCAAGTACCAAGGCATTCTGACAATGCTGCAGGTGCCTACTTTAAGAAAATATATAGGTATGGGGGGGTTGGATGCTTTTTTAATGTTGCAATATAGGTTTGATTTGTCCATCTCAAAACTGTGAAAATTGCTCTGGCTACTGGAGGTGCAAAATTTCCAGAGACCCATGGCAGTGAAAGGGTTAAGCCATGTTACATGACTGTGACTTGTAAAAAAAAGAAGAAAGTTGCATATATATGGAGATGCTCAACCCAAATTTCACAAAAAAATATATAGCAAATGTTATTATGACACTGTGAAAGCATCCATTACACAGCAATTGTCAGTCATCTGGGAATTTAGGTTGCCATATAAAATCATACTCTCAGCTATAGGCTTCTCAGCACTATCACCACTGAAACATGGCTTCTGGATAAAGTAATATCTAAGGGTATGCTCACATATGTCAGTTGTGAGCATCAGTTTCCCTCCGGTGTGATGCACAGGGAAACTATATCTAGAACAGACCCCACATTTTTCAATGGTATATGTTCTTGAGCAAGGCAAGTTTTTGTATCATATAACGCTGCATCAAAACACGTTCTCTGTTCTCAATTTGAACGTATCCATGCATGCAATGGTGGAAACCTGGACAGATTCAGTAAACATTGGGAGCTATGGGCGACTTCATTTCCGTACGCACGGTCATAACCATTCTTTTTCTCTCCCCCTCCCAAGGGTATATGTATATATATATATATATATATATATATATACACACTTCATGGCACTACAAGACTTGATTTGGTTCTAAGGCTATTGCTAGACACCTCCTGCTTAGCCTGAAGAAGACACCCGCCCGGGATCGAAATGCGTACCTGTTTTATTCCTTTGTTCATGTCCTTGAAGGAGTAAACAGAACCAATTTATATTAACCATCCACATCATTTATTTTTATTTTATTTTTACGTTTATTACAGATCTTGCTGCCATTAGCACTCTATCATTTTCTGTTTTTTTCTAATTTTCATAACCATTCCTGGTACTATAAGTATTATTTTCTTAAACTCCTGTGGGATACGCTACTCGAATGTTCTTGGAATACCCTATAAGTTATCTCTAATTACCTCTAATGTTGATAACTGATAGTAGATGTGTCTGTGCATGTGTTTCTGTGGTAGGCCATTCGCTTTATGGGTTGTTGTGTTAAATGGATTTGAAAACTGACTGCCAGTTTACGTCTCCTGTCCAGTTTCTTGGGCTGAAGACGGAAACATGAAAGTGGAGACCGGACGTAGGTGTGAACCCGCCCTAATATGTATCTTTGCTCCTGTTGTACTTAGCTTGAGTATTCTATACTTCCCTTTGTATATGCAGTTTGTGAAGCCATGACTGTATCCTATGTTTCTTATTTTGTTTTGATACTTGTATTGTATTACAGTCATGTAAAAATTTAATAAAAACTATTTGTTTTAAAAAAAAAAAGTTCTCTGCAGCATTTTTCTGTACGGCTAACTTAATGGTCTAACCCATTAACAGTGAAGCCATGTGCCGCTGGCTGCAGCTGTATCTGCTCCACCTGGTACCAATATAAGTGAAAATAAAAGGGGACGGGCAGCATACAGTGATGCAGGTTCCATGTCTGTCGTCCCAGGTCAGGCTGTGCTCACTAACTGGGTTGATGAACACAGCACCTGCATTATTATAAATCTGAACTGCCCACAACACCATATATGACCCCCTTTTCTGGCTCCCGAAAGGTAAATGACCCCTTTTTTCTGGCCCATCACACGGTATATAACTCCCTTTTTCTAGCCCATTTGACACCCTTTTTCTGACTATAGGGTATAAGACCCTTTCACAATATATGGACCCATTTTTTAAGCCCCCTACATGGTACATGACCACCTTTTTTGCCCCCACAGTATATGACTCTGCTTTTTAAGGCCCCCCACAGTATGACACCTTTCTTACGCCACCCCCACAATATATGACCCCTTTTTTGCTCTCCACATACTATATAACCCCCATTCTATGGCCCCCACACAGTATATTACCCCCTTACTTTATTTTATGATCCCTTTTTAAACCCACACACAGTATATGAATGCATTATTTTACCCCCACACATAGAATATAATCCCTCTATTTATGCCCCACACACAGTTTACAATCTTTTTTTTTTTGTTACAACTCACATAGCATATGTGTAACATCTCTGCCTGTTCGAGTCACTGCACCACCCTCTGCTCACGTGCTGCGGCGCAGGAGGCGGGTGCAGTTTGGTTCTTGGCTTAAAGTTTTTGGTCGCACTGTGTGAACTTGGCTCTAGTTCTGTGATTGTATTTGGACCACACCCGTCTTCTGCCCTTGTTGCCTCTGTCCATTAAGTGGTTAATTTTGTCTTGCCTGTGATTGACAGCCTGCCTTCCTGTCAACTCCAGAGGCGGGTTCTTCCTCCACTATTTTATCTTGGCTTTCATTCACACCAGTGCTTGCTATTGCTGTGTGCATACTTGCTCCTTACTGTCCATATTTTTGTTTGCATGCTTATCCTTGACCTTTGGCTTTCCTCACTGACAATTCTTTGGACTCCGATTTGGCACTGCATCGCTCGACTGTTACTGACCCTTGGCTAGCTGACCTCTCTTTGTTGTTGTCCGTCTTGTCTGCGTTTTGTGTTTCACATATCCAGGAAGGGACTGTCTTCGTGGTTGCCACCTATTACGTAGGATAGGGCCTGGCAATAGGAAGGGTCAGTTGGGGGCTTCAGCTTAGGGCTCACTGTCTCTTGTGTCCCGTTCCAGGGTTGAACAGCTCCCGGGGAATTGCTGTCCTAGCAATTCCCTAACAATATGATGGTCCCCACACATTTTAAGCCCCTCTTTTATATCCCCACACAGTATATGACCTGTTTTTTGAATCCCACCCGCAGTATATGACTCCCTTTTTCCCCACACAGAGTAGTAACTTTTAATCGCTTGCCCATGCTCCTGTCCTGGCTATCCCCCGGGAGATGTTAAAATACCAACTCTGTTGGGTCATTGCCCTAAAGAAAGTCAGTGATTTGATCAAATCCCTGACCTGTTTTAGTGAACTGATGAAATAATATTGTTTAGATATGAAAAGTATTGATTTGGTAAAGCAGCATTATTAAATGTAGAATAGGTAATGCAACAATAGTCATTGAAACACAAATTATTTATTCAAAACTAATTAACCTAATTAAGTACCTAATTAATAGGTACTTAAGCTGATATTTTTTTAGTTCCTACTTACATAACATCGTAATTTTTACCATAATAGTCCTGTGTATGTGTCCGTTGTAGTGTAAGTAGTGTGTCTAATTTTAAATTGTTCAATTATTGTGAAGCTTTTTCTATCCTTTCATGAGTCCATAAAGGTTTTATCATGCCGCTTGTTCAAAACACGTCCTGATAGTTTCATTAAAGGGGCTCTATCATTGTGAAAAGTCATTTTTAACTAATCACATCCTTGCATAGCCTTTAGAAAGTCTATTCCACACATACCTTTTGTATGTAAATTGCCTCAGTAATTTTTGAATGAGCCTGTTTTTATTCATATGCTAATTAGCCTCCAGCCAGCACAGGAAGTTCCCGGCAGCCTCCTCCTGTGCTATTCTCTCCTATCTGTGTGTGCAAGCAGGAAGCATCATCAGCAGAAAGTCATCAGCAGCAGCAGCAGCCTGTGCTGTATACACCCATAGGAAATAATAGCAGAGAAGAGTGCACGATGAGACTTCCGGTGTGCACCAAGAGGCTAATTAGCATATGAATAAAAGCGGGCTCATTCAAAAACTACTGAGGCAATTTACATACGGAAGGTATGTGTGGAATAGCCTTTCTAAAGGCTATGCAAGGATGTGCTTAGTTAAAAATTACTTTTTCCAATGATAGAGCCCCTTAAAACTGTTCTTCAGATACAAATTTGGTCAGAGTTTGATTTTTTTTTCTATATCTGAACCCATTTTTCATGTGCTTCACGTAGAAGCGCGGCGCGCTTGCCGACACGGACGCCAGAGGGGAGCAGTGAGGAAAAGGGGGAGTGGTAACGAGCAAAACATAGAACTTGTGTTATTTCCGGTGAGTTATTTTTTTTAGATCTGAACTCATTTTTCGTGTGCGTCATGTCAGAAAGGTGGCGCAGAGTGGTGAGGTAAGCCTGGTTTCACACAGGTTTTTTTGGACAGGATTTTGATGCGGAATCCGCCTCAGAATCCGGCTCAAAAAAACACCTCCCATTGACTTCAATGGGATCCGTTCACTTCCTTTTTCCACGAGCGGTTTCTTCCCACCCGCAGGAAAAAGAAGTGACTTGCCCTTACTTGGTGCAGATTCTGCGGTGCTACACTCCCTCCCAACTAGGCCCATTCATTTGGGCCTAATCCAGAGCGGAATACTGCAACTTTTAGAATGCCACGACAGTAGCCGCTATCCGTGGGGGGCGTTTTTTGGTCCGGATTCTGAAGCAGCTTCCCGTGTAAAAATCCTGTCCAAAGAACCCTGTGTGAACCTAGCCTCAAGGGGGAGTGATAACAAGAGAAACATAGAGCTGTGCAAGTCCTGACTTGTGTTATTTCAGCATTTCACTAAAACAGGCCAGGAATTTGATCAAATCACTGACTTTCTTTAGGGAAATGACCCAACAAAGTTGTTATTTTAACATCTTCCGGGATTTGATCAAATCCCTAGTTTCAACATTTCCCTGCGACATATACAGATAGATAGATGGATAGATAGATAGATAGATAGATAGATAGATAGATAGATAGATAATGTGGCTTTAAAACACAACCTTACGTTCCATCCATTTTAGTTAACCAGCAAAATTAATCTAACGAGCACATAAGGTGTGACTAACAAAGTAAGCAAATCCCGATAATTATTAAACCTGTATAAGATAGCATTCACAAGTTCACAAGGTGCTATATATGGCAGCATAGAAAAATGTGTTATACGGCTGCCCTAGAATAGTTAAAATGTCAAATTAAAAAACATGAACGGCTATGATGATTCACCATCTCTTGATGTTCATAAATTGTGCTACAGCTGCTGTCATTTTTCCAATCATACACAATAGTGATTTGTGAGGAGGTTTTCAATATACCTGCAAGGGAATTTTGATTTTCAAATGAAATTGCGATTCTTTATCCAAATTATTGGATGTGAAGCAGTTTTGAAATCCTATTGGAGCAGAAGGTAAAGACAGAGGTGGTCCAGCAAATTTTGGGTTTTTTTTTTTATTACACCATGGAACATGAAAAAAAAATCACCTGTTCCAGTGTTTCGCTGTGTTCTTTTGCCAGAAGTCCTTGCCAGCTGTGACATCTCATTTCTCTTGACTTAGGCCACTGATTGGCCTGAGAGATCACCTGACCACTTAGGCCAATCAGCTACCTCAGAGGCCTTAGGAAAGAACCCGGGGACCTCACAGGTAGTGTTGTCCTGGGTCTTTCACTGAGGCCGCTGATTGGCCTCAGCAGTCACATGCACCAGGGACTTCCAGTGGAAGAAAATAAAAGAGCTGCAGGATTGGATTGTGCTGTGAGACGTCCCCAGACTAATTTAATAAAAATATATATGATGGACATCACCTCTAAATATCATTGATTACAATATTCATGTAAATTGGACACACAGAGTTACCAAAATATAGCTATAAATCATATATTGGTATAAATCATTGGCATTCCTTTTACTTGTGCTACTATAACTGCTGGGGGAGTAGACACAGTGTGTAAACCAGTGACGAAGGCTCAGATGGATACACGGAAGACTGAATGAAGGCTCTGCCCTCTGAACGTTATGCTCCATTGCTAATTCTGTTAGTTTTTCCTTCTACTTTTCATGATGACTTCAATAATTTCTAGTGTTTTTATAACACACTGTGAGATCTCTATTTAGACCACATGGTCACAAATGGGTATAAATTACATCATCATCCCTAAGAATATCATAATTTTTTACATTTGACAAGCTATTATCTAAATAACACCTCTGGCGTATCTACCACTCTTAAATCCTAAATATTACAGATTCAAAAAAAGAAAATATCTTTGCAATTTGATATTCCTATACCGTACACAAATTTAACAATTTCTAAATGAAACAAATGACTTGGTGTTTCCTAATAAGGGCACATTACACAAACTATTCGTAGGAATCATTGAGAGAGTTTATCAGAGACGGATTATGTATTGGTTAAAAAGAATGTACATAGACTACTGAATGTCCTGTTGGTATAATTATTATATGGCTTATATAAAGATAAATGTTTTGATATGTAGCATGATTGAATGATCAGGTATATTTCAGAGATTTATGTGACAATATCTAGAAAAGATAAGATATTATATCCACTGTCTACCAATAAGTATTTGGACACCTGTAGAAAAACAACAAATAGAAAAACAACATTTATTCATATTCAGTAGTTGGCAGGGCCCAGCAGATGTGCTTCCTTACGGATGGTATTGAGCGACACAATACTCCCAGATGCCTGTTGAAACTCCTGATGTATGTGAGCCATTGGTTGGGTGCGGTTTCTCTGGCCAGCACTCATCAGTCTCTATCTCACATTTTCGGGGGTCTTCCAAATCAGGGCACATTCCAACAATCACTGTTCACCTTCATTTTCGTAATCACATAGGCCACTGATGATTTTGGGTAATTCAGTTCGCTTGCTATGTCCCTTAAGGATCGACCATTTCTCTGGTACCCCAAAAGTACCCATTTCTTGAAATCGGACAACTCTGCACTTTGTGGCATCTTGCATGCAACTAATGCCAATGCACTAATGCCAATGCTGTTTCCTAATTAACGGCGGAAGGCGTGACGTACATCACAACCGCAGATATCTTCATTTGCATGGATGTCCAAATACTTATTGATAAACAGTATGTGTATATATATATATATATATATATATATATATATATATATATATATATATATATATATACTGTATTTATCTATTTATAGATTCTATCTGTCATCTATCTATCTATATAAAACAGTGTCAAGTATTAGATAATATAATCCTTTAATAGTCCTTTAATGGGGAAATTCAATGAGTAAGTACTCTGTTAATTAGTGATTTCTTTATGCAAAAAAAAAAAAAAAGAGAAACGAACTTTATATAAAATATGAGAGGCCTAACTAAAATTTAGGATGCATCCAAACAAAAAAAGTAAATAAAGCACATATAAAGACATTGAATAGTTATTTTTGTTGTCCTATTATGAAATAACAAATATATTTGAGCTACATCAATCAAGTTAATTTACATATGATAAAGTGATAGAAGTCTGGGTTTATGTTTATATAAAGTTACACTTGACATTTCAGTGACATTGACAGCTGCCATGACATGAATGCAATGATGTTTAAATAGAGTTATTTAAGTGAAGATATTTTATTTAATAATTATTTTATAGTAGAGAATTAACTTCCCAATATATTTATCATAACCTCACCCTGGTTCATTAGCAGTGAATAGAGATGAGCGAACAGTGTTCTATCGAACTCATGTTCGATCGGATATTAGGCTGTTCGGCATGTTCGAATCGAATCGAACACCGCGTGGTAAAGTGCGCCATTACTCGATTCCCCTCCCACCTTCCCTGGCGCCTTTTTTGCTCCAATAACAGCGCTGGGTAGGTGGGACAGGAACTACGACACCGGTGACGTTGAAAAAAGTAGGCAAAACCCATTGGCTGCCGAAAACATGTGACCTCTAATTTAAAAGAACAGCGACGCCCAGCTTCGCGTCATTCTGAGCTTGCAATTCACCGAGGACGGAGGTTTCCGTCCAGCTAGCTAGGGCTTAGATTCTGGGTAGGCAGGGACAGGCTAGGATAGGAAGGAGAAGACAACCAACAGCTCTTGTAAGAGCTAAATTCCAGGGAGAAGCTTGTCAGTGTAACGTGGCACTGACGGGCTCAATCGCCGCAACCCAGCTTTCCCAGGATCCTGAATGGAATACACTGTCAGTGTATTCCCGTATACCCGATATATACCCCGATACCCGTTCCAACGGTGTGCCCCCCCACCTTCACCCCAGAAATACCCTGCAAGTCCCCTAGCAATAGAATTGGGGCTATATACACCCACAATTTTTACTACTGGTATACAGTGCCATTGTCTGACTGGGAATTCAAAGAATATATTGGGAATACAAATACCCTCATTTCTTGCTACTGCCATATAGTGCCAGTGTCTGACTGGGAATTCAAAGAATATATTGGGGTTACGTGCACCCACAATTTTTACTACTGGTATACAGTGCCATTGTCTGACTGGGAATTCAAAGAGTATATTGGGAATACAAATACCCTCATTTCTTGCTACTGCCATATAGTGCCAGTTTCTGACTGGGAATTCAAAGAATATATTGGGGTTACGTGCACCCACAATTTTTACTACTGGTATACAGTGCCATTGTCTGACTGGGAATTCAAAGTATATATTGGGAATACAAATACCCTCATTTCTTGCTACTGCCATATAGTGCCAGTTTCTGACTGGTAATTCAAAGAATATATTGGGGTTACGTGCACCCACAATTTTTACTACTGGTATACAGTGCCATTGTCTGACTGGGAATTCAAAGAGTATATTGGGAATACAAATACCCTCATTTCTTGCTACTGCCATATAGTGCCAGTTTCTGACTGGGAATTCAAAGAATATATTGGGGTTACGTGCACCCACAATTTTTACTACTGGTATACAGTGCCATTGTCTGACTGGGAATTCAAAGAATATATTGGGGTTATAAATACCCTCATTTCTTGCTACTGCCATATAGTGCCAGTTTCTGACTGGTAATTCAAAGAATATATTGGGGTTACGTGCACCCACAATTTTTACTACTGGTATACAGTGCCATTGTCTGACTGGGAATTCAAAGAGTATATTGGGAATACAAATACCCTCATTTCTTGCTACTGCCATATAGTGCCAGTTTCTGACTGGGAATTCAAAGAATATATTGGGGTTACGTGCACCCACAATTTTTACTACTGGTATACAGTGCCATTGTCTGACTGGGAATTCAAAGAATATATTGGGAATACAAATACCCTCATTTCTTGCTACTGCCATATAGTGCCAGTTTCTGACTGGGAATTCAAAGAATATATTGGGGTTACGTGCACCCACAATTTTTACTACTGGTATACAGTGCCATTGTCTGACTGGGAATTCAAAGAGTATATTGGGAATACAAATACCCTCATTTCTTGCTACTGCCATATAGTGCCAGTTTCTGACTGGGAATTCAAAGAATATATTGGGGTTACGTGCACCCACAATTTTTACTACTGGTATACAGTGCCATTGTCTGACTGGGAATTCAAAGAATATATTGGGGTTATAAATACCCTCATTTCTTGCTACTGCCATATAGTGCCAGTTTCTGACTGGTAATTCAAAGAATATATTGGGGTTACGTGCACCCACAATTTTTACTACTGGTATACAGTGCCATTGTCTGACTGGGAATTCAAAGAGTATATTGGGAATACAAATACCCTCATTTCTTGCTACTGCCATATAGTGCCAGTTTCTGACTGGGAATTCAAAGAATATATTGGGGTTACGTGCACCCACAATTTTTACTACTGGTATACAGTGCCATTGTCTGACTGGGAATTCAAAGAATATATTGGGGTTATAAATACCCTCATTTCTTGCTACTGCCATATAGTGCCAGTTTCTGACTGGTAATTCAAAGAATATATTGGGGTTACGTGCACCCACAATTTTTACTACTGGTATACAGTGCCATTGTCTGACTGGGAATTCAAAGAGTATATTGGGAATACAAATACCCTCATTTCTTGCTACTGCCATATAGTGCCAGTTTCTGACTGGGAATTCAAAGAATATATTGGGGTTACGTGCACCCACAATTTTTACTACTGGTATACAGTGCCATTGTCTGACTGGGAATTCAAAGAATATATTGGGGTTATAAATACCCTCATTTCTTGCTACTGCCATATAGTGCCAGTTTCTGACTGGTAATTCAAAGAATATATTGGGGTTACGTGCACCCACAATTTTTACTACTGGTATACAGTGCCATTGTCTGACTGGGAATTCAAAGAGTATATTGGGAATACAAATACCCTCATTTCTTGCTACTGCCATATAGTGCCAGTTTCTGACTGGGAATTCAAAGAATATATTGGGGTTACGTGCACCCACAATTTTTACTACTGGTATACAGTGCCATTGTCTGACTGGGAATTCAAAGAATATATTGGGGTTATAAATACCCTCATTTCTTGCTACTGCCATATAGTGCCAGTTTCTGACTGGTAATTCAAAGAATATATTGGGGTTACGTGCACCCACAATTTTTACTACTGGTATACAGTGCCATTGTCTGACTGGGAATTCAAAGAGTATATTGGGAATACAAATACCCTCATTTCTTGCTACTGCCATATAGTGCCAGTTTCTGACTGGGAATTCAAAGAATATATTGGGGTTACGTGCACCCACAATTTTTACTACTGGTATACAGTGCCATTGTCTGACTGGGAATTCAAAGAGTATATTGGGAATACAAATACCCTCATTTCTTGCTACTGCCATATAGTGCCAGTTTCTGACTGGGAATTCAAAGAATATATTGGGGTTACGTGCACCCACAATTTTTACTACTGGTATACAGTGCCATTGTCTGACTGGGAATTCAAAGAATATTTTGGGAATACAAATACCCTCATTTCTTGCTACTGCCATATAGTGCCAGTTTCTGACTGGTAATTCAAAGAATATATTGGGGTTACGTGCACCCACAATTTTTACTACTGGTATACAGTGCCATTGTCTGACTGGGAATTCAAAGAGTATATTGGGAATACAAATACCCTCATTTCTTGCTACTGCCATATAGTGCCAGTTTCTGACTGGGAATTCAAAGAATATATTGGGGTTACGTGCACCCACAATTTTTACTACTGGTATACAGTGCCATTGTCTGACTGGGAATTCAAAGAATATATTGGGGTTATAAATACCCTCATTTCTTGCTACTGCCATATAGTGCCAGTTTCTGACTGGTAATTCAAAGAATATATTGGGGTTACGTGCACCCACAATTTTTACTACTGGTATACAGTGCCATTGTCTGACTGGGAATTCAAAGAGTATATTGGGAATACAAATACCCTCATTTCTTGCTACTGCCATATAGTGCCAGTTTCTGACTGGGAATTCAAAGAATATATTGGGGTTACGTGCACCCACAATTTTTACTACTGGTATACAGTGCCAATTTCTAACTAGGAATTCAAAATGCGCAAGGCTCCCTGAAAGGGACGTGGACGAGGCCGTGGGCGAGGTCGGGGGAATGGTTCTGGGGAGCAAGGTAGCAGTGAAGCCACAGGGCGTCCCGTGCCTACTCCTGTGGGGCAGCAAGCATTGCGCCACTCCACAGTGCCAGGGTTGCTTGCCACATTAACTAAACTGCAGGGTACAAACCTTAGTAGGCCCGAGAACCAGGAACAGGTCTTGCAATGGCTGTCAGAGAACGCTTACAGCACATTGTCCAGCAGCCAGTCAGACTCTGCCTCCTCTCCTCCTATTACCCAACAGTCTTGTCTTCCTTCCTCCCAAAATTCCGAAGCTTTACAGAACAATAACCCAAACTGTCCCTGCTCCCCAGAGCTGTTCTCCGCTCCTTTCATTGTCCCTCAACCTGCCTCTCCACGTCACGATTCCAGGAACCTAACAGAGGAGCATCTGTGTCCAGATGCTCAAACACTAGAGTCTCCTCCATCTCCGTTCGATTTGGTGGTGGATGACCAGCAACCCACCCTCATCGACGATGATGTGACGCAGTTGCCGTCAGGGCATCCAGTTGACCGGCGCATTGTGCGGGAGGAGGAGATGAGACAGGAGTTGGAAGAGGAAGTGGTGGATGATGAGGACACTGACCCGACCTGGACAGGGGGGATGTCAAGCGGGGAAAGTAGTGTGGATGTTGAGGCAGGTGCAGCACCAAAAAGGGTAGCTAGAGGCAGAGGCAGAGGTCAGCAGCTTAGGCGAAGCCAGGCCACACCCGGAATCTCCCAAGATGTTCCAGTTCGTACCCAGCCCCGAAAAACTCCCACCTCGAGGGCACGTTTCTCGAAGGTGTGGAGTTTTTTCAAGGAATGCGCCGAGGACAGATATAGTGTTGTCTGCACAATTTGCCTCTCGAAATTGATTAGGGGCTCTGAGAAGAGCAACCTGTCCACCACTTCAATGCGCCGTCATTTGGAATCCAAGCACTGGAATCAGTGGCAGGCAGCAACGGCAGGACAAAGGCCGCCTGCCGTTCACGCCACTGCCACTGCCTCTGCCTCTGCCTCTGCCACTGCCACTGCTGACTGTGCTGGCGATGCACTCCAGAGGACGAGCCAGGACACCACTTCATCTGCCTCCGCCACTTTGTTGACTTCTACCTCATCCTCCCCTGGTCCTGTCTTATCTCCTTCTCCTGCACCATCAAAGGCACCATCAGGCGTTTCTTTACAACAACCCACCATCTCTCAGACATTGGAGCGGCGGCAGAAATACACTGCTAACCACCCACACGCGCAAGCCTTGAACGCCAACATCGCTAAACTGCTGGCCCAGGAGATGTTGGCGTTCCGGCTTGTTGAAACTCCCGCCTTCCTGGACCTGATGGCAACTGCGGCACCTCGCTATGCCGTCCCTAGCCGTCACTACTTCTCCCGGTGTGCCGTCCCCGCCTTGCACCAGCACGTGTCACTCAACATCAGGCGGGCCCTTAGTTCCGCGCTTTGCACAAAGGTCCACTTGACCACCGACGCGTGGACAAGTGCATGCGGACAGGGACGCTACATTTCACTGACGGCACACTGGGTGAATGTAGTTGAGGCTGGGACTGCTTCCCAAACTGGCCCGGTGTACCTCGTCTCCCCGCCTAACATTCCTGGCAGGGACACGAGAAGAACACCCCCCTCCTCCTCCTCCTCTACCGCCTCCTCCTCCGCCACCGCCTCCTCCTCCGCCACCGCCTCCTCCTCCGCTGTTAGATTGACCCCAGCTACGAGTTGGAAACGTTGCAGCACTGGCGTTGGTAGACGTCAGCAGGCTGTGCTGAAGCTGATCAGCTTGGGGGACAGACAGCACACTGCCTCCGAGGTGAGGGATGCCCTCCTCGATGAGACGGCAATATGGTTTGAGCCGCTGCACCTGGGCCCAGGCATGGTCGTTTGTGATAACGGCCGGAACCTGGTAGCAGCTCTGGAGCTTGCCGGACTCCAACATGTTCCATGCCTGGCCCACGTCTTCAACCTAGTGGTGCAACGTTTCCTAAAGAGCTACCCCAATGTTCCAGAGCTACTGGTGAAAGTGCGGCGCATGTGCGCCCACTTTCGCAAGTCGACAGTAGCCGCTGCTAGCTTAAAATCTCTCCAGCAACGCCTGCATGTGCCACAACACCGGCTTTTGTGCGACGTCCCCACACGCTGGAACTCAACGTTTCAGATGTTGAATAGAGTGGTTGAGCAGCAGAGACCTTTGATGGAATACCAGCTACAAAACCCTAGGGTGCCACAAAGTCAGCTGCCTCAGTTTCACATCCATGAGTGGCCATGGATGAGAGACCTTTGTGACATCCTACGGGTCTTTGAGGAGTCCACAAGGAGGGTGAGCTCTGAGGATGCGATGGTGAGCCTTACAATCCCGCTCTTGTGTGTTCTGAGAGAATCCCTGATTGACATCAGGGATAACTCAGATCACACAGAGGAGTTAGGGATAGCATCCGATCCGTCACAGCTGGAGAGTAGGTCCACACATCTGTCCGCTTCACTGCGTTTAATGGAGGAGGAGGAGGAGGAGGAGGAGGAGGAAGAAGAGTTGTCCGATGATGTGATGGTGATACAGGAGGCTTCCGGGCAACTTCGAATCGTCCCATTGTTGCAGCGCGGATGGGTAGACATGGAGGATGAGGAGGAAATGGAGATTGAACTTTCCGGTGGGGCCAGAGGAGTCATGCCAACTAACACTGTGGCAGACATGGCTGAGTTCATGTTGGGGTGCTTTACAACCGACAAGCGTATTGTCAAAATCATGGAGGACAACCAGTACTGGATCTTTGCTATCCTTGACCCCCGGTATAAAAACAACATCTCGTCTTTTATTCCGGTAGAGGGGAGGGCCAATCGCATCAATGCTTGCCACAGGCAATTGGTGCAGAATATGATGGAGATGTTTCCAGCATGTGACGTTGGCGGCAGGGAGGGCAGTTCCTCCAGTAGGCAACCAAGTTCTCACCGGTCCACACAAACGAGGGGCACACTGTCTAAGGTCTGGGACACCTTGATGGCACCCCCTCGCCAAAGTGCCGCCACGGAGGGTCCTAGTGTCACCAGGCGTGAGAAGTATAGGCGCATGTTGCGGGAATACCTTTCCGACCACAGCCCTGTCCTCTCCGACCCCTCTGCGCCCTACACGTATTGGGTGTCGAAGTTGGACCTGTGGCTTGAACTTGCCCTATATGCCTTGGAGGTGCTGTCCTGTCCTGCCGCCAGCGTCCTATCTGAGAGGGTGTTCAGTGCAGCCGGTGGCATCATCACTGACAAGCGCACCCGTCTGTCAGCTGAGAGTGCCGACCGGCTCACTTTGATAAAAATGAACCACCACTGGGTAGAGCCGTCATTTTTGTGCCCACCTGTGTAAAGCACCCCAACATGAAACTCCATGTCTGTACTCAACCTCTCCAATTCCTCCGCATCCTCATACTCATCCACCATAAGCGTTGCACAATTCTGCTAATACTAGGCTCCCTCCACCCTGATTTCCCCCAACTCTGCTGGTTAGAGGCTCCCTCCACCCTGATTTCCACCAACTCTGCTGGTTAGAGGCTCCCTCCACCATGAATTTGCCCAAACTGGGCTGTTTAGAGGCTCCCTCCACCATGAATTGGTCCAAACTGGGGTTTTTAGAGGCTCCCTCCACCATGAATTGGTCCAAACTGGGCTGGTTAGAGGCTCCCTCCACCATGAATTTCCCAAAACTTGGCTGTTTAGAGGCTCCCTCCACCATTAATTGGTCCAAACTGGGCTGGTTAGAGGCTCCCTCCACCATGAATTTGCCCAAACTGGGGTGGTTAGAGGCTCCCTCCACCATTAATTGGTCCAAACTGGGCTGGTTAGAGGCTCCCTCCACAATTAATTGGTCCAAACTGGGCTAATTAGAGGCTCCCTCCACCATGAATTGGTCCAAACTGGGCTGGTTAGAGGCTCCCTCCACCATGAATTGGTCCAAACTGGGGTGGTTAGAGGCTCCCTCCACCATTAATTGGTCCAAACTGGGCAGGTTAGAGGCTCCCTCCACCATTAATTGGTCCAAACTGGGGTGGTTAGAGGCTCCCTCCACCATTAATTGGTCCAAACTGGGCTGGTTAGAGGCTCCCTCCACAATTAATTGGTCCAAACTGGGCTAATTAGAGGCTCCCTCCACCATGAATTGGTCCAAACTGGGTTTTTTAGAGGCTCCCTCCACCATGAATTTGCCCAAACTGGGCTGGTTAGAGGCTCCCTCCACCATGAATTGGTCCAAACTGGGGTTTTTAGAGGCTCCCTCCACCATGAATTGGTCCAAACTTGGCTGTTTAGAGGCTCCCTCCACCATGAATTGGTCCAAACTGGGGTGGTTAGAGGCTCCCTCCACCATTAATTGGTCCAAACTGGGCTGGTTAGAGGCTCCCTCCACCATGAATTTCCCAAAACTTGGCTGTTTAGAGGCTCCCTCCACCATTAATTGGTCCAAACTGGGCTGGTTAGAGGCTCCCTCCACCATGAATTTGCCCAAACTGGGCTGTTTAGAGGCTCCCTCCACCATGAATTTGCCCAAACTGGGCTGTTTAGAGGCTCCCTCCACCATGAATTGGTCCAAACTGGGCTGGTTAGAGGCTCCCTCCACCATGAATTTCCCAAAACTTGGCTGTTTAGAGGCTCCCTCCACCATTAATTGGTCCAAACTGGGCTGGTTAGAGGCTCCCTCCACCATGAATTTGCCCAAACTGGGGTGGTTAGAGGCTCCCTCCACCATTAATTGGTCCAAACTGGGGTGGTTAGAGGCTCCCTCCACCATTAATTGGTCCAAACTGGGCTGGTTAGAGGCTCCCTCCACAATTAATTGGTCCAAACTGGGCTAATTAGAGGCTCCCTCCACCATGAATTGGTCCAAACTGGGTTTTTTAGAGGCTCCCTCCACCATGAATTTGCCCAAACTGGGCTGTTTAGAGGCTCCCTCCACCATGAATTGGTCCAAACTGGGCTGGTTAGAGGCTCCCTCCACCATGAATTGGTCCAAACTGGGCTGGTTAGAGGCTCCCTCCACCATGAATTGGTCCAAACTGGGCTGGTTAGAGGCTCCCTCCACCATGAATTGGTCCAAACTGGGCTGGTTAGAGGCTCCCTCCACCATGAATTTGCCCAAACTGGGCTGTTTAGAGGCTCCCTCCACCATGAATTTGCCCAAACTGGGCTGGTTAGAGGCTCCCTCCACCATGAATTGGTCCAAACGGGTTTTTAGAGGCTCCCTTCACCATGAATTGGTCCAAACTTGGCTGTTTAGAGGCTCCCTCCACCATGAATTGGTCCAAACTGGGGTGGTTAGAGGCTCCCTCCACCATGAATTTGCCCAAACTGGGCTGTTTAGAGGCTCCCTCCACCATGAATTGGTCCAAACTGGGTTTTTTAGAGGCTCCCTCCACCATGAATTGGTCCAAACTGGGCTGGTTAGAGGCTCCCTCCACCATGAATTGGTCCAAACTGGGGTGGTTAGAGGCTCCCTCCACCATTAATTGGTCCAAACTGGGGTGGTTAGAGGCTCCCTCCACCATTAATTGGTCCAAACTGGGCTGGTTAGAGGCTCCCTCCACAATTAATTGGTCCAAACTGGGCTAATTAGAGGCTCCCTCCACCATGAATTGGTCCAAACTGGGTTTTTTAGAGGCTCCCTCCACCATGAATTTGCCCAAACTGGGCTGTTTAGAGGCTCCCTCCACCATGAATTGGTCCAAACTGGGCTGGTTAGAGGCTCCCTCCACCATGAATTGGTCCAAACTGGGCTGGTTAGAGGCTCCCTCCACCATGAATTGGTCCAAACTGGGCTGGTTAGAGGCTCCCTCCACCATGAATTGGTCCAAACTGGGCTGGTTAGAGGCTCCCTCCACCATGAATTTGCCCAAACTGGGCTGTTTAGAGGCTCCCTCCACCATGAATTTGCCCAAACTGGGCTGGTTAGAGGCTCCCTCCACCATGAATTTGCCCACACTGGGCTGGTTAGAGGCTCCCTCCACCATGAATTTCCCAAAACTTGGCTGTTTAGAGGCTCCCTCCACCATTAATTGGTCCAAATTGGGCTGGTTAGAGGCTCCCTCCACCATGAATTGGTCCAAACTTGGCTGTTTAGAGGCTCCCTCCACCATTAATTGGTCCAAACTGGGCTGGTTAGAGGCTCCCTCCACCATGAATTTCCCAAAACTTGGCTGTTTAGAGGCTCCCTCCACCATTAATTGGTCCAAACTGGGCTGGTTAGAGGCTCCCTCCACCATGAATTTGCCCAAACTGGGCTGTTTAGAGGCTCCCTCCACCATGAATTTGCCCAAACTGGGCTGGTTAGAGGCTCCCTCCACCATGAATTGGTCCAAACTGGGCTGGTTAGAGGCTCCCTCCACCATGAATTTGCCCAAACTGGGCTGTTTAGAGGCTCCCTCCACCATGAATTTGCCCAAACTGGGCTGGTTAGAGGCTCCCTCCACCATGAATTGGTCCAAACGGGTTTTTAGAGGCTCCCTCCACCATTAATTGGTCCAAACTTGGCTGTTTAGAGGCTCCCTCCACCATGAATTGGTCCAAACTGGGGTGGTTAGAGGCTCCCTCCACCATGAATTTGCCCAAACTGGGCTGTTTAGAGGCTCCCTCCACCATGAATTGGTCCAAACTGGGTTTTTTAGAGGCTCCCTCCACCATGAATTGGTCCAAACTGGGCTGGTTAGAGGCTCCCTCCACCATGAATTGGTCCAAACTGGGGTGGTTAGAGGCTCCCTCCACCATTAATTGGTCCAAACTGGGCTGGTTAGAGGCTCCCTCCACCATTAATTGGTCCAAACTGGGCTGGTTAGAGGCTCCCTCCACCATGAATTTGCCCAAACTGGGCTGGTTAGAGGCTCCCTCCACCATGAATTGGTCCAAACTGGGGTTTTTAGAGGCTCCCTCCACCATGAATTGGTCCAAACTGGGGTTTTTAGAGTCTCCCTCCACCATGAATTGGTCCAAACTGGGGTTTTTAGAGGCTCCCTCCACCATGAATTTGCCCAAACTCTGCTGGTTAGAGGCTCAATCCACCCTGATTTTCAAAACAAATGTTGGTGCCAACCTCAACTTACTACAAGGGCCAAATTCACTGCTGGTGACAAGCTCTCCTCACTGCAAGTGCCAAATACACATGTTTCAAGGTGTTTTCCTACTGTCAGAGAGGTGGTATTGAGTGTGTAAAGTGTGTAGTTGTTAGGCTGTGATGTTGGGGTAATAGAGGGTCTTTGGTGTGTTAGATGCCCCCAGACATGCTTCCCCTGCTGTCCCAGTGTCATTCCAGAGGTGTTGGCATCATTTCCTGGGGTGTCATAGTGGACTTGGTGACCCTCCAGACACGGATTTGGGTTTCCCCCTTAACGAGTATCTGTTCCCCATAGACTATAATGGGGTTCGAAACCCGTTCGAACACACGAACATTGAGCGGCTGTTCGAATCGAATTTCGAACCTCGAACATTTTAGTGTTCGCTCATCTCTAGCAGTGAACCAAAGTATCAAAAAGCAGAAAGCTGGGCAGCACATAGTAATTCAGTGAAAAAAGGAGGATTTTATTAACCCGAATGTGCAATGTTTCAGGTCATCAGAACCTTGTCAAGCAGTAGATAGTAGTGTCATATTGTTAGAAGTGTTGACTGAGTTACCTGGTTAGATACTATAGAGTTTCTAGTCAATAGCTTGTAGGGAGATCAAACCTCTTCCTGTGTGTTGTTAAGTTTCTTTCCAGTTGGGTCATTTAATATACTCTGGTGGTTGGTTTTCCATCAGTTAACCTCTCCCATGTCATTTACTAATTTGCTATATTTTCTGACCCACTTTGTCACGTTTATGTGGTTATGCGACCCGTTTTTTATATTATATTCTTTTAATGGAACTAATAAAGAATTTACATTTTATACGTCCTGTTGGTTAGGAATAACTCACCCGACCCTACTTTCTAATACATATGTCCCATGATGCACTATAAATCTGTGAGTGTGTGCACTGCTATCCACTGCTTGAGAAGGTTCTGATGAACTGAAACCTTGCACATTTGGGCTAATAAAGTCCTCCCTTTTTCACTGTATTGCTGTGTGCCACCCAGCTTTCTACTTCATCATTGTTAAAAGCTATTTTTTTTACAGTTTTTAAAGTATTTAAAATTTTAAAGTTTAAAAAAAAAATTAAATATTGACAAATGACAAAAGTTTATCACTGGTGATTGGATTAAAGAATAACAAATATTTTATCAATGGTATGCAAAGGTATTCGTAGTTTATAACAAGTAATGTTTCTTTTATCACCGCTTATATATATTCTTACAAATGTACACATACATAAGCAACACCTACTAACATGGCAAATTAGATTTTGAAAAGGGAATCTTCTTAATAAAAGGAAAAATAGTATTAAGATGAAAGAATAAGGTATATCAAGGGATATATTTAGTCTGAACATTCAAATGATATGTTTATTCTTCAAACTTCTGATTATAGAATAAGATATGTTTTCAAATATTTACATTTGATATCAATTATTTAGTATATTTTATTAATGTGTATATACATACATACACATAATCATTACACAAGAATATATACATACAGTAAACATGGAAGGGCAGAGACAAAAGTATTGATATTCTACAAAAGTCTCAGGTTACACTATCTTGGAGATATTGTTGTTCTATTTATAGGAGGTTAATATTCCAAACGGTACAGAGTTCATTCAAGAGCTCATGGGAGTTGGAAGAACCAACTAACAGACAAAATCAGATATCAGTACAATGTGGTGTTATCCGAAAATCTTATAAATAAATAAATTAGGTAGTATGTCTCAAGTGAAGAACACAGTGATAGAAAAATCAGTGTTTCATGTAAAATATTACTTTATTAAAAAGGTAATTAGATGATTGTACTATAAAGTTTAGGGCTAATTATGACGGCACAATTATTTTTAACGTGTTGATGGATTTGGTAAATCAATAATACCCAAAGTACTATAGTTTGGATGACAATATCAATATCAATAAAGTTATATATCATTAATATGTTGCAGATAATCATAAGTATGATGATTAATATGGTATATAAGTGAATGATAAGGTGCACTGTGATATTATAGGATAGAAATTCACCGATATTTGGTTTAGGACTAGGGAAGGAAAAGTGTTCACCAATGAAGTCCAATATTAGGGTTAAGACTAGAGATGAGCGAGTAGTATTTGATCGAGTAGGTATTCGATCGAATACTACGGTATTCAAAATACTTGTACTCGATCGAACACTACTAGCTGTTCGAAGTTAGGATTCGATGCAGAACCAGCGTTGATTGGCAGAATGCTATACATGTCTTACCTTTAGAAGTCTTCTCCCTGCGCAGCATCCCCGCATCCTCTTCCGGCCTTGAATTCACTCTGCTAGGCATTGGGCCTAGGCAGAGCCGACTGCGCATGCGTGGGCACGCGCAGTCGGCTCTGCCTAGGCCCAATGCCTAGCAGAGTGAATTCAAGGCCGGAAGAGGACGCGGGGACGCTGCGCAGGGAGAAGAATCCAGCCCGACCCTCACTCATGGACTTGGTAAGTAGAATTTGATTGAATGTTGCCTACCCCTGAAACAAGCATTTCCCCCCATAGACTATAATGGGGTTCAAAACCCGTTCGAACAGTCGAACAGTGTGCGGCTGTTCGAATCGGATTTCAAACCTCGAACATTTTAGTGTTCGCTCATCTCTAGTTAAGACTGATATCTAATGTGAATAAAATACTTTGACAGCTGCATACTCAAGAAGAACAAGAAAAGAGCTGATGTGCCAGGAAATAACTGGAAGGTACTGTAACAAAGCTACATACTTAAGCTTATGTCAAGGACTGTGTTCATTATTTGATATTTAATCGGAAACATTCATAAGATGATGATTGGAGTTATTATAAAGGCTGTTTTTCATAAAAGTTCTTCTGGAATAATATCAACTCCAAAAGTGCAATGCAATTTCAGTTGGTAAGCAAAAGGTTATGAATGAAAAGGTTGTTACAAGAAAGAATGTAATATCTGAATTGTGGAATTTGCTCATGCACGGGATCAATGTCAAAATTAACACTTTCATTGCTGCTTCAGTATGTCAAAGCTGTTCCACAGTGTCAAGTGACCAAGATACTCATCAAAAGAAGAATGAGAAAATTCTAGAACTTTGTCTGTGCATGAGAGGCCAGTGTTATTGCACATATATCAGAAGTAATATATACCTAATATACAGATTTTATTGTTATTATATCAATATCTTCATAACGTGAGCATTATTTGGCCAATGCTTTTGTAGTATCTGCCCTATATAATCTACTATATTAATAATCTTAGAATGTATAAACTAAAAGACTTTAAGTTAACTGGTAAAGAACTACAACTATGAAGTCTCTGCCCTCTGAACGCTATGCTACTACAATGAAAAGCTGACCCCTCACCATTAATTGATATGGCTATTTCTGATTTTGTAGATTTTTGCTGTATCTACCTTTCATTAAGACTTAAATAAATTTCCAATGTTTTCTAACAAACCTTGAGTCCTCCAGTAAGGTCACATGTGGGTATGAATTACAGCATCAACCCAATAATATCATTATTTTACAGGTACCCATTCAATGCAAGCACTGACATATCAACAGAAGGATAAAACTTTTATATTATGACATTAGATAATTTCAATGCTACCAACTGCATATAAACCACTCCATTGCACCTTGAACCTAATTTCCTACCACCATTCTATATATATTAATGTGTTTCGGTCCAAATTTATAAATAAACTCATACAATTAATAAGACTAAAAAATTTTATACAAAAATTATATTTGTAAGACATGTATTTGGTAAGAGGATGGTCACGATTTTTCACCTGATGTCATCTTCACTTGCAAAAATGATAACAGCTCGAGCATTGGATGTCTCCAGAAGTCGCCGAATTATCTTATCATATTCTCCTGCTTTTGGCTCCCGCGGAATTTTAACTGACTGTGCTACACACAATCCTCCTGCAAACAGAAGGCAAATATTCTGATTTTATTTCAGTTTTGAACATTAATAACAGAAAATCAACACATAGTTTACATGAACCATCATGGAAATATAATACAATGCTCAATTAATATTTATTTTCACTTCATTACATGCTTTACATAATTAATGCTCGTCTTCTTTTTCATTGGTATGCTGAAAATTCACATATTCTTGGAACTTATTAGCATTAGAAACCCAAATCACTGTACAAAGTTACACAAAAGCAGCTAAATCATTACATAAACTAAAGTTCTCAACTTGATTCTATTGAATCTAAACAAATACTTTGTTCTATTATCCCTTCCCCAGGTTTGTTTATGTTCTGGATTCATGTTTAACACGCACCGTCCTCTCTGGATTTCTGAATAAATGCTTCCACTCCACTTTCTCCATAGCTGCCTTCAGATGCAAGTGTTGACACATAACTCCACCTCAATGCCTTCACAATATCCACCATGGCCTGAGCTTGATAGGTGTCAGATGGAACCACTCGAGAAAAAAAATCATATCGACTATTATCACTGAGATCTGGAGCCGTGGAGGCATAACTCACTTGGGGAATCTGAGGGGAATAAAAGATTTAGAAAGTAAAGTCAATGCAACAATAATGATAGGAGACAGCAGCATAAAAGAGATGACCTGGAAGAATGGATCGTGCATAGAAACACTTTTAGATTTGTCAATCATAATTGGGTTTAGCTGCAAACTGCATTACCAGCAATTGAGTAAAGTTGTTTCATGTGAGGTCAGGATTCATGCTAATATAAAAGTATTACCGCAGTATGTAAAAAATTGATTTACACATCTTAAGGAGCAGCTTTGCATTAACTGAGTGTTACTACATCCCATTTAAGGCCCCATGTAGTGTCCTACAACAAAAAAGTGCTTCGGAGAAAACCACAGCAGCAACGCATCACAGTTTTTCTGCATCACTTTTCACAGAAAGTTCAGTTCAATTACACCTGTAGGAAAACCTATGTCGTTTCGTAAATATAATTGAAATGCTGTGATTTCCAAAACCATAACAGTTTTGGAAACCGTGGTGTGTCCGCTGCACATATTTTATCAATGATGATTCATTAGAATCCTATCCACTTTGCAGTAAATGTAAAACGCATCTGTTGCTTCTAAGTTCACAATATATCCTGTCATAGTTGTTCATAGTCTTTTCCTTAGATGAATTTTGACCATTTTTTCGGGTTTTTCGTGCATGCGGTTGTGAAATTTCCCCACTGTGGGACTATTAAAGGATTATCTTATCTTATAGCTATATTTTTTCATTTGGATTATTCAAATAATTTTTGAGTCTTTTTGATGAAAAGGTCTTTGTTTTTATGTAGTTTTGTTTTTGCATGTTTTTTTTTAATATCCAAGAAGATGTAAAAAAAAAAATATGTTTAAAATATTACTACAAAGTAATTTTTACATAGTTTACGTATATTATTGTGCAGCCAGGGGCAAGGCTAGAACCTGTGATGTAGAAGTGATAGTGACAATATTTGTTTTTACTATTTTCATATAATTTTTGGCTTTTTTAATGTTTTATACATTATGCTCTCCCTTTCCTTTAAGGTCATTTTATAATACCTAACTATATAATATAATATATAATATACTGTAATATATATATATATATAATATAATAATATTATACATATATATATATATATATATATATATATATATATATATATATATCTATATATATATATAATATACCTAATATAAATTTAGAGGGAGTTTTAAAATACCTTTTGTTTTTTTCTGCTGATTTATCCTGTAACTGAGACTGAGATATATAAATACACTGGAGAGCTGATTTGGGTTGTTAGGGGGCAATCACACCTGGATATGTTGCCGTAGGCCAAATCAATATTCAATAAGTTCGAGAAACAGCTCGGGAAACAGACTCAGACAACAGTGTATCTCAAGCAAATGTTTCAGTTTATTGCAGCATCCAGTGGATACTTATAGGAAGTATGATATACTACAGTCACAGGGTACATGCCCTTACAGGGAGATCCGCTTCCAGGCCTAGTTTTACGAAATGCAGACACAACAAGAACTGATAACAGTGTACATCTGCTTCTTTTCCCAGCTTTGATATCACTATGCCCTAGACTGGCTGGCAGTGCTGACCTGTAAGCTACTATTCTACTATTTTTCAAGAACAAGAATTATTACTATTATTATTTTAACCCTCACATTTCCACCATTTTACGCATCTAATGATTTACACCCATGAGTACATTCACACTTGGTGCTGGACTTGCCAGATTCCCCAGTAGGAGTCAATCATTAGCTGTCTATCTTACATATCGATCAAGGTTGTTCCAGTTTTGCCTCATTTTTCAAAACACATAAAGGCTAAAACAAGTCATAAAGAAAAACAATACAGCGAGTATAATAATTGAATTTTTCATCAAGTGAAATAACTCCACAGCCGTGGGTGACCATCCTGTGAATATATCATACCAATGATACGCTGTTAGTTCTTGAATATCAGAGGCTAAATGCATAACATTATCTTTGGATAAGACTGTTCTTACTTAGTTATTTTGCAAGGTGTGATTAAATTCATTAATATGCTTTTTAATAATAGCTGACTGATTCAACAAGTTTTGTAATTTACCCATGTAAACTATAAAATCACTAGTGTTAAATACATCTACATGAATTTCTGTGGTTAAGTATAGTTCAAGCTCACTATCTAGCACAAATCCGGACCAAAAAACGGGTAGCTGCGACTGAATGCCGCTGCACTGCACCGGCATCCAGTTGTGCACTCCGCTTTGAATTAGGCCCAATGAATGGGCCTTGTCGGAGGAGGAAGTGTCTTCAGGCTGAATTGTGAGGTGAATTGGCCTGAAGAATGAGCATCTCGCTTCGAACAAACGGCTCCTGGAAAAAAGACCTGACTTACTCTCATTGATTTCAATGGGAGGCGTCTTTTTGGTCCCGTGTGAACTTACCCTCAGAGTTAGGTCCAAAAAACGGGTAGCCGCAACTGGATGCCGGTGCAGTGCATACAGTGCGCCGGCAACCAATCGCGGAATTCTGCTCCGGATTAGGCCCAAATGAATGGGCCTAGTTGGGAGGGAGTCTTGTGCTGCGGACATCTGCGGCTAATTCAGCTGCGGAATCCATGTCAAGAAATGGCATGTCACTTCTTTTTTCCGTGTGCAGGAACAAATTGCATGTGGAAAAAGTAACCCATTTTGACACAGATTCCGTGTCATAATCCGGTCCAAAAAAACCCTGTCTGAAACCAGCCTAAGTGATATTACAGACAGCGCTAGATTAAAGGGCAATCCTAATGCTGAATGAGCCGTGCGCCCTCCATCTAAAAGAGTGACCACAATCCCAGATGATGCAACAGCCAAGGCAATTTCATTGTTTATGCCAATTTCTGCAAGTAGCAAATTAATTAAAATGTTTTACCAGAACCTCCTGGTGCACCTAGGAAAAACAGCCCCCTTTTCCACTGGAAATCTTAGCCATAATTACCAAAATTCACAGCTTTGTGCCCAAAGAAATCTATGGAACCACCAAATCCATGGCCCGGAGACCCCTAAAAAAAACTGTAGTGTGCAAACAGCCTCTAAGGATAACAGATTAGAGATGAGCGAGTACTGTTCGGAACAGCCGATCCGAACAGCATGCTCGCATAGAAATGAATGGATGTAGCCGGCACGCGGGGGGTTAAGCGGCTGGCCGCCGTCAAAGCGGAAGTACCAGGTGCATCCATTCATTTCTATGGAGCGTGCTGTTCAGATCGGCTGATCCGAACAGTACTCGCTCATCTCTATACCAGATGTGTTTTTTCAGTGCTTGTCATGTGTGTGTGTGTGCATGCGTGTGATCCATGTGTATGTATGTGTGTGTGCATGCACGTGTGTAGTCCATGTATATGTAGCGTGTGTGTGCACGCATGTCATCCATGTGTATGTATATGTGTGTGTGTGCATTCATGTGTGTGGTCCGTGTATAAATCCATGGCATTTTAAACTCTACAACGCACAGGGTGAAATCTGAAATCAGTCATAAAATCATTATGTAAAACATTACAAAAATCTATAACAAATTGTACTTTACATAAAAAACATCAAGTATCATAGAAATTGCACTTCATTTTGTTTTGTTAGTTGGATTATACATTTATTTTGTACCTCTGTTGATTTACAATATAAGGTTTGATGTTTTTACAATTTGTAAGCCATGCAAATATACATGAGAGTGCTGTATGCAATATCCCTTGCATGAGATCTGTTACTGTACATGTGGAATGGATTTTGCAAACAAATATTTTAAAAAGTCAAAGAGTCAAACTATCAAACAGTCATGTAATTAAAATTAAAGCCAAGGGCAGGTGCAGCTTATTTTATGTATATATTGTGAAAAACACTGTAACACTGTCAAAATGATTAAGGGAATTTATCCTCATTTATCATATCACTTTTCAAAAAAGTGGGTGCCAATCACCCAATGAAAAAGATTTTGCCCGTTTATTAGGTGATTGGTTGCTTTTGGCAGGACACAAAATCATTGTTTGTCGGCAGCATATCACCCTGTGTCATAAGTGCTCTGGGTGTCAAAGTGGGTGTAGTGGGGTACAGTAATATGTATATATATATATATATATATATATATATATATATATATATATATACTGTATATATACTGTAGAATGAATGTTATTATTTGTTTATTCACTCAGTTGAACTTCTTTTACTATACTATTTTTTTGAATGTGTTTACATCTAGTCCCTGCATTTTCATACTCTTAGGTACTAAGTGTGATATTAAATGATAATATTTTTTTACACTGATGAGCTATAATAAGTGCCAATGAATACTTCTGTACCAACCCGATTACTCTAATCCATGCAGATTCCATGCCGGAGGAATGATCACTCGAGCAATTCTTCCTTTCATTGCTTGCCAGCAGCAGAGCACTTATGACACAGGGCGATATGCTGCCGACAAACAATGATTTTGTGTCCTGCCAAAAGCAACCAATCACCTAATAAATGGGCAAAATCTTTTTCATCGGGTGACTGGCAGCACTATTAGATTGATTGTCAGAAATTAGCTACTGTATGAGCGTTTTTCCCCAATAATTGTCTGTAAAATCACTAATAGGCGCTTCAATTGTAGGTTACTTTGAGTGTAAAGTGACGGCTTCATTTAATTTGATGAATATTAAGCAGCACTTTCCTAAATTATTGATGCCCTTTATTTATGACATGACATGTCCTTAATTTTTCTCACCACATTTACAGTTTATGCATTCACATTGTTCCCTATCACTGTGAAGTTTAAAATACATTCCATTAGGTTTACACACACTACAGCCATGTTTTGTGGGATGGGTTAAACTACATGGTTGTTTCCTAGACTTGTCTCTGGCTTGATATAATTCACCCATTTCTAAGATGCCGTGACTGCTAACTCTAAAACGTCTTACTAGGTCTCTGGTTAGTGATTTTTGTATTAATATTACATAGCACTAAAAACCTGTTCCAGCAAATATGTCTGCAGTACATCCTTTAATATATATTCAGCAGTATGATACAGCAGTGTGCCATTTGCCTACATAATGCACAGTAATGTACTGACTGAGTAGCGAGAGCAGGTTTAATGTATTCCCTCCGGTTTTGCACAGGATCTTAATAGTTTAATGTAATAGAACTATTTTTACATGCTTCATATGTAGAGCGTACTGTAGATAGGTGCTAAATCCCCACAAGAGTCTCATCACAAGTACTCATGTGAAGTTACTGAAAGAGTGAAGGGATAAATGAGACAGCTTGAAGACCAATACAAATATTGGTAAGATTGAGTTCATATCAGATAAGGCTGTGTCAGAGTCTTTGTTGGAGACTCCATCACAGAGACCTCCAAAAATCAGCAGAGAAAAAAGTCTTGCATAGAAATGGTAGATACTAGAGATGAGCGAACAGTGTTCTATCGAACACATGTTCGATCGGATATCAGGGTGTTCGCCATGTTCGAATCGAATCGAACACCACGTGGTAAAGTGCGCCAAAATTCGATTCCCCTCCCACCTTCCCTGGCGCCTTTTTTGCACCAATAACAGCGCAGGGGAGGTGGGACAGGAACTACGACACTGGGGGCATTGAAAAAAATTGGAAAAAGTCATTGGCTGCCGAAATCAGGTGACCTCCATTTTAGACGAATAGTGGATTTCAAATCCGGGTCATATGAGAATGTGAACTTTGTGACTATGAGACAGGGATAGCTGTACAGGCAGGGATAGCTAGGGATAACCTTTATTTAGGGGGGAATGTTATTAAAAATAACTTTTTGGGGCTCTATCGGGTGTGTAATTGTGATTTTTGTGAGATAAACTTTTTCCCATAGGGATGCATTGGCCAGCGCTGATTGGCCGAATTCCGTACTCTGGCCAATCAGTGCTGGCCAATGCATTCTATTAGCTTGATGAAGCAGAGTGTGCACAAGGGTTCAAGCGCACCCTCGGCTCTGATGTAGCAGAGCTGAGGCTGCACAAGGGTTCAAGCGCACCCTCGGCTCTGATGTAGGAGAGCCGAGGGTGCACTTGAACCCTTGTGCACCCTCGGCTCTGCTACATCAGAGCCGAGGGTGCGCTTGAACCCTTGTGCACACTCTGCTTCATCAAGCTAATAGAATGCATTGGCCAGCGCTGATTGGCCAATGTATTCTATTAGCCTGATGAAGTAGAGCTGAATGTGTGTGCTAAGCACACACATTCAGCTCTACTTCATCGGGCTAATAGAATGCATTGGCCAGCGCTGATTGGCCAGAGTACGGAACTCGACCAATCAGCGCTGGCTCTGCTGGAGGAGGCGGAGTCTAAGATCGCTCCACACCAGTCTCCATTCAGGTCCGACCTTAGACTCCGCCTCCTCCGGCAGAGCCAGCGCTGATTGGCCGAATTCCGTACTCTGGCCAATCAGCACTGGCTAATGCATTGTATTGGCTTGATGAAGCAGTGCTGAATGTGTGTGCTTAGCACACACATTCAGCTCTACTTCATCGGGCTAATAGAATGCATTGGCCAGCGCTGATTGGCCGAATTCCGTACTCTGGCCAATCAGCACTGGCTAATGCATTGTATTGGCTTGATGAAGCAGTGCTGAATGTGTGTGCTTAGCACACACATTCAGCTCTACTTCATCGGGCTAATAGAATGCATTGGCCAATCAGCGCTGGCCAATGCATTCTATTAGCGTGAACTGAGTTTGCACAGGGGTTCTAGTGCACCCTCGGCTCTGCTACATCAGATTGCTACATCTGATGTAGCAGTGCCGAGTGTGCATCAGATGTGTAGTTGAGCAAAACTGACTCAGCACTGCTAAGTCTGCATTCGCATAGGAATGCATTGGCCAGCCTTCGGCCAATCAGCGCTGGCTCTGCCGGAGGAGGCGGAGTCTAAGGTCGGACCTGAATGGAGACTGGTGTGGAGCGATCTTAGACTCCGCCTCCTCCAGCAGAGCCAGCGCTGATTGGCCGAATTCCGTACTCTGGCCAATCAGCACTGGCTAATGCATTGTATTGGCTTGATGAAGCAGTGCTGAATGTGTGTGCTTAGCACACACATTCAGCTCTACTTCATCGGGCTAATAGAATGCATTGGCCAATCAGCGCTGGCCAATGCATTCTATTAGCGTGAACTGAGTTTGCACAGGGGTTCTAGTGCACCCTCGGCTCTGCTACATCAGATTGCTACATCTGATGTAGCAGTGCCGAGTGTGCATCAGATGTGTAGTTGAGCAAAACTGACTCAGCACTGCTAAGTCTGCATTCGCATAGGAATGCATTGGCCAGCCTTCGGCCAATCAGCGCTGGCTCTGCCGGAGGAGGCGGAGTCTAAGGTCGGACCTGAATGGAGACTGGTGTGGAGCTATCTTAGACTCCGCCTCCTCCAGCAGAGCCAGCGCTGATTGGTCGAGTTCCGTACTCTGGCCAATCAGCACTGGCCAATGCATTTCTATGGGGAAAAGTTAGCTTGCGAAAATCGCAAACTGACAGGGATTTCCATGAAATAAAGTGACTTTTATGCCCCCAGACATGCTTCCCCTGCTGTCCCAGTGTCATTCCAGGGTGTTGGTATCATTTCCTGGGGTGTCATAGTGGACTTGGTGACCCTCCAGACACGAATTTGGGTTTCCCCCTTAACGAGTTTATGTTCCCCATAGACTATAATGGGGTTCGAAACCCATTCGAACACTCGAACAGTGTGCGGCTGTTCGAATCGAATTTCGAACCTCGAACATTTTAGTGTTCGCTCATCTCTAGTAGATACCCAGCAGATACTTGATAAGACCCCATTATAAGCAATGGAGTACGCTGGTCTCCGTGTGTAACCGCTGTTGTAGAGGTCTAGGCCAGCTGTCCTAGGACCTTCACCAAGTACTAAGACATATTGTTGTTATTTATTAATTAATTCTGTTAATATGAATTGGATAATAAAAAGTTAGAAGACTTCCATTATTTCCATAAGATTTGATGGGCATGTAACTGAAATGCTGGGTATAGAATGGAACATTGATAGGGTCACAGTGGCAACTGGCATAATTAACCATCTCACTGTAGTGTCCCTGTCAAAAGCTGATGTCTAATCTTTCCATGGGGCCCAGGACCAGAAAGCATCTTCACATCTGTGGTTTACAATTCGACCCAAAGTTCCCTTCAATCTCCTCTGGTAACTGCCTCAGGACTCTCAGAAGATAGGATATCTGCTCCCCTAGTGGCCAGTCCAGACACACTGTTATTTGTCTAAGCCAGATGCCTATCAAAATCTTTTTTAACATTTTGGCTCATAAATATCAATGGATATTATTGTTTATTCAGGGATATTAATCTGAAACTTTAAAAAGTAAAAAAAAAAAAAAGTCAACTTTAACCTAGAGCAGGGGTAGGAAACATTCAGCACTCCAGCTATTGTAAAACTGCAACTCCCAGCATGCAACTTCCACTAAAAAAAAAAACATGAATATTTTTTTTTTTGCACAGAATTCTGGCCATGCATGTCCTGGCATGAGATGTCCTACAGGAGCATGGTGTAGCTATCCACAAAAGTAACAATCTGGACCTGGAGTGAACAGTGCACAAAAGGTGAATTTGTTTTTTGTTACAGTTGTGTCAATTGACCATTAGGTGAATTAAAAGTATGCCTAAAAGATACCGAGATTATACCTATGACTATATGCACTCAGCTGTACTAACATGTCCTCTTCTATGACTCCATAAACAAAAGGATATTTTCACATATTTTTTTGAAAACCGCAGCATGTCAATTTACCTACGGAAATGCTGGCGTTTTCTGTATAGGTATGAGGGGCAAAAAGTCTGCGTATCTCTGTGAAAAAACGTGATGTGTTTCTGCTGCAATCTTTTGTGCAACTGGGTTATTTTGCAGCAATTCGCTGTATGCAACCTTAACCTTAAACTGATTTATAACCAGAAAAGATCAACCAACAACAAAAAATCTACTTGTTAATGTATGTAGTAGTCAGCAATAGCGTAATTTTCCCCACTTTTCCAGCTATAAATGCCAGTCAGTTGGCCAATGGCCTAGTGCTAGCATGCATAATATGATAAAATATGTATGTAGTTTCTAACGCTAACACATGAAAACATGAAAGTCATTATTATCTTGAAGGTGAAGGATAATCAGGAAGACTTGATTGCTTTTGGCAGGCAACACTTACTATTAAGCTGCTTATTCTACATTAACATGAAGAGTAGCAGTGATATAATATCATACTAACTATTGCTATTATATAATAGTTTTAATTTGATATAGCAACAACATATTATGCTGTACTTTACAGAGAATTATTACTCCCCATGTCCCATTAGAGGTTACTTGCTTTTTCCTTTAATGGATACAGCCACAAATCACAGATTAGAAAAGATGAGCTTGCATTTGCTAAGTACTAAGAAATATTGATAGTGGATGCCAAGTACTAGGATGTTAAGTTGGGCTTAACATCCCAGTACTACTGTCCACTATCAGGACCCAGAAAACACAGTTTTTACTGTGACTTTCTTTTTTTTTTTTTTTTGGCTTTATCCATCTAACTGGGTGTAGGATATCTAGGCATAGGTATGTCTCCTGATGAACCCCGATGTACACTCTTGAGGGGAAACGTGTTGAGATGGCGTGAGGCAGCTTCCCAGGCAGTACAATGTCTGGGCTTAGGGAGCTCTGTTTTTCCTGCGGCATACCCTATTTCACAGATCCCAGGGATTCGCTCTCTATAACTATCTATATACAGGGCGATTTACCTATTTATATCTACGGGATCGCTCTATATGTGGACCAAGTGTTTATACTTAAGTCCTTATGTTACCTATACCTGATAGGGTCAATATATAATGCGGAAGGAGTTGTTTCCAAATATCTAACTACAGTACTCCCTTCTCCCTACTCCCATTATTGGGTTATTTCACTGGAATCCTGTCTTAAGACAGGCTTGCACATTCCAGTGAGCGCCCTCTATTGGTTTGCAACAATGAGGCAGCAACTGTCTTCCTAATTACATCATGGAAGGCGGATTTGCATATTCTTCCCATAGTTCCTTGCAAAGCGGAGTGCTAAAGGCTTAACAAGTCTCCACACACCTATATGGTGGTCTCTCCCTAAGGAGTGACAATATCCCCCGAACCCTGTCTAAGCCTCTCACCTCTACCAGGTTATAGTCCTCTCTACATCGGGCTGATGAGATCCAACCAGATCGAAACAGCTGTCCTCGATTGAGAGACTATAACCTGGTAATAATCCCAGCGTCATTGCTAAACAAAGGCCTCTTGGAAGGTCGGGCATGAGGCTAAAGGGAGCAGCCATTATTGGGTTATTTCACTGGAATCCTGTCTTAAGACAGGCTTGCACATTCCAGTGAGCGCCCTCTATTGGTTTGCAACAATGAGGCAGCAACTGTCTTCCTAATTACATCATGGAAGGCGGATTTGCATATTCTTCCCATAGTTCCTTGCAAAGTGGAGTGCTAAAGGCTTAACAAGTCTCCACACACCTATATGGTGGTCTCTCCCTAAGGAGTGACAATATCCCCCGAACCCTGTCTAAGCCTCTCACCTCTACCAGGTTATAGTCCTCTCTACATCGGGCTGATGAGATCCAACCAGATCGAAACAGCTGTCCTCGATTGAGAGACTATAACCTGGTAATAATCCCAGCGTCATTGCTAAACAAAGGCCTCTTGGAAGGTCGGGCATGAGGCTAAAGGGAGCAGCCATTATTGGGTTATTTCACTGGAATCCTGTCTTAAGACAGGCTTGCACATTCCAGTGAGCGCCCTCTATTGGTTTGCAACAATGAGGCAGCAACTGTCTTCCTAATTACATCATGGAAGGCGGATTTGCATATTCTTCCCATAGTACAGTACTCCCTATTATGCATCTATTTTTTAGTGTTGGTACATTGTTTTTTCTAATGATTACCATCTATGCACATATGAACTAGTCGTGGGGAAGAATAAGGCCTGGACATCTGCATTCGGTAATCCATTTAGGGAGTTCTCATGGGGATCCCGCCAAATGGAATACTGAACGCATTGGCAAGCAGTGAGCTTATGAAAGCACATGGACCCCATAGACTATAATAGAAACACAAACAGAAATGACTTGGCACTCTCTCGATTATATACATTTGTTTAACATATCAGTGGTCTGAGGTCTTTGAGCATATATCCTCTTATTACTAAGACTTTGTCCCTGAAGGATTTGTGTATATTAGGTGGTATAATGATCGATATTTGGGCTTGTACACGTTTTCAGTATGCTATACACCTCTGTAGGGTGGATATATTTTTGGCCTTTTTAACATATATATCTATCTTAATAAAAGTTAAGTTTTAGCCTTTCATAGGTTTTCTCTCTTTCCTGTTCTGTGATTTTCTAGCGTAGGTGGAAACTGTCCCTCTGCGACTTGATAGCTTCCACCAAAGATTAGGAAAAGTGTACATTGTGGACCTATATATTGATATTTTCTTTACTTTGTGAATGCTAGATGTGACCGACTGAACATGACATGTTCTTACTTTTCTTCATTCAGTATTGTAACTGTATACCTTTTTTCAATAAAATGAGTTAAAAAATGTTATTTGACATTTAACCAGTGGCAACAAATTTTTAGAGACCTTGTGACATCTCCCAGGATTGCTGTTGGCCTGTAAGCTCTGAGCTCATCCAAACTATATTACTCATTTCTGCTCAGATGTGCAGTCTGGAATACAAACTCCTCCATCAATTCTAAATCTCATTTGAAGCATTTTTTTATTCACATGTCCAGTCATTAAACCTTTATACTTTATACTTTTGTTTTACTCTACTCATAGCTTTAAAGGTCATCATCAGTGAAATAATGAAATTAAAAAAATATCTGACATAATGATTTCATGTATTGAAAAATTGTTTAGTTGCTATAGTGGTAATGCTAAAAATGACAGGTATAACATTTAATTACTTTCATTTTTGGATTCTGTTAACGAAGTTCTTAAAATGTCACAATATAAATTCTGTCACATAGTGCTGTAGCCATGTATTGGGTGAAAAATGTCAGTACATTGTGAAGGGGAAAAAAACATACTTAAAGAATGTCAATTGTTCCATGTTCAGGGTTGCACTTAAATTCATGTTTCTAACTATTTGTCATCTGTTCCTCAGAGAGCTAATGTCAGAAGTTGTTAAAAGCCGACAGTAAATATATTTCTAAAAAACAATCAATGGCATGACAGATGAAGAAAAAAATCCTCCTATTCTTGACATGTGTCTTCCCTTTAACTTAAAGAAACAGGTGGGACAGCTAGTAATGCATTTTTTATTAAAATAGTAACCCACTGAAATCAATATGGATAATGCCATGCATCTGAAAAGTCACAAACAAATGGGAGAAGATGTCAACCTTTCTGCCTTGATGAAATGCTGACACAGGTCCATGTGATCAAGAACAGTCTACCCTCCTGTTCTATTGGCACATCATCTAACAAATGACTGCTAGGGGTGTGGCACAGTGAATATGCCAATAGAGGGTGTAAGAAAACAGCAATACCATTACAATATACTGCAATACTGAAGTATAGGGAATGGCAGACGATAATTCCCCAGAAGCTGCTGGTGAACCCTGGAGGGAGGGGCACAAGGGACAGTGAGCCCCCCGCTTTCCCTTCCTATTGCCAGACCCTATTCTAGGTAATAGGCGACAACCACGAAGACAATCCCTCCCTGAATACGTGAAACACAAAACGCAGACAAGACGAACAACAACAAAGGGAGGTCAACTAGCCAGGGTTCGGTAACAGGAGAGCGATGCAGTGCCAAAACGGAGTCCAAAAGAATTATCAGTAGGGAAGCCAGAGGTCAAGGATTAGAGTACAAGTAATAACAGCAAGAACACCAGAAAGCTAGAGGCAATAACTGGCACCAGTGTGACTGTGAGCCAAGACTAAATAGGGGAGGAAGAACCTGCCCTGAACCTGATAGGAAGGAAAGCTGTCAATCACAGGCAAGACAAAATCAAACACTAAATGAACAGAGGCAACCTTGGCAGAAGACGGGTGTGGTGCAAATCCAATTAAGGACTAGAGCCGTGTTCACACAGTGCAACTAAAAACTTTAAGCAGATTATCAAACTGCACACGCCTCCTGCGCCGCAGCATGTGAGCAGAGGGTGGCACAGAGGCCCGAACAGGCAGAGATGTTACATATATTGTATGAGTGATGAGTGATCAATTTATCACTTGATCAACCCAACTAGAAGGACTTAAATGCAAAAGTGAAGTTTTTTTTTATTTAAAAATATACAAAAATAAATTTAAAAAATTCAAAACACCCCCATTTTCTTAATTTTGCATATAAAAATAAAAAAATACACAGAATTTACATTTTCATGCCCAAGAATGCCAGAAATAGTTAAATACAAGTATAATACTAGTATTTATTACTAGTTAAATCTAAGTAAAGTACTAGTATTTATTACAAATAAATGGCAATATTTTTTCCATTCCTCACCATAAAGAATATATATTATATAGAAAACTAAATGGTGCTATTAGAAAACAACTCATCCAAAAAAAAAAAAAAAGCCCCGATATGGTTGTGACTTTTGAAAGAATACAGGAAAATGAGAATACAAATATGAACATTGGTCAGGATTTTTAGGAGATAAAATACTTCTGAACAATCTTTTAATGAAATTGCTTCTTATTCCTCTCACCAGAGAAGCAGTTTACAAGGAGTCATGAGTACATACACTGTTATAGCAAAGAGAGTAAAAGACAGTAAACTTAGCTAAGGGTAATTGACAGATAAGCAGCCAGGATAAAGTAATCCAGAGGAGGAGACAGGAATGTAACAACATTAGACAAGAGTATTATCCTGAAACAAGATCAAGGTCAGGAGTAGAGTCATTAAATCAATAAGAAAAATAGCCATGTAGAGACGTACATCAATGTTAATGTTTGGAGCAGAAGATAAAATAGGCTGTCAGGGTCTGAAGTCATCTGCAAACACCAACCTGAAGTTGATGGTCAAGCAGGGGCCAAGGACCATAACCGAATCCAGAAGATTTTCATTGAACAATAGAGGGCACCAAATTAGTGGAAGGGGTATGCAGTTGACCCAGCCACCAGATGTGACTGGTGACTGCAGCTACCACCACCTGCAGACTCTCACTGCAGGAAAGAGATTTGAGTAACACGGCACAATAAAATTGATGATTCTATACTGTATAAACTAATGGCACAAAAAGAGCAGTTATGTTACAAATGGATGTAAAGTGGGACTTGGCAAATCAGATTTACACTAGAGTGGAAAAAGAAATGAACTTAAGAATATTAGTCAAATGTAAACGCCAATGTATCAACTAGTATCATGAGACACTTCTAAGGTAAAAAAGATAATGGTATGAATGAAAAGGGGCATAGATGAATATGATGAGAACATATGTCTAGCCCTTTACAAATCATTAGTCTTACCACATATGGAATATTGGGTAGAATTTTGGACACCAGTGTACACAAAAGAGAGCTTTAGCTAATTCCATGTTTATATACACTGCCTGGCCAAAAAAAAAAAAGTCGCCTTGTGCAACAAGGTACCGTTCCACCCCTGATATAATTATGAACTGTTCATGACAGGAATTTTCATATATTCTTGAATATATATAACTGAGCTGTAGCCTGTCAAGTGCAGATCATAATTAAAGGTGTGAAGCGATGTCTACCAATGGAAGAGCTACCAGAGGAAGAAATGTTAGTGCCTTCAAGAAGGGGCAAGTCATTGGATTGCATCAGGCCAACAAATCGACCAAGGAGATAGCCAAAGTAACTGGTATCGGACAGAGAACTGTTCAGCGTATCATACGAGCATGGCGAGATGGTGGAGACCCCCCCCCTCCAACCGTGTAAAGTGTGGGCGTAAGACTATTCTCGAAACTTGAGGTTGTAGGTCCCTAAAGCGACTGGTGAAGAATAACCGCCTTTGAGATCACACAGATGTTCAACTCGACGGAGCGACACATTTCGGAGCGAACACAATGCGACAAGAACTCAAAGGAATGGGTCTCAACAGTTGTGTCGCCACAGGAAAGCCATTGGTGACAGAGACCAACAGATGTCGGCACCTGTCATTTGCAAGAGACCACAAGGATTGGACCCTAGAGCAGTGGAGAAAGGTCATGTGGTCAGATGAATCACATTGTTTCACATTGTTCCAGAGTGATGGTCGTGTCCGGGTGCGACGAGAAGCACACGAAACACTGGGATGTGCTGGAAAGGAACCTGCGCTGTCACTCACCACCCCCAATGAATCTGCGTAACCTGGGCTCCCTGATACTCGAGAATTGGATCAAAATCCCTGAGTCTACACTAATGAACATTATAGACTCCATGCCAAGACAGATGCGTGCTGTTATTTGAGCTCATGGTGGCCCAACTAAATATTAACACACGACTTTTTTTGGGGCCAGGCAGTGTACAGTGGCAACAAGATTTAACGTGCTGCATAGAGTTAAAGAACCAAGTTTAATGCACAGATATGGAAACGTCTTAGTTTGCTGCATCAATGCAGTACAATTACTGTAAAGTCACAGCAACAAAACCAATCTTGGTTCATAGATCTACTAAAAGAACTGTGCTTAGACCATGAATGTTTTACCAGAATCAAATATACTGAGTTGATACAGTAAAGCAAATTTTACTTTATAGATTATACATATGTCAGTCCAAGCAATAGCTTATGTTCTCAATCAGTGATACTTATACTCAAGACTAGAGATGAGTGAACAGTAAAATGTTCGAGATTCGATATTCATGTGTATGTATGTGTGTGTGTGCATGCACGTGTGTATTCCATGTATACATGAGTCCCCCTGCGAACATCCGGTTGACGCATGCGCAAAGGAAGGGCGGCAAGAAAACTTCCGGTTCCTTAGTGAATTAACCAGGGCTGGGTATGTACTTCAGGTATGGTCCTCGGGTTACGACGAGCCTGCTGCAGAACCTCATTTGCTGAATGCTATACAGTGTATAGCATTCGGCAAATGAAGGCTGATTGTGTAGCAGGCTCGTCCTTGCAACGAGCAGGTAAATATGCTGTTACCAGTTGACTTTTTCTCATTGAAATGAATAGACCAGCGTTGATTGGCCAGTGGCCAGTGATTTGGCCAATCAACGCTGGTTCTGCCAGAGGCTCGTCTGAGGAGGCGGAGTCTAACATCGGACTATTCATTCCAATGAGAAAAACTCTTGCCTGCCCGTAGCAAGGACGTGCCTGCTGCAGAATCAGTGTTCATTTGCCGAATGCTATACATATATATAGCATTCGGCAAATGAATATATATACTGTATAGCATTCAGTAAATGAGGTTCTGCAGCAGGCTCGTCGTAACCACGAAACAGTATGCCTATACCCCTGCTAGACATGGCAAACTCTCAAAACGGGAAAGAGATCTTCGACCGGAAATAGGAAGGGCGGGACATAATCCTTTGTTATTGTTGTCAAAGGGGGACTCATGTATATGTATGCGTGCGTGTGCATGTATGTCATCCATGTGTATGTATGTGTGTGTGCATTCACGTGTGTGGTCCGTGTATAAATCCATGGCATTTTAAACTCTACACTGCACAGGGTGAAATCTGAAATCAGTCATAAAATCATTATGTAAAACATTACAAAAATCTATAACAAATTGTATTTTACATAAAAAACATAGAAATTGCACTTCATTTTGTTTTGTTAGTTGGATTATACATTTATTTTGTACCTCTGTTGATTTACAATATAAGGTTTGATGTTTTTACAATTTTTAAGCCATGCAAATATACGTGAGAGTGCTGTATGCAATATCCCTTGCATGAGGTCTGTTACTGTACATGTAGAATGGATTTTGTAAGCAAATATTTAAAAAAGTCAAAGAGTCCAATTATCAATCAGTCATGGAATTAAAATTAAAGCCAAGGGCAGGCACAGCTTATTTTATGTATATATTGTGAAAAACACTGTAACACTGTCAAAATGATTAAGGGAATTTATCCTCATTTATCATATCACTTTTCAAAAAAGTGGGTGTAGTTGGGTACAGTAATGTATGTATATATATATATATATATATATATATATATATATATATTAGAGATGAGTGAACAGTAAAATGTTCGAGGTTCAATATTCGTTTCCAGTAGCCCCTCAATATTCGACTACTCGAATCGAATATCGAACCCTATTATAGTCTATGGGGGAAAATGCTCGTTTCAGGAGTAGGCAACGTTCGATCAAATTACACATACCAAGTCCACGAGTGAGGGTCGGGCTGGATCCTCCGAGAAGTCTTCTCCGTGCAGCCTCCCTGCGGCGTCTTCCGGCTCTGAATTCACTCTGCCAGGCATTCACTCTGGCAGAGTGAATTCAGAGCTGGAAGACACCGCGGGGAAGCTGCACGGAGAAGACTTCTAAAGGTAGGAGAAGAACCAGCGTTGATTGGCCGACTGTATAGCATTCGGCCAATCAATGCTGGTTCTGCATCGAACTTTTCCATTCGAATAGCAAGTGGTACTCGATCGAGTATGAATATTTGGAATACCTACTCGATCGAATACTACTCGCTCATCTCTACTCAAGACATGTCATGTCTCCAGAGCAGGGGTGCTCACACTTTGTCAGCATGTGAGCTACTTCTTTAAATGACCAAGCCCTAAGATGGACTACCCACTACTTGTGGGCAGGGCCGGGGCGGACCTGTGGGCGGGACCAGGGCTGGCCCGTGGGCGGGATGGGCGTGTCTATTGGTGGGGCTGGGCATGTGGGTGTGGCCAGGCGGATCGTGAGAGGTGGCCGCCCAGGCATCCCCGCTGTCTGCTTCTTCACAGCGTAGGCTGAGAGTTATCTCTGGACACTGGCAGGCTGGGGCTGCGGCAGCCCCGCCTGCCAGTGTCCATAGATGACTCTCAGCCTGCGCTGTGAAGAAGCAGCACCCCAGCCCCCCTCCTTCCCTAAGAGCGGCCTGCAAGTGCTTGTTCACAGCGCAGGCTGAGAGTCATCTACGGACACTGGCAGTCGGGGCTGCCGCAGCCCCAGCCTGCCAGTGTCCATGAACCATTTTGAGGAAATGTTCGTTTACACCAATGTTCTCTTCCAGAGGAATGTCATCACCTGGAAGAGATACATTGACGATATCTTTTGCATTTGGGGGGGGGGACCTGTTTCTTCACTCTTGGAATTTACTGAATACATGAATGGTATCTGGCCTGAATTAAAGTTTTCCCTTCATTTTGATGATAGACAGATTAACTTCCTGGACACCTCCATCTCAAAAACAATGGATGGCAAATTAACCTCCGATCTCTTTAGGAAAGAGACGGACAGGAACGGACTTTTGCATTTTACTAGTTGCCACCCAACGGCAATGAAAAAATCATTGCCCAAATCTCAATTCCATAGAGTACAACGCATTGTACAGGAGGAGAACACAAGGGCCCTGAGATTTAAGGAGATGGAGGAAAGGTTCAAATCAAGGGGTTATCCAGATAACATTCTAAAGGGAGCACTGAGGGAAACTACACAGGCCGCTACCAATCAGCTGTTGAGTAGGAACATGTCCGATTCTGATAGACTCACATTTGTACATACATACCATCCGTTTTCTTTTAAAATTCCTAATATCATTAGGAATCATTGGCCCTTACTAGCTCAAGCATACCCACAAATTCCGCAATTTCACAATAACTTCCGTCCATGCTTCAAGTGTCCACGAAACCTAAAAGACAGGTTGGTACGGGCCGACCTGGGCTCTGCAATTAAAGTGTCATGGCAATTACATCTGAGCAGTCCACGATGTGGTACATTCCCCTGTTTGAGCTGTTTACACTGCTCAAACGTACAAAAAGGTGACAAGATATACCATCCACTCACTCGACGTGTGTTTGAGATAAAAGATTACTTTACATGCGATTCAAACTTTGTGGTATACTTGATAAAATGTCCATGCGGTCTCGGGTATGTTGGGGAGACTACCCAGCGTATCCGGGACCGCATCAAGCAACATAAGTCGAATATTAGATGTCGTAATCTTTTGTTACCTCTTCCTTTGCATTTTGATAAGTTCGGGCACAATGTTTCCCAACTGAAGTTCCAGGTATTGGAACATGTACAGATGCCACGCAGGGGTGGCAACCGTATTCTGTTACTCAAGAGACGCGAGGCCTACTGGATACATAAGCTCCAGACATTGGAACCCAGAGGCCTCAATAGGGAATATGAGATCCAAACTTTATCTAGGGTACTACTCCCACCCGTTGAACTGGTCATTTTAGTAAGGTATAGCAGCTATATTATATACAGTCCTATGAAAAAGTTTGGGCACCCCTATTAATCTTAATCATTTTTAGTTCTAAATATTTTGGTGTTTGCAACAGCCATTTCAGTTTGATATATCTAATAACTGATGGACACAGTAATATTTCAGGATTGAAATGAGGTTTATTGTACTAACAGAAAATGCGCAATATGCATTAAACCAAAATTTGACTGGTGCAAAAGTATGGGCACCCTTATCATTTTATTGATTTGAATTCCCCTAACTACTTTTTACTGACTTACTGAAGCACAAAATTGGTTTTGTAACCTCAGTGAGCTTTGAACTTCATAGCCAGGTGTATCCAATCATGAGAAAAGGTATTTAAGGTGGCCAATTGCAAGTTGTTCTACTATTTGAATCTCCTCTGAAGAGTGGCATCATGGGCTACTCAAAACAACTCTCAAATGATCTGAAAACAAAGATTGTTCAACATAGTTGTTCAGCGGAAGGATACAAAAAGCTGTCTCAGAGATTTAACCTGTCAGTTTCCACTGTGAGGAACATAGTAAGGAAATGGAAGACCACAGGGACAGTTCTTGTTAAGCCCAGAAGTGGCAGGCCAAGAAAAATATCAGAAAGGCAGAGAAGAAGAATGGTGAGAACAGTCAAGGACAATCCACAGACCACCTCCAAAGAGCTGCAGCATCATCTTGCTGCAGATGGTGTCACTGTGCATCGGTCAACTATACAGCACACTTTGCACAAATAGAAGCTGTATGGGAGAGTGATTAGAAAGAAGCCGTTTCTGCACGTACGCCACAAATAGAGTTGCCTGAGGTATGAAAAAGCACATTTGGACAAGGCAGCTTCATTTTGGAAACAAAAATTGAGTTGTTTGGTTATAAAAAAAGGCGTTATGCATGGCGTCCAAAAAGAAACAGCATTCCAAGAAAAACACATGCTACCCACTGTAAAATTTGGTGGAGGTTCCATCATGCTTTGGGGCTGTGTGGCCAATGCCGGCATCGGGAATCTTGTTAAAGTTGAGGGTCGCATGGATTCCACTCAGTATCAGCAGATTCTTGAGAATAATGTTCAAGAATCAGTGACGAAGTTGAAGTTACGCCGGGGATGGATATTTCAGCAAGACAATGATCCAAAACACCGCTCCAAATCCTCAGGCATTCATGCAGAGGAACAATTACAATGTTCTGGAATGGCCATCCCAGTCCCCAGACCTGAATATCATTGAACATCTGTGGGATGATTTGAAGCGGGCTGTCCATGCTCGGCGACCATCTAACTTAACTGAACTTGAATTGTTTGTCCAAAATACCTTTATCCAGGATCCAGGAACTGATTAAAAGCTACAGGAAGCGACTAGAGGCTGTTATCTTTGCAAAAGGAGGATGTACTAAATATTAATGTCACTTTTCTGTTGAGGTGCCCATACTTTTGCACCGGTCAAATTTTGGTTTAATGCATATTGCGCATTTTCTGTTAGTACAATAAACCTCATTTCAATCCTGAAATATTACTGTGTCCATCAGTTATTAGATATATCAAACTGAAATGGCTGTTGCAAATACCAAAATATTTAGAACTAAAAATGATTAAGATTAATAGGGGTGCCCAAACTTTTTCATAGGACTGTATGTATCATTCACCTGCTTCGTTTCTTTACATGCTCGCTAGGACCAACCTCCGGCCGCACTTTCCAGGCCCGCTTTATAGTCATATCCTTTATGTTAACGGTATAGTATATTCTCAAACATTTTTCGTTTTCCTATTTTTTGCATTTTTTGATTCTCTATTTTCATTTTTTATTTTTTATATTTTATATTTGTTTTATTTTTATTTTTTGTTTTTATTTTTTGATTTGGTATTTTTTGTTCATTTTTTTTCCTTTTGAATCTCATTATTTCAATTCTCACCATATATTGGCAGGAATACGTTATGTTTTTTTGTATTTTACTCTTTATTATTAATTTTTTTATTTTTCTGTTTTTTATTATCTATTACTTTTTATTTTTCAATCTTCTATTTTTACCTATATTTTTCCAATTTTTGTATTATATTTCACTTTATTTTCATATTTTGTCTTTATTTCCTACCTACTTCCATTATTTCAGTCCAATATATGGTTCGGCCCATAATTCTTTCTCATTGGGGCTACCGATCCACTCACTGACATTGTGTCAGATAGGCTTTCCATGCCTACGCAGCATAATTGCAAAGCAGTGTCCGATGTCTCTATCTGGGGATTTCTAGCACGCATGCGCCGCACTCCGTACGGCCGCACAGAGTACATCGCTACCATATGCTCAATGCGCACATGCGCGCACTGAGCTTACCATTAGCCGCAGACACGCAGGAGCGGGAGGAGCCAATGAGCGGCCGCCTGGGGCCTTTTTAATCTAGCAGCGCGCGTCTAGCGTCTGCTACATCCACATGCCAGAGGCATTTGTTTTTGCTGTCAGAGGGACACGGTACCCCTGACTACGGCTGCTGCGGTTCTTTATTCTTTTTTCCTCTTCATGCGGGCCTGGTTCGGCGATACTGGAGGTAAGGACCCCTGGACAACGAGCAAATATGTTTCAGTTATGGAATAATCAGACATCACAGCCCATGTGTTTTCAATTTAACTTTAGGCTACATCAGTCCGTTTATCCAGAGATTACCACTGTGCTGGCATTCAAATATTTACTACACTCATTACAAGTGAATGGATTTTGTTATTTGCTATACCTCTGGTTGTGTATTCTTACTGTATGATTTGAGAATTTGTATTGATATATCTTTATCTACTCCCTAACAACGTGCTTATCTATATACTGGCATACCATCTGCTGTTACAATCGGCTCTTCTGGACATGGCTTATTTTTTGTTTGTTTTTGTTCTGTTCATCCTTGTTTGTATGTGTAATTTTGTAAATATTGTATATATGATACACAATCACTTGTGAGTGAATAAGCATCTAACACTGAGTTATTGCACTTTATTGTAGAGTCTAAGGAAAGTCTTTTGACTGAAAAACGTTTTACTCAACTTTACGTAAAATAAAATATGAAGTTTGAACACAACTACTTGTGAAGTCTCTATCTGACACAAGTTAAGGGTTGGGACCCTGACTTCACATATACAGGACCAAGACTGTATCCCTATTTCTACTGATTACACTGGTTTGCCACAGCCCAATGTGATCAATTTTTCCTGGAGGAGAAGGAAGGAGCTTTCAGACTGTGCGGACACAGATCAAGGGTAACTAAGTGGGGGAGACAAAGTGAGGTAGCCATCTTATACTAGCACTGCTTCTCAAAGCAGTCCCTCTGATTATGATGTAATCAGATGTGTACAGTACATCTGATCTGGCCTGGAAAGTTCTGAACGATTCTTTACACTAATGATGTAATATATGGAGCGAATACGAATGCTCAGGGCAAGAAGCTTGTGTAGAAATGTTGTTTAAATGATCATAAATCTGCTGGATTTGATGCCCCCCCCCCCCCCCCCCCCCCCCCACACACACACACACATACACTTCCTCTGTCATGTATGCTTTCAGGAAATTGACGAAGGTGACATTAAGACTGTCGGTTTCTGACCTTTTCATGTCACAAAAGTGGTGAGACTCATAACAAATGTACCCCAATGTTTTATTTTGTTTTTAACCTGAGAGGTTTTACTTTGACTATTGAAAAAAATAAATATGGCTTTATCTTGTTTAAACCATACAATATATTGTCTGGACTTTTCTAATGGGCATGAATCTTTTTATAAATTTGGAGATGAAATAACAAATTAAATGTTTTCCTAAAAAAAAAAAAAAGTATTAGAGCAAGGACGTTTTTTTAAAATGTGTCTAAATTTGCTTGACAAGATAGAGGCCATGTTGCTATCTTAATAGGACTATGAATAGAGATGAGCGAACAGTGAAATATTCGATATTCGATATTCGTTTCAAGTAGAGCTTTAATATTCGACTACTCGATCGAATATCGAATTCCATTATAGTCTATGGGAAAAAATACCCATTTCAGGGGAAACCACTATTCGACTAAAGGAGAGTCACCAAGTCCACGAGTAGCAGGAGGAGAGTGTTTAGGAGGAGCGCTGTGCAGTTAAAGCACATGGACCCCATTATAGTCTATGGGGTCCGTGCGCTTTAACTGCACAACGTTTGCAGTTGCGCTGATAAAAAGTAAGCTCCCTCGTAACCGCAAGCTGCCAGCTTTCCCGACTAGCAAAGATGAGCCTGCGGCAAATCAACGCTGGTTCTGCAGCAGACTTGGCCTTGCTAGTCAGGAGAGCTGGCAGCTTGCTGTTACGAGGGAGCTGACTTTTTTGTCATAGGAATGCATTGACCAGTGTACTCTCCAGTGTACATCATTCGGCCAATCAACGCTAGTTCTGCCGGAGGCTCGTCTGTTAGGAGGCGGAGTTTAAGAGCAAAGACTCCGACAGAACCAGCGTTGACTGGCCGAATGCTGTACACTGGCCAATCAATGCTGGTCAATGCATTCCTATGAAAGCTGGCAGCTTGCGGTTACGAGGTAGCCTACTTTTTCTCATAGGAATGCATTGACCAGCGTTGATTGGGCAGTGTACAGCATTTGGTCAATCAATGCTGGTTCTGCCGGAAGCTTGTCTGTGAAGAGGCGGAGTCTAAGATCAGACCACAATGGAGACTGCTGTGGTCCAATCTTAGACTCCGCCTCCTCACAGACGAGTCTCTGGCAGAACCAGCATTGATTGGTCGAATACTGTACATTGGCCAATCAACGCTGGACAATACATTCCTATGAGAAAAAGTCAGCTCCCTCGTAAACAGCAAGCTGCCATCTCTCCTGACTAGCAAGGACGAGCCTGCTGCAGAACCAGCGTTGATTTGCCGAATGCTATACACTGTATAGCATTCGGCCAATCAACGCTGGTTCTGAATTGAATATTTACTTCAAATAGCTAGTAGTATTCGATTGAGTACGAATATTTAAAATACTGTAGTATTTGATCGAATACCTACTCGATCGAATACTACTCGCTCATCTTTAACTATGAACAAGAAATTGCAATCCAATTTATTTTTCCGTATGTCTGGCAGTAGTAGATTTATGAAATGTTCTGTTTCTCACAATAAATTTTTATTTAACCACTGCAAAACCAAATAGTAAGCATTTAGATTCTCCAGCACTTTCCAATCTCATGGCACCAAATTCAATCAATTTCTAGAACCCTGATATGTGCAGTTATACTCAGCAATGTTACTTGTGGTTATAATCTAAACTTAATTGTCACATCAAAATGCAGAGCAGAAAAGTACTGAACTGATCTGTGTATGGCATTACGCAGTAAGAAGACTAGAAATTATAGACAGTTCATGACTAGAGATGAGCGAACACTAAAATGTTCGAGGTTCGAAATTCGATTCGAACAGCCGCTCAATGTTCGTGTGTTCGAACGGGTTTCGAACCCCATTATAGTCTATGGGGAACAGATACTCGTTAAGGGGGAAACCCAAATCCGTGTCTGGAGGGTCACCAAGTCCACTATGACACCCCAGGAAATGATGCCAACACCTCTGGAATGACACTGGGACAGCAGGGGAAGCATGTCTGGGGGCATCTAACACACCAAAGACCCTCTATTACCCCAACATCACAGCCTAACAACTACACACTTTACACACTCAATACCACCTCTCTGACAGTAGGAAAACACCTTGAAACATGTGTATTTGGCACTTGCAGTGAGGAGAGCTTGTCACCAGCAGTGAATTTGGCCCTTGTAGTAAGTTGAGGTTGGCACCAACATTTGTTTTGAAAATCAGGGTGGATTGAGCCTCTAACCAGCAGAGTTTGGGCAAATTCATGGTGGAGGGAGCCTCTAAACACCCCAGTTTGGGCAAATTCATGGTGGAGGGAGCCTCTAAAAACCCCAGTTTGGACCAATTCATGGTGGAGGGAGCCTCTAACCAGCCCAGTTTGGACCAATTCATGGTGGAGGGAGCCTCTAAACAGCCAAGTTTTGGGAAATTCATGGTGGAGGGAGCCTCTAACCAGCCCAGTTTGGACCAATTCATGGTGGAGGGAGCCTCTAAACAGCCAAGTTTTGGGAAATTCATGGTGGAGGGAGCCTCTAACCAGCCCAGTTTGGACCAATTCATGGTGGAGGGAGCCTCTAAAAAACCCAGTTTGGACCAATTCATGGTGGAGGGAGCCTCTAAACAGCCCAGTTTGGGCAAATTCATGGTGGAGGGAGCCTCTAACCAGCCCAGTTTGGACCAATTAATGGTGGAGGGAGCCTCTAAACAGCCCAGTTTGGGCAAATTCATGGTGGAGGGAGCCTCTAACCAGCCCAGTTTGGACCAATTCATGGTGGAGGGAGCCTCTAACCAGCCCAGTTTGGACCAATTAATGGTGGAGGGAGCCTCTAAAAAACCCAGTTTGGACCAATTCATGGTGGAGGGAGCCTCTAACCAGCCCAGTTTGGACCAATTAATGGTGGAGGGAGCCTCTAACCAGCCCAGTTTGGACCAATTCATGGTGGAGGGAGCCTCTAACCAGCCCAGTTTGGACCAATTCATGGTGGAGGGAGCCTCTAAACAGCCCAGTTTGGGCAAATTCATGGTGGAGGGAGCCTCTAAAAAACCCAGTTTGGACCAATTCATGGTGGAGGGAGCCTCTAAACAGCCCAGTTTGGGCAAATTCATGGTGGAGGAAGCCTCTAACCAGCCCAGTTTGGACCAATTAATGGTGGAGGGAGCCTCTAAACAGCCCAGTTTGGGCAAATTCATGGTGGAGGGAGCCTCTAACCAGCCCAGTTTGGACCAATTCATGGTGGAGGGAGCCTCTAACCAGCCCAGTTTGGGCAAATTCATGGTGGAGGGAGCCTCTAAAAAACCCAGCTTGGACCAATTCATGGTGGAGGGAGCCTCTAACCAGCCCAGTTTGGGCAAATTCATGGTGGAGGGAGCCTCTAAACAGCCCAGTTTGGGCAAATTCATGGTGGAGGGAGCCTCTAACCAGCAGAGTTGGTGGAAATCAGGGTGGAGGGAGCCTCTAACCAGCAGAGTTGGGGGAAATCAGGGTGGAGGGAGCCTAGTATTAGCAGAATTGTGCAACGCTTATGGTGGATGAGTATGAGGATGCGGAGGAATTGGAGAGGTTGAGTACACACATGGAGTTTCATGTTGGGGTGCTTTACACAGGTGGGCACAAAAATGACGGCTCTACCCAGTGGTGGTTCATTTTTATCAAAGTGAGCCGGTCGGCACTCTCAGCTGACAGACGGGTGCGCTTGTCAGTGATGATGCCACCGGCTGCACTGAACACCCTCTCAGATAGGACGCTGGCGGCAGGACAGGACAGCACCTCCAAGGCATATAGGGCAAGTTCAAGCCACAGGTCCAACTTCGACACCCAATACGTGTAGGGTGCAGAGGGGTCGGAGAGGACAGGGCTGTGGTCGGAAAGGTATTCCCGCAACATGCGCCTATACTTCTCACGCCTGGTGACACTAGGACCCTCCGTGGCGGCACTTTGGCGAGGGGGTGCCATCAAGGTGTCCCAGACCTTAGACAGTGTGCCCCTCGTTTGTGTGGACCGGTGAGAACTTGGTTGCCTACTGGAGGAACTGCCCTCCCTGCCGCCAACGTCACATGCTGGAAACATCTCCATCATATTCTGCACCAATTGCCTGTGGCAAGCATTGATGCAATTGGCCCTCCCCTCTACCGGAATAAAAGACGAGATGTTGTTTTTATACCGGGGGTCAAGGATAGCAAAGATCCAGTACTGGTTGTCCTCCATGATTTTGACAATACGCTTGTCGGTTGTAAAGCACCCCAACATGAACTCAGCCATGTCTGCCACAGTGTTAGTTGGCATGACTCCTCTGGCCCCACCGGAAAGTTCAATCTCCATTTCCTCCTCATCCTCCATGTCTACCCATCCGCGCTGCAACAATGGGACGATTCGAAGTTGCCCGGAAGCCTCCTGTATCACCATCACATCATCGGACAACTCTTCTTCCTCCTCCTCCTCCTCCTCCTCCTCCATTAAACGCAGTGAAGCGGACAGATGTGTGGACCTACTCTCCAGCTGTGACGGATCGGATGCTATCCCTAACTCCTCTGTGTGATCTGAGTTATCCCTGATGTCAATCAGGGATTCTCTCAGAACACACAAGAGCGGGATTGTAAGGCTCACCATCGCATCCTCAGAGCTCACCCTCCTTGTGGACTCCTCAAAGACCCGTAGGATGTCACAAAGGTCTCTCATCCATGGCCACTCATGGATGTGAAACTGAGGCAGCTGACTTTGTGGCACCCTAGGGTTTTGTAGCTGGTATTCCATCAAAGGTCTCTGCTGCTCAACCACTCTATTCAACATCTGAAACGTTGAGTTCCAGCGTGTGGGGACGTCGCACAAAAGCCGGTGTTGTGGCACATGCAGGCGTTGCTGGAGAGATTTTAAGCTAGCAGCGGCTACTGTCGACTTGCGAAAGTGGGCGCACATGCGCCGCACTTTCACCAGTAGCTCTGGAACATTGGGGTAGCTCTTTAGGAAACGTTGCACCACTAGGTTGAAGACGTGGGCCAGGCATGGAACATGTTGGAGTCCGGCAAGCTCCAGAGCTGCTACCAGGTTCCGGCCGTTATCACAAACGACCATGCCTGGGCCCAGGTGCAGCGGCTCAAACCATATTGCCGTCTCATCGAGGAGGGCATCCCTCACCTCGGAGGCAGTGTGCTGTCTGTCCCCCAAGCTGATCAGCTTCAGCACAGCCTGCTGACGTCTACCAACGCCAGTGCTGCAACGTTTCCAACTCGTAGCTGGGGTCAATCTAACAGCGGAGGAGGAGGCGGTGGCGGAGGAGGAGGCGGTGGCGGAGGAGGAGGCGGTAGAGGAGGAGGAGGAGGGGGGTGTTCTTCTCGTGTCCCTGCCAGGAATGTTAGGCGGGGAGACGAGGTACACCGGGCCAGTTTGGGAAGCAGTCCCAGCCTCAACTACATTCACCCAGTGTGCCGTCAGTGAAATGTAGCGTCCCTGTCCGCATGCACTTGTCCACGCGTCGGTGGTCAAGTGGACCTTTGTGCAAAGCGCGGAACTAAGGGCCCGCCTGATGTTGAGTGACACGTGCTGGTGCAAGGCGGGGACGGCACACCGGGAGAAGTAGTGACGGCTAGGGACGGCATAGCGAGGTGCCGCAGTTGCCATCAGGTCCAGGAAGGCGGGAGTTTCAACAAGCCGGAACGCCAACATCTCCTGGGCCAGCAGTTTAGCGATGTTGGCGTTCAAGGCTTGCGCGTGTGGGTGGTTAGCAGTGTATTTCTGCCGCCGCTCCAATGTCTGAGAGATGGTGGGTTGTTGTAAAGAAACGCCTGATGGTGCCTTTGATGGTGCAGGAGAAGGAGATAAGACAGGACCAGGGGAGGATGAGGTAGAAGTCAACAAAGTGGCGGAGGCAGATGAAGTGGTGTCCTGGCTCGTCCTCTGGAGTGCATCGCCAGCACAGTCAGCAGTGGCAGTGGCAGAGGCAGTGGCAGAGGCAGTGGCAGTGGCGTGAACGGCAGGCGGCCTTTGTCCTGCCGTTGCTGCCTGCCACTGATTCCAGTGCTTGGATTCCAAATGACGGCGCATTGAAGTGGTGGACAGGTTGCTCTTCTCAGAGCCCCTAATCAATTTCGAGAGGCAAATTGTGCAGACAACACTATATCTGTCCTCGGCGCATTCCTTGAAAAAACTCCACACCTTCGAGAAACGTGCCCTCGAGGTGGGAGTTTTTCGGGGCTGGGTACGAACTGGAACATCTTGGGAGATTCCGGGTGTGGCCTGGCTTCGCCTAAGCTGCTGACCTCTGCCTCTGCCTCTAGCTACCCTTTTTGGTGCTGCACCTGCCTCAACATCCACACTACTTTCCCCGCTTGACATCCCCCCTGTCCAGGTCGGGTCAGTGTCCTCATCATCCACCACTTCCTCTTCCAACTCCTGTCTCATCTCCTCCTCCCGCACAATGCGCCGGTCAACTGGATGCCCTGACGGCAACTGCGTCACATCATCGTCGATGAGGGTGGGTTGCTGGTCATCCACCACCAAATCGAACGGAGATGGAGGAGACTCTAGTGTTTGAGCATCTGGACACAGATGCTCCTCTGTTAGGTTCGTGGAATCGTGACGTGGAGAGGCAGGTTGAGGGACAATGAAAGGAGCGGAGAACAGCTCTGGGGAGCAGGGACAGTTTGGGTTATTGTTCTGTAAAGCTTCGGAATTTTGGGAGGAAGGAAGACAAGACTGTTGGGTAATAGGAGGAGAGGAGGCAGAGTCTGACTGGCTGCTGGACAATGTGCTGTAAGCGTTCTCTGACAGCCATTGCAAGACCTGTTCCTGGTTCTCGGGCCTACTAAGGTTTGTACCCTGCAGTTTAGTTAATGTGGCAAGCAACCCTGGCACTGTGGAGTGGCGCAATGCTTGCTGCCCCACAGGAGTAGGCACGGGACGCCCTGTGGCTTCACTGCTACCTTGCTCCCCAGAATCATTCCCCCGACCTCGCCCACGGCCTCGTCCACGTCCCTTTCCGGGAGCCTTGCGCATTTTGAATTCCTAGTTAGAAATTGGCACTGTATACCAGTAGTAAAAATTGTGGGTGCACGTAACCCCAATATATTCTTTGAATTCCCAGTCAGACACTGGCACTATATGGCAGTAGCAAGAAATGAGGGTATTTGTATTCCCAATATACTCTTTGAATTCCCAGTCAGACAATGGCACTGTATACCAGTAGTAAAAATTGTGGGTGCACGTAACCCCAATATATTCTTTGAATTCCCAGTCAGAAACTGGCACTATATGGCAGTAGCAAGAAATGAGGGTATTTGTATTCCCAATATACTCTTTGAATTCCCAGTCAGACAATGGCACTGTATACCAGTAGTAAAAATTGTGGGTGCACGTAACCCCAATATATTCTTTGAATTCCCAGTCAGAAACTGGCACTATATGGCAGTAGCAAGAAATGAGGGTATTTGTATTCCCAATATACTCTTTGAATTCCCAGTCAGACAATGGCACTGTATACCAGTAGTAAAAATTGTGGGTGCACGTAACCCCAATATATTCTTTGAATTACCAGTCAGAAACTGGCACTATATGGCAGTAGCAAGAAATGAGGGTATTTATAACCCCAATATATTCTTTGAATTCCCAGTCAGACAATGGCACTGTATACCAGTAGTAAAAATTGTGGGTGCACGTAACCCCAATATATTCTTTGAATTACCAGTCAGACACTGGCACTATATGGCAGTAGCAAGAAATGAGGGTATTTGTATTCCCAATATACTCTTTGAATTCCCAGTCAGACAATGGCACTGTATACCAGTAGTAAAAATTGTGGGTGCACGTAACCCCAATATATTCTTTGAATTCCCAGTCAGACAATGGCACTGTATACCAGTAGTAAAAATTGTGGGTGCACGTAACCCCAATATATTCTTTGAATTCCCAGTCAGAAACTGGCACTATATGGCAGTAGCAAGAAATGAGGGTATTTGTATTCCCAATATACTCTTTGAATTCCCAGTCAGACAATGGCACTGTATACCAGTAGTAAAAATTGTGGGTGCACGTAACCCCAATATATTCTTTGAATTCCCAGTCAGAAACTGGCACTATATGGCAGTAGCAAGAAATGAGGGTATTTGTATTCCCAATATACTCTTTGAATTCCCAGTCAGACAATGGCACTGTATACCAGTAGTAAAAATTGTGGGTGCACGTAACCCCAATATATTCTTTGAATTACCAGTCAGAAACTGGCACTATATGGCAGTAGCAAGAAATGAGGGTATTTATAACCCCAATATATTCTTTGAATTCCCAGTCAGACAATGGCACTGTATACCAGTAGTAAAAATTGTGGGTGCACGTAACCCCAATATATTCTTTGAATTACCAGTCAGAAACTGGCACTATATGGCAGTAGCAAGAAATGAGGGTATTTGTATTCCCAATATACTCTTTGAATTCCCAGTCAGACAATGGCACTGTATACCAGTAGTAAAAATTGTGGGTGCACGTAACCCCAATATATTCTTTGAATTACCAGTCAGACACTGGCACTATATGGCAGTAGCAAGAAATGAGGGTATTTGTATTCCCAATATACTCTTTGAATTCCCAGTCAGACAATGGCACTGTATACCAGTAGTAAAAATTGTGGGTGCACGTAACCCCAATATATTCTTTGAATTCCCAGTCAGACAATGGCACTATATGGCAGTAGCAAGAAATGAGGGTATTTATAACCCCAATATATTCTTTGAATTCCCAGTCAGACAATGGCACTGTATACCAGTAGTAAAAATTGTGGGTGCACGTAACCCCAATATATTCTTTGAATTACCAGTCAGAAACTGGCACTATATGGCAGTAGCAAGAAATGAGGGTATTTATAACCCCAATATATTCTTTGAATTCCCAGTCAGACAATGGCACTGTATACCAGTAGTAAAAATTGTGGGTGCACGTAACCCCAATATATTCTTTGAATTACCAGTCAGAAACTGGCACTATATGGCAGTAGCAAGAAATGAGGGTATTTATAACCCCAATATATTCTTTGAATTCCCAGTCAGACAATGGCACTGTATACCAGTAGTAAAAATTGTGGGTGCACGTAACCCCAATATATTCTTTGAATTCCCAGTCAGACACTGGCACTATATGGCAGTAGCAAGAAATGAGGGTATTTGTATTCCCAATATATTCTTTGAATTCCCAGTCAGACAATGGCACTGTATACCAGTAGTAAAAATTGTGGGTGCACGTAACCCCAATATATTCTTTGAATTCCCAGTCAGACACTGGCACTATATGGCCGTAGCAAGAAATGAGGGTATTTGTATTCCCAATATATTCTTTGAATTCCCAGTCAGACAATGGCACTGTATACCAGTAGTAAAAATTGTGGGTGTATATAGCCCCAATTCTATTGCTAGGGGACTTGCAGGGTATTTCTGGGGTGAAGGTGGGGGGGCACACCGTTGGAACGGGTATCGGGGTATATATCGGGTATACGGGAATACACTGACAGTGTATTCCATTCAGGATCCTGGGAAAGCTGGGTTGCGGCGATTGAGCCCGTCAGTGCCACGTTACACTGACAAGCTTCTCCCTGGAATATAGCTCTTATAAGAGCTGTTGGTTGTCTTCTCCTTCCTATCCTAGCCTGTCCCTGCCTACCCAGAATCTAAGCCCTAGCTAGCTGGACGGAAACCTCCGTCCTCGGTGAATTGCAAGCTCAGAATGACGCGAAGCTGGGCGTCGCTGTTCTTTTAAATTAGAGTTCACATGTTTTCGGCAGCCAATGGGTTTTGCCTACTTTTTTCAACGTCACCGGTGTCGTAGTTCCTGTCCCACCTACCCTGCGCTGTTATTGGAGCAAAAAAGGCGCCAGGGAAGGTGGGAGGGGAATCGAGTAATGGCGCACTTTACCACGCGGTGTTCGATTCGATTCGAACATGCCGAACAGCCTAATATCCGATCGAACATGAGTTCGATAGAACACTGTTCGCTCATCTCTATTCATGACTACACGAGTCATAATGAAAACTCACAACCTCTGTTGCTTTCCTCTGAGATTTTTGTCTGGTATTTTCTTCTTAAATCGATCGAGAAGACCTGAGAGTTTAGATTCTACCTACCAGTCCATCAAAGGTGGTAGTCTGACTTCTTGTTTCTTTACTGAATGACCTTTGCACCAGAAGCTTTAGGACTCAAATTTGATATCTTCTCATGTGTATTTTATCCTTTATGTCAAATGTTCTCTGGCAAAAATGCTGCAGTTTAGAGCACTGATATTATGTCAACAGAATCTCTCACACCAAAGCAGGTCCAACATAGCGTAACGTCAGAGGAAACAGAGCAGTGACATACAGTATATACATCATCAAGACTGTCTGGGTTTACGTGAAGAGACACCTGAACGACACCGACGCTGAAGACCTCGACTGACCCCCTCCTCCACATTTCTGCGCACTCTATTATGCCCCTAGTGGCCCCTTCACACAGTATTATGTCCCTCAGTGGCCCCTGCACACAGTATTATGTCCCTTAGTGGCCTCTGTACACACTATTATGTCCCATAGTCACCCCTGCACTCAATATTATGCCCCACTGTGGACACCCATAAACAATTATTATACTCTGGGGTGTTTTCAGGCCCCAGAGTATAATAATCAGAGACCCAGGGGGAATAAAAACATAACAAAACCACTGTTACTTACCTGTCTCCTGTCTCCGCTGCAGTCCTCCGCTGTCGTCCTTCTTCAATGACGTCAGATGTCACATGACCCGGGATGCAGGCCAGGTTCATGTGACGTCAGAGAAGTCAAACAACAAGGCCTGTAGCCTGCCTGGATCGTGGTGAGGTAAGTAACAGTATTTTTTCTGTTTCTTACCTCTACATCTTCTCAAAATGAGGCCCTTGAGAGATAATGATTAGCAACCTATGCATTAACGTTCATTATCACATTCCTTAAAGTCTAACAAGGGGCCTCCTTGACTTAAGCAGAAAAATACATACTTATACAGTTTATATGTGAAAGAGTACAAGATGGCTGCCAAAATACAAAGATGGAGGACTTAACTCTAACAATTCTTTATTCAAATGTGTATCTTGGAGCACAGGGGGAATTTTCTTCTATTACTGAGCACTAGACACTCCCATCCAGCATTCATCGTTCCCCTGAGCAGTGTGAGAATCAACTCACACTGGGTCAGCTCATGCTGCCCAGGAAGGCGAGCTGAATGCAGGATGGGTGTGTTTGTGATGATGCAGTAATGCTCAGAAATAGAAGAATTTTCTACTTTGTTATTTTAATGGGATTTATAGCTTTTTAAGATTGATGTTCTATTCCTAAAATAGGACATCAATTTTAGATTTGCAGTGGTGCCTCCAGATCATCTATTTCCCCTTGCTAGTGCAAGCTGCAGTGCTCACTCACCGTACTTTTAATAGCAGCAGTATGGCAAGTCACATTGGCCATGAATTGTTTTTGCTGCCAGATGAGGAATATGGAGAAGAAAACAAATAATTGCTGAAAAAGGCTGCATCATGCCAAAATAGCACATGACTATGTTTTCTATGACTTATTGAGGACGTATCTTTAGAGTAGGTCATCATTAACAGAACCATATGAGGACTTAATATTTGAAGAACAAATTGTTCTTCATAATGGTACCATTTAATATTTTGTACAATGTATTGGAAAGCTGTAAAAAAAAAATCAAAATGGGGTGCAACTGGCGAAAAATATACATTTGTGCCACTTTCTTATAGGATTAAAAGCTACAGGAAGCGACTAGAGGCCGTTATCTTTGCAAAAGGAGGATGTACTAAATATTAATGTCACTTTTCTGTTGAGGTGCCCATACTTTTGCACCGGTCAAATTTTGGTTTAATGCATATTGCGCATTTTCTGTTAGTACAATAAACCTCATTACAATCCTGAAATATTACTGTGTCCATCAGTTATTAGATATAGCAAACTGAAATGGCTGTTGCAAACAACAAAATATTTAGAACTAAAAATGATTAAGATTAATAGGGGTGCCCAAACTTTTTCATAGGACTGTATATGTTCTATCGGACAGGCATACTCAAGGAGATCCTGACTGATCAAGGGACTCCTTTTATGCCCAAGGTAATGAAAGAAATGTGTAAGCTCCTGAAAATTAAACACCTACAAACCTTTGTATATCATCCCCAGACAGATAGCCTAGTAGAGAGGTTCAATAAAACCCTTAAGGGCATGTTAAAGAGGGTGGTTAGCAAGGACGGCAAAGATTGGGACTGCATACTGCCCTATTTAATGTTTGCAATCCAGGAGGTACCCCTGTCCTCCACAGGTTTTTACCCATTTGAGTTGGTGTATAGTAGTCATCCACATAGTTTCTTAGACATGGTCAAAGAAACCTGGGAACAAGAACAAACTCCTTATAGTAGTGTAATTAAACACATCACCCTGATGCAGGACAGAATTACAGAGGTAATGCCTATTGTGAAGGAACAAATGGCTCAGAGCCATTTAACCATCTATAACCGAATGGCTAGACCTCAAGGTGATTTGGGTGTTGGTGTTTGTAGCTATGGTGGAAAGTAAATTTCTGGCCAAATGGTAAGAGCCATATGAAATTATTGAAAGAGTGGGGGAAATAAACTATAAGGTGTACCAGCCGGGCAAGAGGAAGCCCTAGCAAATATACCACATAAATTTACTGATGCCCTGGAAGGACAGGGAAACATTGGCAGCGGTAGGTACACCTGGCAAGGTTATTACTTCAGGGGTAAATACTCCTGGTAAGGCTTCAACCGAGGTACAAATAGCAGAGTCCCTGTCTAAGGCACAGAAACAAGAGACAAAGGAGTCGGCACAGAAAAGTAATGATGTGTTTTCTGAGTTGCCTGAACGCACCCATGTGATAAAATATGACATTGTCACTGAACCGCAGGTACAGGTTAATCTAAAACCATATTTGGTACCTGAAGCTTGTAGGCAAGCCATATCTGAGGAGGTCAAGGATATGTTGGTACTTGTGGTAATTGAGGAATCTAAGAGTGACTGGTCCAATCCCATTATTTTGATTCATATTCAAGATCTGCCCTGGACCACACATATGTCAGGAATCTGAGGGAGCTATATCGTGACTCCAACACTCTCTGTCACCTTTAGAGATGAGCGAACAGTGTTCTATCGAACTCATGTTCGATCGGATATTAGGCTGTTCGGCATGTTCGAATCGAATCGAACACCGCGTGGTAAAGTGCGCCATTACTCGATTCCCCTCCCACCTTCCCTGGCGCCTTTTTTGCTCCAATAACAGCACAGGGTAGGTGGGACAGGAACTACGACACCGGTGACGTTGAAAAAAGTAGGCAAAACCCATTGGCTGCCGAAAACATGTGACCTCTAATTTAAAAGAACAGCGCCGCCCAGCTTCGCGTCATTCTGAGCTTGCAATTCACCGAGGACGGAGGTTTCCGTCCAGTTAGCTAGGGGTTAGATTCTGGGTAGGCAGGGACAGGCTAGGATAGGAAGGAGAAGACAACCAACAGCTCTTATAAGAGCTAAATTCCAGGGAGAAGCTTGTCAGTGTAACGTGGCACTGACGGGCTCAATCGCCGCAACCCAGCTTTCCCAGGATCCTGAATGGAATACACTGTCAGTGTATTCCCGTATACCCGATATATACCCCCGATACCCGTTCCAACGGTGTGCCCCCCCACCTTCACCCCAGAAATACCCTGCAAGTCCCCTAGCAATAGGATTGGGGCTATATACACCCACTATTTTTGCTACTGCCATATAGTGCCATTGTCTCACTGGGAATTCAAAGAATATATTGGGCTTACATATAACTTCAATTCCAGGGAGAAGCTTGTCAGTGTAACGTGGCACTGACGGGCTCAATCGCCGCAACCCAGCTTTCCCAGGATCCTGAATGGAACACACTGACAGTGTATTCCCGTATACCCCATATATACACCCCAAATCCCCGTTCCAACGGTGTGCCCCCCCACCTTCACCTCAGAAATACCCTGCAAGTCCCCTAGCAATAGAATTGGGGCTATATACACCCACAATTTTTGCTACTGGTATATAGTGCCATTGTCTGACTGGGAATTCAAAGAATATATTGGGGTGACGTGCACCCACAATTTTTGCTACTGCTATACAGTGCCATTGTCTCACTGGGAATTCAAAGAATATATGGGGGTTATGTGCACCCACAATTTTTAATACTGGTATACAGTGCCATTGTCTGACTGGGAATTCAAAGAATATATGGGGGTTACGTGCACCCACAATTTTTAATACTGCTATACAGTGCCATTGTCTGACTGGGAATTCAAAGAATATATGGGGGTTACGTGCACCCACAATTTTTACTACTGGTATACAGTGCCATTGTCTCACTGGGAATTCAAAGAATATATGGGGGTTATGTGCACCCACAATTTTTACTACTGGTATACAGTGCCATTGTCTGACTGGGAATTCAAAGAATATATGGGGGTTATGTGCACCCACAATTTTTAATACTGGTATATAGTGCCATTGTCTGACTGGGAATTCAAAGAATATATGGGGGTTACGTGCACCCACAATTTTTACTACTGGTATACAGTGCCATTGTCTGACTGGGAATTCAAAGAATATATGGGGGTTACGTGCACCCACAATTTTTAATACTGCTATACAGTTCCATTGTCTCACTGGGAATTCAAAGAATATATGGGGGTTATGTGCACCCACAATTTTTAATACTGGTATATAGTGCCATTGTCTGACTGGGAATTCAAAGAATATATGGGGGTTACGTGCACCCACAATTTTTGCTACTGCTATACAGTTCCATTGTCTCACTGGGAATTCAAAGAATATATGGGGGTTATGTGCACCCACAATTTTTAATACTGGTATACAGTGCCATTGTCTGACTGGGAATTCAAAGAATATATGGGGGTTACGTGCACCCACAATTTTTAATACTGCTATACAGTTCCTTTGTCTCACTGGGAATTCAAAGAATATATGGGGGTTATGTGCACCCACAATTTTTAATACTGGTATACAGTGCCATTGTCTGACTGGGAATTCAAAGAATATATGGGGGTTATGTGCACCCACAATTTTTAATACTGGTATACAGTGCCATTGTCTGACTGGGAATTCAAAGAATATATTGGGGTTATGTGCACCCACAATTTTTACTACTGGTATATAGTGCCATTGTCTGACTGGGAATTCAAAGAATATATGGGGGTTATGTGCACCCACAATTTTTAATACTGGTATACAGTGCCATTGTCTGACTGGGAATTCAAAGAATATATGGGGGTTACGTGCACCCACAATTTTTAATACTGCTATACAGTTCCTTTGTCTCACTGGGAATTCAAAGAATATATGGGGGTTATGTGCACCCACAATTTTTAATACTGGTATACAGTGCCATTGTCTGACTGGGAATTCAAAGAATATATGGGGGTTATGTGCACCCACAATTTTTACTACTGGTATATAGTGCCATTGTCTGACTGGGAATTCAAAGAATATATGGGGGTTATGTGCACCCACAATTTTTAATACTGGTATACAGTGCCATTGTCTGGCTGGGAATTCAAAGAATATATGGGGGTTACGTGCACCCACAATTTTTAATACTGCTATACAGTTCCTTTGTCTCACTGGGAATTCAAAGAATATATGGGGGTTATGTGCACCCACAATTTTTAATACTGGTATACAGTGCCATTGTCTGACTGGGAATTCAAAGAATATATTGGGGTTATGTGCACCCACAATTTTTACTACTGGTATATAGTGCCATTGTCTGACTGGGAATTCAAAGAATATATGGGGGTTATGTGCACCCACAATTTTTAATACTGGTATACAGTGCCATTGTCTGACTGGGAATTCAAAGAATATATTGGGGTTATGTGCACCCACAATTTTTACTACTGGTATATAGTGCCATTGTCTGACTGGGAATTCAAAGAATATATGGGGGTTATGTGCACCCACAATTTTTAATACTGGTATACAGTGCCATTGTCTGACTGGGAATTCAAAGAATATATGGGGGTTACGTGCACCCACAATTTTTAATACTGCTATACAGTTCCTTTGTCTCACTGGGAATTCAAAGAATATATGGGGGTTATGTGCACCCACAATTTTCAATACTGGTATACAGTGCCATTGTCTGACTGGGAATTCAAAGAATATATTGGGGTTATGTACACCCACAATTTTTACTACTGGTATATAGTGCCATTGTCTGACTGGGAATTCAAAGAATATATGGGGGTTATGTGCACCCACAATTTTTAATACTGGTATACAGTGCCATTGTCTGACTGGGAATTCAAAGAATATATGGGGGTTACGTGCACCCACAATTTTTAATACTGCTATACAGTTCCTTTGTCTCACTGGGAATTCAAAGAATATATGGGGGTTATGTGCACCCACAATTTTTAATACTGGTATACAGTGCCATTGTCTGACTGGGAATTCAAAGAATATATGGGGGTTATGTGCACCCACAATTTTTAATACTGGTATACAGTGCCATTGTCTGACTGGGAATTCAAAGAATATATGGGGGTTACGTGCACCCACAATTTTTAATACTGCTATACAGTTCCTTTGTCTCACTGGGAATTCAAAGAATATATGGGGGTTATGTGCACCCACAATTTTTAATACTGGTATACAGTGCCATTGTCTGACTGGGAATTCAAAGAATATATTGGGGTTATGTGCACCCACAATTTTTACTACTGGTATATAGTGCCATTGTCTGACTGGGAATTCAAAGAATATATGGGGGTTATGTGCACCCACAATTTTTACTACTGGTATACAGTGCCATTGTCTGACTGGGAATTCAAAGAATATATGGGGGTTACGTGCACCCACAATTTTTAATACTGCTATACAGTTCCTTTGTCTCACTGGGAATTCAAAGAATATATGGGGGTTATGTGCACCCACAATTTTTACTACTGGTATACAGTGCCATTGTCTGACTGGGAATTCAAAGAATATATTGGGGTTATGTGCACCCACAATTTTTACTACTGGTATACAGTGCCATTGTCTGACTGGGAATTCAAAGAATATATGGGGGTTACGTGCACCCACAATTTTTAATACTGCTATACAGTTCCTTTGTCTCACTGGGAATTCAAAGAATATATGGGGGTTATGTGCACCCACAATTTTTAATACTGGTATACAGTGCCATTGTCTGACTGGGAATTCAAAGAATATATTGGGGTTATGTGCACCCACAATTTTTACTACTGGTATATAGTGCCATTGTCTGACTGGGAATTCAAAGAATATATGGGGGTTATGTGCACCCACAATTTTTAATACTGGTATACAGTGCCATTGTCTGACTGGGAATTCAAAGAATATATTGGGGTTATGTGCACCCACAATTTTTACTACTGGTATATAGTGCCATTGTCTGACTGGGAATTCAAAGAATATATGGGGGTTATGTGCACCCACAATTTTTAATACTGGTATACAGTGCCATTGTCTGACTGGGAATTCAAAGAATATATGGGGGTTACGTGCACCCACAATTTTTAATACTGCTATACAGTTCCTTTGTCTCACTGGGAATTCAAAGAATATATGGGGGTTATGTGCACCCACAATTTTTAATACTGGTATACAGTGCCATTGTCTGACTGGGAATTCAAAGAATATATGGGGGTTATGTGCACCCACAATTTTTAATACTGGTATACAGTGCCATTGTCTGACTGGGAATTCAAAGAATATATGGGGGTTATGTGCACCCACAATTTTTACTACTGGTATACAGTGCCATTGTCTGACTGGGAATTCAAAGAATATATTGGGGTGACGTGCACCCACAATTTTTAATACTGGTATACAGTGCCATTGTCTGACTGGGAATTCAAAGAATATATGGGGGTTACGTGCACCCACAATTTTTAATACTGCTATACAGTTCCTTTGTCTCACTGGGAATTCAAAGAATATATGGGGGTTATGTGCACCCACAATTTTTAATACTGGTATACAGTGCCATTGTCTGACTGGGAATTCAAAGAATATATTGGGGTTATGTGCACCCACAATTTTTACTACTGGTATATAGTGCCATTGTCTGACTGGGAATTCAAAGAATATATGGGGGTTATGTGCACCCACAATTTTTACTACTGGTATACAGTGCCATTGTCTGACTGGGAATTCAAAGAATATATGGGGGTTACGTGCACCCACAATTTTTAATACTGCTATACAGTTCCTTTGTCTCACTGGGAATTCAAAGAATATATGGGGGTTATGTGCACCCACAATTTTTACTACTGGTATACAGTGCCATTGTCTGACTGGGAATTCAAAGAATATATGGGGGTTACGTGCACCCACAATTTTTGCTACTGCTATACAGTTCCATTGTCTCACTGGGAATTCAAAGAATATATGGGGGTTATGTGCACCCACAATTTTTACTACTGGTATACAGTGCCATTGTCTCACTGGGAATTCAAAGAATATATGGGGGTTATGTGCACCCACAATTTTTAATACTGGTATACAGTGCCATTGTCTCACTGGGAATTCAAAGAATATATGGGGGTTATGTGCACCCACAATTTTTAATACTGGTATACAGTGCCATTGTCTCACTGGGAATTCCACAAATAATTTGGGGATTCATTCACCCTACATCTCAGGCTCTTGCCATATTCACCCAGGTTGTCAGTGCTGCACCAGCTCGTTCCCAGACAGCTCGGCCCGAAAAACACGTTACCTATATAGAGGATTTGGACAATGAAGACAACATGTTCTAAATCTAATGTCTGCACCTTCTCCAGAATTAAAATAAAGGCAGCGTTTAACTTTCAAATAGCACTGCACAAAGGAAGAGCTTATCAGCTTGTCTCATGACATGCTACTGAAAAGTTTCATTTGTGTATCTTAATGTAAATATAGTTGTATAAGCTTTTTGGGTTTTAGGCACTGCCAAGTTATTTATTACCACCCGCTCCCTTATAATGATGATGACGCCAAAGTCACTGTGGGTGTTCAGAGCTCACAGCTTTGGGTGACATTTGTCTTGCTCTCTGTCGGTACCAGCTGTCTTTTTGGATACCGTAAAGTTATGTTGACTTTATTAACAGCTATAGGAGCTTTAGCCAGGTTGTGACGGTGTGTAACCCTAACAACACTAAGTGGGATACACATTAATAGTCAGTCTATGTACGCTAAACGTATCACTGAAGTAATTTTTTTTCCCTCTCCCCTAATATAAGAAAGGAACAGACATTAGACCTAGACCGGGGTTCGAGGCTTGAAAAAATCCAGTATTATTTGTTCTTCATGATGTGAAATATGTGTTGAAAAGCAACCCAAGATGAAGTCAGCCATGTGTGCCAGTGTGTTACTTGGCATGCCTTTGCTGGCCCCAACTGTAAGGGTCACTCTCCATTTCCTCCATTTTCCACTCCCCTTCACACCATTTGTGGTGAAGCAATGGGATGCACTGAAGTGCACCCTCTAGCCTCGTGTGGGATAGGGACATCAGATGCCACTCCAACCCCCTCGTCTTCCTCCACCAGCCAACGGTGCGAAGATGAGAGGAGTGTGCTCTGAATGTTTTCTGCCTAGCAGAGGCTAGTTCTCACTTACGAAAATGGCCCCACTTTGACCTGTATATCAGGCACAATGGTGTAGGTTTCAAAGAAACATGGCACCAACAAGTTGGAAAACGTGGGCCATGCGTGGACCGTGTTTGAGTCTGGCAAGCTCCAGATCTGCTACCAGGTTCCAGCCATTATCACAGGCGCAAAAATGCCAGGCCCCAGGTGTAGCAGGGAAAAAAAAATGCCATCTCAGCCAGGATGGCATCCCTGACCTCGGAGGCACTGTGCTGTCTGTCCCCCAAGCTGATCAGTTTCAGCACGGCCTACTGACATCTCCCCATGCCAGTGTTACAGTGTTTTCCGCTAGTAGCTGGGGTGGAGGTTGCAGCTTCGTAGGGTTTCAGTCTACTCCTGCCATGAATTTTGGCCTGGGAGAGGAGATAGGCCACCCCAGTTTGCACCCGGGGAACAGACTCCACCACATTCACCCTGCCTGTCATTAAAGATAAGCACTGCAGCATCCCTGACCACAGGCGCTTGTCCATGTGTCGGTGGTCAAGTGGACCTTGCAGCAAAGCGCAGAGCTCTGGGCCCGACTGATGTTATGGGACACATGCAGGCGCAAGGCAGAGACAGCACACCAAGAGAAGTAGTAACGGCTAGGCCCAGCATAGGGAGGTGCCCCAGCTGCCATCTGCTGACGGAAGGCCTGGGTCTCCAGAAGCATAAACAAACACCAACATCTCCAGGGCCAGCAGTTTATCGATGAGGCTGTTACAGGCTTGGGCATGGGGGTGGGTTGTATTGTACTTCTGCCTGCAATGAAAAGCTTGGGAAATGTGGAGTGGCTGGGAAGAGGCGCATGATGGTGCAGGCCAAAAGGGCGCATGAGGGTGAACTCCCCAATGTGTCAGAGATAGGTGTGTAGGTGTCCTTGCATCATATACTTGCACCATATTTGGCTTTGGAAGTTAATTTTGTGCCAAAAAGTGGTTAAGACAGCGATCCCTCAGCTACTCCCGTTACACTGTCTATTGAAGTTACCATCTGTGGAAGTGGACCACCATTTCTAAGATCCCAAAGGAAGCAGGCAAGAGATGTGCAGTTCAGAAAAAAAGATGAGAAAATAAGTTTAGGCTGTAGAGCACAGAGGGATCGGAGAGGACAGAGCTGGTGTCGGCCAGGTATTCCCACAACATGCGCCTATACTTGTCCCTCCTGGTGACACTAGGCCCCTGAGTGGCAGTAATTTGTCCAGGGGGGCCATTAACGTGTTCCAGACCTAGGAATAAGTCTTCCAACAGGGTAGAGTTTTGCATGCCTTTGCTTCTACCCACTGTTTTTGCTGCTTAGCTTCCCTCCACATCTACTCTGCTTTCACCCCTAAACATCACCCCAGTTTATGCCTTTGCTTCTACCCAGGTTTTTTGTTGATTTAGCTTCCCTCTACATCTACACTGCTTTAGCCCCTAGACATCACCCCTGTCCATGTGGGGTCGGTGGCCTCGTCATCCACCAACTCCTCTTCCAATTGCGCACTGCCCCCTTACTGCAAACCGCACATGACCACAGCTTGCCTTGATGGCAACTGTGTCTCATGATCCCCACTTAGGTCCAGACAAGTCGGTGGCGGGTCCAAAACCCCAAAATTGGAAGGAAATGGCAGATGCTGCAGTATTTCTAACACCTGTTCCTGGTGCTCGGGCCTGGTCTGTGTTGTACCCTGCACCCTGCTTAACGCATCTGCCATATCCGAAGTTGTGCTGAGCGCATGCTAATGTTTCGTGTCCAGTGCAATGGATGGGATGGGATTTCACATAAGTCTGCCACCCATGGCCACTCATGGTTGAGCAACTGAGGGAGTTGACTTTGACGAACCCGAGGGTTTTGGAGTTGGAACTACATCAAAGGTCTGTGCTGCTCACACACTCTGCTCAACACATGATATGTTTAGTGCCAGCAGTGTGGAGACGTCGCACAACAGCCGTTGTTCCAGCAGGTACAGGCGTTGTAGGAGTGCATAGAGGCTAGCAGCGGCAACTATACACTTTAAAAACTATCCGCACAAGCGCCACACTTTCACCAGTAGCTCAGGAACATTGGGGTACCTTTTTCAAAAGATTAGCAGCAATGAGTTAAAAACGTGGCCCAGGCATGGAATATGTTGCAGGCTGCCAAGCTACAGAGCCAATCCCAGGTTACGGCCATTATCACACATGACAACATGCCTGGGCCCAGGTGCAGTGGCAAAAACCACATTGCCGTCTCATCGAGGATGGCATGACTCACTTTGTAGGCAGTGTGCTGTCTGGCCCCCAAGCTGATGAGCTTCAGCACGGCCCGCTGACGTCTCCCCACACCAGTGTTGCAGCGTTTCCAGCTCGTAGCTGGGGTCAATTTAACAGCGGAGGAGGGTGGTGTTTCAGCCCTCCTCCCAGGAATGTTGTGTGGGGAGACAAGTCAGGCCACCACATTTTGCGACCCGGTCCACGCCTCAACTACATTCAACCACTGTGCCCAAATTGAAAGGTAGCGTCCCTGTCCGCATGCACTTGTCCATTCGTAACTGGTCACATGGAACTTTAGGGCTAAGCGCTGAATTTAGGGACCGCCTCATGTTTGGGGGAAAGTGCTGGTGTGGACGGTACAGTGCGGTGGCGCAGTAGACACTCTGCCCAAAAAGGGCAGAGTGTCCCCCAGCCGGGATTCCAACATCTCCTGGGCCAGATTTCTTGAGATGAGGCCGTTGAAGCCTTGGGCATGTGGGTGGGTTGCGCTGTACTTTAGCATGAAATTAAAGGCTTGGGAGATGGGGAGTTGCTGGGAAGAGGCGCATGATGGCGCGGGCAAAAGGAGAAATGGCAGGAAAAGGTGAGGATAAGGGTGAACTCCCCAAAGTGTCAGAGGCAGATGTGGAGGTGTCCTGGCTCCTGGTCTGGACTGCAGCGCCAGCCCTGTCAACAGTGGAAGAGGCAGTGGCCGCCAGGCCAAACGACGATTATCCTGCGCTTGCTCTCACCCACTGAGCCCAGGGCTTGCCTTCCAAATGATGGCACCCGCAAGAGGTGGTGAGATTCCTCTCCGCAGATCTCCAAACCATCTTGGACTTGCAAATTGCACTAAATTTGTCATGTAACTGACATGTATATGATGAGTCTATCCATTGTCTGTTCATTTTGGTGAAAGTCAGCCTGTCAGCTGACAGACAGCTGTGCTTGTCAGTGATGATGTCACCGGCTGCTTGTACCCCCAGTTTTTGCTGCTTAGCTTGCCTCCACATCCACACTGCTTTTGCCCCTACACATCACCCCTATCCATGCCTGTGCCTCTAGCCATAAGTCTGCCACCCATGGAAACTCATGGTGCAGAAAGTGAGGGAGCTGACTCTGAGGAACCCTTGGGTTTTGTAGCTGGTACTCCATCAAAGGTCTCTGCTGCTCACACACCCTGCTGAACATACGGTATCTAGGGTTAGAGCGTGTGGTGACCTCGCACAACAGTAGGTGCTTCAGGCAGATGTAGGCCTTGCTGGAGTGTATTGCGGCTAGCTCCAGGTACTGTAGACTTGGGAAAGTGGGTGTCCAAGTGCCGCACTTTCACCCTTAGCTCAGCTAATTTGGGGTATGTTTTTAAAAATCATTGCACCACTACATTGAACATGTGGGCCAGGCATGGAACGTGTTGGAGGCTGGCAAGCTCCAGAGCCCTCCAACAAGCTAAAAAACCTGGCCCCAGGGGCAGCGGGGATAAACAAATTGCCATCTCATCCAGGATGGCATCCCTGACCTCAGAGGCAGTGTGCTGTCCGTCTCCCAAGCTGATGAGCTTCAGCCCAGCCTGCTGACGTCTCCCCACACCAGTGTTGCAGCGTTTTCAGCTCGTAGCTGGGGTAAATCTAACAGCGGAGGAGGAGGAGGGTGGTGTTTCAGCCCTCCTCCCAGGAATGTTTTGTGGGGAAACAAGTCAGGAAAATTCTTGAAACGGGAGAGTTTTGCATCTTTGCCCTTGCTGCCTATGGACATCCCTTTGCCTCTAGCCACCATTTTCCCTGCTTTGCTTGCCTCCACATCCACACTGCTTTTGCCCCTAGACATCACCCCAGTCCATGCCTTAGCTTGTACCCCCAGTTTTTCCTGCTTAGCTTGCCTCCACATCCACACTGCTTTTGCCCCTAGACATCACCCCAGTCCATGCCTTAGCTTGTACCCCCAGTTTTTCCTGCTTAGCTTGCCTCCACATCCACACTGCTTTTGCCCCTAGACATCACCCCAGTCCATGCCTTAGCTTGTACCCCCAGTTTTTCCTGCTTAGCTTGCCTCCACATCCACACTGCTTTTGCCCCTAGACATCACCCCAGTCCATGCCTTAGCTTGTATCCCCAGTTTTTCCTGCTTAGCTTGCCTCCACATCCACACTGCTTTTGCCCCTAGACATCACCCCAGTCCATGCCTTAGCTTGTACCCCCAGTTTTTCCTGCTTAGCTTGCCTCCACATCCACACTGCTTTTGCCCCTAGACATCATCCCTATCCATGCCTCTTCCCCTAGCCATAACTCTGCCACCCCTGGAAACTCATGGTGCAGAAACTTTGGTTGCTGACTTTGAGGAACCCTTGGGTTTTGTAGATGGAACTCCATCAAAGGTCTGTGCAGCTCACACACCCTGCTCAAGATATGGTATTGTAGGGTTTCAGCGTGTGTGAATGACGGACAACAGCCTGTGTTTGGACAGATGTAGGCCTTGCTAGAGTGTTTTTAGGCTAGCAGCGACTCCTGTGCACTTGCAAAAGTGGGCGCACAAGCGCCGCATTTTCAACAGTAGCTTCGGTACATTTGGGTATGTTTTTAAAAAACTTTGCACCACTAGGTTAGACGTGGGCCAAACATGGAACGTGTTGGAGGCTGGCAAGCTCCAGAGCCGCTACCAGGTTCCAGCCATTATCACAGGCGTAAAAATGCCAGGCCCCAGGTGTAGCAGGGAAAAAAAAATGCCATCTCAGCCAGGATGGCATCCCTGACCTCGGAGGCACTGTGCTGTCTGTCCCCCAAGCTGATGAGCTTCAGCACCGCCTGCTGACGTCTCCCCACACCAGTGTTTTAGCGTTTGCCGCTAGTAGCTGTGGTGGAGGTTGCAGCGTCGTAGGGTTTCAGTCTACTCCTGCCATGAATTTTGGCCTGGGAGAGGAGATAGGCCACCCCAGTTTGCACCCGGGGAACAGACTCCACCACATTCACCCTGCCTGTCATTAAAGATAAGCACTGCAGCATCCCTGACCACAGGCGCTTGTCCAAGTGTCGGTGGTCAAGTGGACCTTGCAGCAAAGCGCGGAACTAAGGGCCCACCTGATGTTGAGTGACACGTGCTGGTGCAAGGCGGGGACGCCACACCGGGAGAAGTTGAGACGGCTAGGGACGGCATAGTGAGGTGCCACAGTTGCCATCAGGTCCGGGAAGGCGGGAGTTTCAACAAGCCGGAACGCCAACCTCTCCTGGGCCAGCAGTTTAGCGATGTTGGCGTTCTAGGCTTGCGTGGGTGGGTGGTTAGCGGTGTATTTCTGCCGGCGCTCCAATGTCTGAGAGATGGTGGGTTGTTGTAAAGAAGCGCCTGATGGTGCCTTTGATGGTGCAGGAGAAGGAGATAAGACAGAAACAGGGGAGGATGAGGGAGAAGTCAACAAAGTGGCGGAGGCAGATGAAGTGATGTCCTGGCTCGTCCTCTGGAGTGCATCGCCAGCACTGTGAGCAGAGGCAGTGGCATGAACGGCGGGCGACGTTTGTCCTGCCGTTGCTGCCTGCCACTGATTCCATTGCTTGGATTCCAAATGACGGTGCATTGAAGTGGTGGACAGGTTGCTCTTCTCAGGGCCCCTACTCGATTTCGAGAGGCAAATTGTGTAGACGACACTATATCTGTCCTCGGCGCATTCCTTGAAAAAACTCTACACCTTCAAGAAACGTGCCCTCGATGGGGGAGTTTTTCTGGGCTGGGTACAAAAGGGAACATCTTCGGACATTCCGGGTCTGGCCTGGCTTCGGCAAAGCAGCTGACCTCTGCCTCTGGACATGTCTCTGCCTCTAGCTACCCTTTTTGGTGCTGCACCTGCCTCAACATCCACACTACTTTCCCAGCTTGACATCTGCCTTGTCCAGGTGGGGTCGGTGTCCTCGTCGTCCACCACCTCCTCTTCCAACTCCTGTCTCGCCTCCTCCTCCTGCACAATGCGCATGTCAACTGGCTGCCCTGACAGCAACTGCGTCTCATCGTCGTCGATGAGGGTGGGTTGCTGGTCATCCGCCACCAAATCGACCGGAGATGGAATGGAGGAGACTCTAGTGTTTGAGCATCTGGACACAGATACTCGTCTGTTAGGTCCGTGGAATCGCGAAATGGAGGGGCAGGTTGCGGTACAGTCAAAGGAAGGGAGAACAGCTCTGGGGAGCAGGGACAGTTGGGGTTATTGTTCTGAGAAGATTGGGAATTTTGGGTGGAAGGAGGACAAGACTGTTGGGTAAGAGGAGGTAGAGGCTGACTGGCTGGTGGACAATGTGCTTTAAGCGTTATCCGACAGCCATTGCAAGACCTGTTCCTGGTTCTCGGGCCTACTAATCTTTGTACCATTCAGCCTAGTTAATGTGGAACTTTTGTGCAAAGCGCAGAACTTAGGGCCCGCCTGATGTTAAGGGACACACGCTGGTACAAGGCTCAACTCACCCTAAGTGCCAAAAACACTGCTGGTGCAAGGCTCTACTCATGCCAAGGGCCTCAATCTCTGCTGGTAGCTCAGCTTAAGGTCATGTAACTTTGTTTGGAAGGGCTCATGTTAAGGGCTAGAAAAGTGAATTTTGGAAGGTCTTACCACATCACACACACACACACACACACACACACACACACACACACACACACTCTCAAAATGACAGTTAAGGGTGAGGGCTTTTGGAATTCCCATTGCCTATTCCATTTGTGGTTGTCATGGGGAACGTGATTTAAAGGGGTGGTTGTTACTGTTTGTTGAGCTTAAATTGGGGTTTGTGTCCATCCATTTGGGGAGTAAAGAAGGTTTCCAGGTATTTTCCCACTTTGATAGAGGTTTTTTTGAATGTGGAAAGTGTGTAGTTGTTAGGCAGTGATGTTGGGGTAATAGAGGGTCTTTGGTGTGTTAGATGCCCCCAGGCATGCTTCCCCTGCTGTCCCAGTGTCATTCCAGAGGTGTTGGCATCATTTCCTGGGGTGTCATAGTGGACTTGGTGACCCTCCAGACACGGATTTGGGTTTCCCCCTTAACGAGTATCTGTTCCCCATAGACTATAATGGGGTTCGAAACCCGTTCGAACACACGAACATTGAGCGGCTGTTCGAATCGAATTTCGAACCTCGAACATTTTAGTGTTCGCTCATCTCTAGTCACCTTCTCACAGTATATACAGTATATGAATGTATATGAGTTAGTATATATAATATTGAATGTATAAATGTGACATATATGAAATATGAATGTTTATGTGTGAGTGTATATGGTATATAAATGTATGTATAAGTATATACAGTAATTGTACATGTGTGTACTACTAAGGTGGGTGTTAGGTCTTTAAAGATGGCAGTTGCTTTGCTGCAGAGTGGGTGCCATAGCCACCAGGTCTTCGTTGTACAGTATCGGATCTCATTGAATACCAAGTTTAAAAAGTGCTCCAGGACCTGCCCTGTTCCAATGGCACCCGAAAGCCTGCCGAAGTCTCCTGGGCCTTCCATAGGAATATTACTACTGTGACCTAGCGAAAGTCCGATAGACAGCAATACAGTTGTATTACAGTCTATGGAGCTTGCAATCACAGAAAAGTAAAAATAAATAAAACTAAAAGTTCAAATCACTCGTTTTTCCAAGATTTAAATTTAAAATAAAGAAACAAATTAGCCCCACGTCCAAAAACGCCCAACTAAAAACATCTATAAATATTTTTCCCATAAGTTTAATGCCATAGAGGGGAAAAAAATTGAAAAGAGCCAAATTGCCATACTTTCGCCTCCCATAAAAATGTTATTAAAAAGCAATCAAAACATCACACATTGCCCAAGTTGTATTAAAAAAAAGTACATTTGGCTCTGCAAAAAAAAAAGTTACAGATGTCAGAATATGGCAACTCCAGGAATTAAATTTTTTCTTTTTTTTTTTTTTTTTTTTTTGTAAAGTCTTGGATTTTTTCTTAAAAGTGGTTAAAATGTAAAAAAAAACAAAAAAAAAAAAACAAACATAAATTTGGTATCCCCAGAGTCATATTGAACAATAGAATACAGGTGACATGTCATTTTGGCTGAAAGTGAATGCCATAAAAACAAAGTCGCACAAATGCAGCTTTTATCCAATTCCCCATTCTGATTTTTTTTTCTGTCTTCCCAGTACGTCGTACAAAATATTTAATGGTATGTTTCCGCAGTCCCACAAACATTAAGCCTTAATATGGCTCTGTGAACAGAAAAATTACAAAGCTATGGGGTTTGGGAGGCAGGGAGTCAAAAACGAAAATCGAAAAATGCCTGTGGAAGGGGTTAAACAAATCCCATCCATGCTCTGCTTAAAAAATCTCACAGCATAATCGGAACTGAGAAAGTCTAGCAGCAACCTCATGTCAGCTTATGCTGCAGGTCATTTTGAGCTGTTTTTGTTGTGGAGTAGTTCTTGAAAATTCACTGCTGGTTTCCTGCAGTGGGATATCAGCCAGGGGCACATCCTATGTGGAAGTATCTGCAATATGTACAAAAGAGTAGATATGGGGATGTAGGCAGTTTATTAATATATGCTCTATAGAAGTTGTCTTATTGAATCACGCTGTGAAGTGCCTGAAAATGCAGCACAGCAAGCAGAAAAACTTTTGGCACTGGCTGCTGATGCTGCTGCTTTTATTCCTGACAGTTGTAGCTGTGGCAATGGCAGAGGAATTGCTGGCTGAATGAGGTGGACTGGGAGCAGGGAGAGGCCACCTGGGCACACAAGTAACTGGTAGTCACAGTGATTTCCTTAAATGCTGGGGTAAGCTGGGTATACAGTCTATCCTGATAATACTCCATTTTTTTTTTTCCCTTTGGGAAACAGGGAAGAATTCTCCTATTTTTTTTTTTTTTTTTTCATTATAAGGGTTGAAGAGTATTGCAATCCATTGCTGTCTCTCTGCTCGATGGTAATAATATACTTGTCACTGAAAAAGCAGCGGAGTATACAGCCTTTCATACTTACCAGTGTGTGTATGGACCCAGAGGTCTGCTATGCTTGGTGTTCTTGGTCAGTGTAGTTGTCGTCATCATCATCATCATCATCTTGAAAGAAATATGGATCAGCTTCCTCCCCTGACTGCCGGTGACAATTCAAGGTCCCCTCTGTATTGAAAGGAAAGTCTTCTTTATCCTCTTCCAGTCCAAGGGAGCCTTCATTGGTGTGCACAACCTTCAATGTGAAAGGTCTAAATTCGCCCAACAAGAGACATCACATTTTTCTTCTTCTCCGCAAACTCAAAACCAATGTGGCGTTTCTACAAGAGACACACTTTAAGGATACTAAAATTCCGAAGCTCCCCTCGAAGGATTTCCGAGCAAGTTTTCATAGCACAAATCCACTGGCTGCCTCAAGAGGCGTTTCAATCCTCATCGGAACAAAACTACCATTTGAGCTCTCTCAACATTGGATCGACTCAGAGGGGTGGGCACTTTTTATCAAGGGAACTATTGCGACCAAGCCTTACACCTTCGCTAACATTTATGCCCCTAATACACGACAGATCAATTGACTCATAGGCATGCTTCAGACCCTAAAAATCTTTCGAGAAGGACCTCTGATCTTAGGAGGAGACCTCAATATTGCAATTAATCATTCTTTGGACTCCTCGTCCTCAGCAATGCCCTTCTCCCAAAGATCCCTGCGTGCACTTATGAAAGCTCTTCAAGATTTGAACCTGACGGATATTTGGAGAACCCAACATCCCTCTGTCAAAGACTTTACCTTCTACTCCCCGACTGCTTCATCCTATCATAGGATAGATTACCTCTTCGCATCCAGCGACCTGCTACCTCTAGTCAGATCCTCCTCTATAGGCTCCATAACCATTTCGGACCATGATAGTCGAACTCAGACATGTACCTAGAGGGATATGTTCCTGGAGACTTAATGAATCCATCCTGAGCTGAGACGAGGAGGTCGAAGCTCTAGCAACCCACTTAAAGGAATACTTCCGCATTAACGCCACTCCTGAAATTACCTCTCCAATTGTATGGGAAACGCATAAGACCTATATAAGAGGCATCCTAATTTCAACAGTTTCCAGAATTAAGAAAACCAAACAGAAATTGTTGGATGACCTACTGAAACGCATTGCGTCCCTGTCAAGGATCCATAAAAGGACCCAGGCGGATTCGGCACTTTCTGAGCTGTCTTCTCTAAGGGAGCAACTTTTGAATACTTTGAATTCTAGATCAGCCAAACGCTACTTAAGTTATAGGAAACTTACATATGCCCACGGCAATAAGGGAGGTTGACTGATGTCCACGTTAATCCACAATCTCATATAACAAATATTAATAAGAAAGATGGCTCAACAACAGCTGACACTAAAGAAATCGCTAGTGAGTTCGTTGACTTCTATTCTAGCTTATACAATCTTCAAAGAGAAGACCCGCCTGACTCTCACCTCTCGAGGTCAAAACTTATTGAAGAGTTTTTGTCTCGACTCTCCCTTCCCAGAATCTCCAAAGAACGGGCGCGAGGTTTACTGGAACTGTTTACACTAAAGGAACTCCTCTCCACCATCAACAGCTTTCCACCCGGGAAAAGTCCAGGCCCAGATGGACTTCCCATATTATATTACAAAAAGTTCCAGCAGATTCTTGCACCTCAACTTTAAAAGTATGCAATGATCTCCTACAGGGTGGTAAACTACCTATGCAGACCCAAGAGGCACACATCACCTTGACCCAAAGGACGGCAAAGACCCATCTTGCTGTGGGAGCTATAGGTCGATTTCCTTACTTAACCTTGACTTAAAGATTTGGGCAAAACTGCTGGCAACTAGAATGAAAAACCTGGTTCCCGAGCTCCTTAACCCTGAACAAACTGGATTCACCACGGGAAGGGAGGAGAGAGATAACACTGCTCGACTGCTCCCCCTACTACATTGTGCACAGTCCACCCGATCCCCACTCGTACTCCTTGGAGTTGACCCTGAAAAAGCGTTTGACAGGGTGGACTGGGACTTCATTAGGGCTACCCTTCTGAAGTTTGGGTTTCCTGATAAGTTTGTAGAAGCTATCTTCTCCTTATACGAAACCCCTCACGCTGAACTTAAAATAAATGGTACCTTATTGGATACCTTTTTTATCACTAACGGAACCAGGCAAGGGTGCTAACTTTCCCCCACCCTTTTTATACTTACGCTGGAGACGCTCCTGCAGACAGTCCAGCAGGATGGGAGAATCCAAGGCATGACGATTGGTGATATGACTACTAGAGATGAGCGAACACTAAAATGTTCGAGGTTCGAAATTCGATTCGAACAGCCGCTTAATGTTCGTGTGTTCGAACGGGTTTCGAACCCCATTATAGTCTATGGGGAACAGATACTCATTAAGGGGGAAACCCAAATCCGTGTCTGGAGGGTCACCAAGTCCACTATGACACCCCAGGAAATGATGCCAACACCTCTGGAATGACACTGGGACAGCAGGGGAAGCATGTCTGGGGGCATCTAACACACCAAAGACCCTCTATTACCCCAACATCACTGCCTAACAACTACACACTTTCCACATTCAAAAAAACCAATCAAAGTGGGAAAATACCTGGAAACCTTCTTTACTCCCCAAATGGATGGACACAAACCCCAATTTAAGCTCAACAAACAGTAACAACCACCCCTTTAAATCACGTTCCCCATGACAACCACAAATGGAATAGGCAATGGGAATTCCAAAAGCCCTCACCCTTAACTGTCATTTTGAGTGTGTGTGTGTGTGTGTGTGTGTGTGTGTGTGTGTGTGTGTGTGTGTGTGTGTGTGATGTGGTAAGACCTTCCAAAATTCACTTTTCTAGCCCTTAACATGAGCCCTTCCAAACAAAGTTACATGACCTTAAGCTGAGCTACCAGCAGAGATTGAGGCCCTTGGCATGAGTAGAGCCTTGCACCAGCAGTGTTTTTGGCACTTAGGGTGAGTTGAGCCTTGTACCAGCGTGTGTCCCTTAACATCAGGCGGGCCCTAAGTTCTGCGCTTTGCACAAAAGTTCCACATTAACTAGGCTGAATGGTACAAAGATTAGTAGGCCCGAGAACCAGGAACAGGTCTTGCAATGGCTGTCGGATAACGCTTAAAGCACATTGTCCACCAGCCAGTCAGCCTCTACCTCCTCTTACCCAACAGTCTTGTCCTCCTTCCACCCAAAATTCCCAATCTTCCCAGAACAATAACCCCAACTGTCCCTGCTCCCCAGAGCTGTTCTCCCTTCCTTTGACTATACCGCAAACTGCCCCTCCATTTCACGATTCCACGGACCTAACAGACGAGTATCTGTGTCCAGATGCTCAAACACTAGAGTCTCCTCCATTCCATCTCCGGTCGATTTGGTGGCGGATGACCAGCAACCCACCCTCATCGACGACGATGAGACGCAGTTGCTGTCAGGGCAGCCAGTTGACATGCGCATTGTGCAGGAGGAGGAGGCGAGACAGGAGTTGGAAGAGGAGGTGGTGGACGACGAGGACACCGACCCCACCTGGACAAGGCAGATGTCAAGCTGGGAAAGTAGTGTGGATGTTGAGGCAGGTGCAGCACCAAAAAGGGTAGCTAGAGGCAGAGACATGTCCAGAGGCAGAGGTCAGCTGCTTTGCCGAAGCCAGGCCAGACCCGGAATGTCCGAAGATGTTCCCTTTTGTACCCAGCCCAGAAAAACTCCCCCATCGAGGGCACGTTTCTTGAAGGTGTAGAGTTTTTTCAAGGAATGCGCCGAGGACAGATATAGTGTCGTCTACACAATTTGCCTCTCGAAATCGAGTAGGGGCCCTGAGAAGAGCAACCTGTCCACCACTTCAATGCACCGTCATTTGGAATCCAAGGAATGGAATCAGTGGCAGGCAGCAACGGCAGGACAAACGTCGCCCGCCGTTCATGCCACTGCCTCTGCTCACAGTGCTGGCGATGCACTCCAGAGGACGAGCCAGGACATCACTTCATCTGCCTCCGCCACTTTGTTGACTTCTCCCTCATCCTCCCCTGTTTCTGTCTTATCTCCTTCTCCTGCACCATCAAAGGCACCATCAGGCGCTTCTTTACAACAACCCACCATCTCTCAGACATTGGAGTGCCGGCAGAAATACACCGCTAACCACCCACCCACGCAAGCCTAGAACGCCAACATCGCTAAACTGCTGGCCCAGGAGAGGTTGGCGTTCCGGCTTGTTGAAACTCCCGCCTTCCCGGACCTGATGGCAACTGTGGCACCTCACTATGCCGTCCCTAGCCGTCTCAACTTCTCCCGGTGTGGCGTCCCCGCCTTGCACCAGCACGTGTCACTCAACATCAGGTGGGCCCTTAGTTCCGCGCTTTGCTGCAAGGTCCACTTGACCACCGACACTTAGACAAGCGCCTGTGGTCAGGGATGCTGCAGTGCTTATCTTTAATGACAGGCAGGGTGAATGTGGTGGAGTCTGTTCCCCGGGTGCAAACTGGGGTGGCCTATCTCCTCTCCCAGGCCAAAATTCATGGCAGGAGTAGACTGAAACCCTACGACGCTGCAACCTCCACCACAGCTACTAGCGGCAAACGCTAAAACACTGGTGTGGGGAGACGTCAGCAGGCGGTGCTGAAGCTCATCAGCTTGGGGGACAGACAGCACAGTGCCTCCGAGGTCAGGGATGCCATCCTGGCTGAGATGGCATTTTTTTTTCCCTGCTACACCTGGGGCCTGGCATTTTTACGCCTGTGATAATGGCTGGAACCTGGTAGCGGCTCTGGAGCTTGCCAGCCTCCAACACGTTCCATGTTTGGCCCACGTCTAACCTAGTGGTGCAAAGTTTTTTAAAAACATACCCAAATGTACCGAAGCTACTGTTGAAAATGCGGCGCTTGTGCGCCCACTTTTGCAAGTGCACAGGAGTCGCTGCTAGCCTAAAAACACTCTAGCAAGGCCTACATCTGTCCAAACACAGGCTGTTGTCCGTCATTCACACACGCTGAAACCCTACAATACCATATCTTGAGCAGGGTGTGTGAGCTGCACAGACCTTTGATGGAGTTCCATCTACAAAACCCAAGGGTTCCTCAAAGTCAGCAACCAAAGTTTCTGCACCATGAGTTTCCAGGGGTGGCAGAGTTATGGCTAGGGGAAGAGGCATGGATAGGCATGATGTCTAGGGGCAAAAGCAGTGTGGATGTGGAGGCAAGCTAAGCAGGAAAAACTGGGGGTACAAGCTAAGGCATGGACTGGGGTGATGTCTAGGGGCAAAAGCAGTGTGGATGTGGAGGCAAGCTAAGCAGGAAAAACTGGGGGTACAAGCTAAGGCATGGACTGGGGTGATGTCTAGGGGCAAAAGCAGTGTGGATGTGGAGGCAAGCTAAGCAGGAAAAACTGGGGGTACAAGCTAAGGCATGGACTGGGGTGATGTCTAGGGGCAAAAGCAGTGTGGATGTGGAGGCAAGCTAAGCAGGAAAAACTGGGGGTACAAGCTAAGGCATGGACTGGGGTGATGTCTAGGGGCAAAAGCAGTGTGGATGTGGAGGCAAGCAAAGCAGGGAAAATGGTGGCTAGAGGCAAAGGGATGTCCATAGGCAGCAAGGGCAAAGATGCAAAACTCTCCCGTTTCAAGAATTTTCCTGACTTGTTTCCCCACAAAACATTCCTGGGAGGAGGGCTGAAACACCACCCTCCTCCTCCTCCGCTGTTAGATTGACCCCAGCTATGAGCTGAAAACGCTGCAACACTGGTGTGGGGAGACGTCAGCAGGCTGGGCTGAAGCTCATCAGCTTGGGAGACGGACAGCACATTGCCTCTGAGGTCAGGGATGCCATCCTGGATGAGATGGCAATTTGTTTATCCCCGCTGCCCCTGGGGCCAGGTTTTTTAGCTTGTTGGAGGGCTCTGGAGCTTGCCAGCCTCCAACACGTTCCATGCCTGGCCCACATGTTCAATGTAGTGGTGCAATGATTTTTAAAAACATACCCCAAATTAGCTGAGCTAAGGGTGAAAGTGCGGCACTTGGACACCCACTTTCCCAAGTCTACAGTACCTGGAGCTAGCCGCAATACACTCCAGCAAGGCCTACATCTGCCTGAAGCACCTACTGTTGTGCGAGGTCACCACACGCTCTAACCCTAGATACCGTATGTTCAGCAGGGTGTGTGAGCAGCAGAGACCTTTGATGGAGTACCAGCTACAAAACCCAAGGGTTCCTCAGAGTCAGCTCCCTCACTTTCTGCACCATGAGTTTCCATGGGTGGCAGACTTATGGCTAGAGGCACAGGCATGGATAGGGGTGATGTGTAGGGGCAAAAGCAGTGTGGATGTGGAGGCAAGCTAAGCAGCAAAAACTGGGGGTACAAGCAGCCTGTGACATCATCACTGACAAGCACAGCTGTCTGTCAGCTGACAGGCTGACTTTCACCAAAATGAACAGACAATGGATAGACTCATCATATACATGTCAGTTACATGACAAATTTAGTGCAATTTGCAAGTCCAAGATGGTTTGGAGATCTGCGGAGAGGAATCTCACCACCTCTTGCGGGTGCCATCATTTGGAAGGCAAGCCCTGGGCTCAGTGGGTGAGAGCAAGCGCAGGATAATCGTCGTTTGGCCTGGCGGCCACTGCCTCTTCCACTGTTGACAGGGCTGGCGCTGCAGTCCAGACCAGGAGCCAGGACACCTCCACATCTGCCTCTGACACTTTGGGGAGTTCACCCTTATCCTCACCTTTTCCTGCCATTTCTCCTTTTGCCCACGCCATCATGCGCCTCTTCCCAGCAACTCCCCATCTCCCAAGCCTTTCATTTCATGCTAAAGTACAGCGCAACCCACCCACATGCCCAAGGCTTCAACGGCCTCATCTCAAGAAATCTGGCCCAGGAGATGTTGGAATCCTGGCTGGGGGACACTCTGCCCTTTTTGGGCAGAGTGTCTACTGCGCCACCGCACTGTGCCGTCCACACCAGCACTTTCCCCCAAACATGAGGCGGTCCCTAAATTCAGCGCTTAGCCCTAAAGTTCCATGTGACCAGTTACGAATGGACAAGTGCATGCGGACAGGGATGCTACCTTTCAATTTGGGCACAGTGGTTGAATGTAGTTGAGGCGTGGACCGGGTCGCAAAATGTGGTGGCCTGACTTGTCTCCCCACACAACATTCCTGGGAGGAGGGCTGAAACACCACCCTCCTCCGCTGTTAAATTGACCCCAGCTACGAGCTGGAAACGCTGCAACACTGGTGTGGGGAGACGTCAGCGGGCCGTGCTGAAGCTCATCAGCTTGGGGGCCAGACAGCACACTGCCTACAAAGTGAGTCATGCCATCCTCGATGAGACGGCAATGTGGTTTTTGCCACTGCACCTGGGCCCAGGCATGTTGTCATGTGTGATAATGGCCGTAACCTGGGATTGGCTCTGTAGCTTGGCAGCCTGCAACATATTCCATGCCTGGGCCACGTTTTTAACTCATTGCTGCTAATCTTTTGAAAAAGGTACCCCAATGTTCCTGAGCTACTGGTGAAAGTGTGGTGCTTGTGCGGATAGTTTTTAAAGTGTATAGTTGCCGCTGCTAGCCTCTATGCACTCCTACAACGCCTGTACCTGCTGGAACAACGGCTGTTGTGCGACGTCTCCACACTGCTGGCACTAAACATATCATGTGTTGAGCAGAGTGTGTGAGCAGCACAGACCTTTGATGTAGTTCCAACTTCAAAACCCTCGGGTTCGTCAAAGTCAACTCCCTCAGTTGCTCAACCATGAGTGGCCATGGGTGGCAGACTTATGTGAAATCCCATCCCATCCATTGCACTGGACACGAAACATTAGCATGCGCTCAGCACAACTTCGGATATGGCAGATGCGTTAAGCAGGGTGCAGGGTACAACACAGACCAGGCCCGAGCACCAGGAACAGGTGTTAGAAATACTGCAGCATCTGCCATTTCCTTCCAATTTTGGGGTTTTGGACCCGCCACCGACTTGTCTGGACCTAAGTGGGGATCATGAGACACAGTTGCCATCAAGGCAAGCTGTGGTCATGTGCGGTTTGCAGTAAGGGGGCAGTGCGCAATTGGAAGAGGAGTTGGTGGATGACGAGGCCACCGACCCCACATGGACAGGGGTGATGTCTAGGGGCTAAAGCAGTGTAGATGTAGAGGGAAGCTAAATCAACAAAAAACCTGGGTAGAAGCAAAGGCATAAACTGGGGTGATGTTTAGGGGTGAAAGCAGAGTAGATGTAGAGGGAAGCTAAGCAGCAAAAACAGTGGGTAGAAGCAAAGGCATGCAAAACTCTACCCTGTTGGAAGACTTATTCCTAGGTCTGGAACACGTTAATGGCCCCCCTGGACAAATTACTGCCACTCAGGGGCCTAGTGTCACCAGGAGGGACAAGTATAGGCGCATGTTGTGGGAATACCTGGCCGACACCAGCTCTGTCCTCTCCGATCCCTCTGTGCTCTACAGCCTAAACTTATTTTCTCATCTTTTTTTCTGAACTGCACATCTCTTGCCTGCTTCCTTTGGGATCTTAGAAATGGTGGTCCACTTCCACAGATGGTAACTTCAATAGACAGTGTAACGGGAGTAGCTGAGGGATCGCTGTCTTAACCACTTTTTGGCACAAAATTAACTTCCAAAGCCAAATATGGTGCAAGTATATGATGCAAGGACACCTACACACCTATCTCTGACACATTGGGGAGTTCACCCTCATGCGCCCTTTTGGCCTGCACCATCATGCGCCTCTTCCCAGCCACTCCACATTTCCCAAGCTTTTCATTGCAGGCAGAAGTACAATACAACCCACCCCCATGCCCAAGCCTGTAACAGCCTCATCGATAAACTGCTGGCCCTGGAGATGTTGGTGTTTGTTTATGCTTCTGGAGACCCAGGCCTTCCGTCAGCAGATGGCAGCTGGGGCACCTCCCTATGCTGGGCCTAGCCGTTACTACTTCTCTTGGTGTGCTGTCTCTGCCTTGCGCCTGCATGTGTCCCATAACATCAGTCGGGCCCAGAGCTCTGCGCTTTGCTGCAAGGTCCACTTGACCACCGACACATGGACAAGCGCCTGTGGTCAGGGATGCTGCAGTGCTTATCTTTAATGACAGGCAGGGTGAATGTGGTGGAGTCTGTTCCCCGGGTGCAAACTGGGGTGGCCTATCTCCTCTCCCAGGCCAAAATTCATGGCAGGAGTAGACTGAAACCCTACGAAGCTGCAACCTCCACCCCAGCTACTAGCGGAAAACACTGTAACACTGGCATGGGGAGATGTCAGCAGGCCGTGCTGAAACTGATCAGCTTGGGGGACAGACAGCACAGTGTCTCCGAGGTCAGGGATGCCATCCTGGCTGAGATGGCATTTTTTTTTCCCTGCTACACCTGGGGCCTGGCATTTTTGCGCCTGTGATAATGGCTGGAACCTGGTAGCAGATCTGGAGCTTGCCAGACTCAAACACGGTCCACGCATGGACCACGTTTTCCAACTTGTTGGTGCCATGTTTCTTTGAAACCTACACCATTGTGCCTGATATACAGGTCAAAGTGGGGCCATTTTCGTAAGTGAGAACTAGCCTCTGCTAGGCAGAAAACATTCAGAGCACACTCCTCTCATCTTCGCACCGTTGGCTGGCGGAGGAAGACGAGGGGGTTGGAGTGGCATCTGATGTCCCTATCCCACACGAGGCTAGAGGGTGCACTTCAGTGCATCCCATTGCTTCACCACAAATGGTGTGAAGGGGAGTGGAAAATGGAGGAAATGGAGAGTGACCCTTACAGTTGGGGCCAGCAAAGGCATGCCAAGTAACACACTGGCACACATGGCTGACTTCATCTTGGGTTGCTTTTCAACACATATTTCACATCATGAAGAACAAATAATACTGGATTTTTTCAAGCCTCGAACCCCGGTCTAGGTCTAATGTCTGTTCCTTTCTTATATTAGGGGAGAGGGAAAAAAAATTACTTCAGTGATACGTTTAGCGTACATAGACTGACTATTAATGTGTATCCCACTTAGTGTTGTTAGGGTTACACACCGTCACAACCTGGCTAAAGCTTCTATAGCTGTTAATAAAGTCAACATAACTTTACGGTATCCAAAAAGACAGCTGGTACCGACAGAGAGCAAGACAAATGTCACCCAAAGCTGTGAGCTCTGAACACCCACAGTGACTTTGGCGTCATCATCATTATAAGGGAGCGGGTGGTAATAAATAACTTGGCAGTGCCTAAAACCCAAAAAGCTTATACAACTATATTTACATTAAGATACACAAATGAAACTTTTCAGTAGCATGTCATGAGACAAGCTGATAAGCTCTTCCTTTGTGCAGTGCTATTTGAAAGTTAAACGCTGCCTTTATTTTAATTCTGGAGAAGGTGCAGACATTAGATTTAGAACATGTGGTCTTCATTGTCCAAATCCTCTATATAGGTAACGTGTTTTTCGGGCCGAGCTGTCTGGGAACGAGCTGGTGCAGCACTGACAACCTGGGTTAATATGGCAAGAGCCTGAGATGTAGGGTGAATGAATCCCCAAATTATTTGTGGAATTCCCAGTGAGACAATGGCACTGTATACCAGTAGCAAAAATTGTGGGTGCACGTAACCCCCATATATTCTTTGAATTCCCAGTCAGACAATGGCACTGTATACCAGTAGTAAAAATTGTGGGTGCACATAACCCCAATATATTCTTTGAATTCCCAGTCAGACAATGGCACTGTATACCAGTATTAAAAATTGTGGGTGCACATAACCCCCATATATTCTTTGAATTCCCAGTCAGACAATGGCACTGTATACCAGTATTAAAAATTGTGGGTGCACATAACCCCCATATATTCTTTGAATTCCCAGTCAGACAATGGCACTATATACCAGTAGTAAAAATTGTGGGTGCACATAACCCCCATATATTCTTTGAATTCCCAGTCAGACAATGGCACTGTATACCAGTATTAAAAATTGTGGGTGCACATAACCCCCATATATTCTTTGAATTCCCAGTGAGACAATGGAACTGTATAGCAGTAGCAAAAATTGTGGGAGCACGTAACCCCCATATATTCTTTGAATTCCCAGTCAGACAATGGCACTGTATACCAGTAGTAAAAATTGTGGGTGCACATAACCCCAATATATTCTTTGAATTCCCAGTCAGACAATGGCACTGTATACCTGTATTAAAAATTGTGGGTGCACATAACCCCCATATATTCTTTGAATTCCCAGTCAGACAATGGCACTATATACCAGTAGTAAAAATTGTGGGTGCACATAACCCCCATATATTCTTTGAATTCCCAGTCAGACAATGGCACTGTATACCAGTATTAAAAATTGTGGGTGCACATAACCCCCATATATTCTTTGAATTCCCAGTCAGACAATGGCACTGTATACCAGTATTAAAAATTGTGGGTGCACATAACCCCCATATATTCTTTGAATTCCCAGTCAGACAATGGCACTGTATACCAGTATTAAAAATTGTGGGTGCACATAACCCCCATATATTCTTTGAATTCCCAGTCAGACAATGGCACTGTATACCAGTATTAAAAATTGTGGGTGCACATAACCCCCATATATTCTTTGAATTCCCAGTCAGACAATGGCACTGTATACCAGTATTAAAAATTGTGGGTGCACATAACCCCCATATATTCTTTGAATTCCCAGTCAGACAATGGCACTGTATACCAGTATTAAAAATTGTGGGTGCACATAACCCCCATATATTCTTTGAATTCCCAGTCAGACAATGGCACTGTATACCAGTATTAAAAATTGTGGGTGCACATAACCCCCATATATTCTTTGAATTCCCAGTCAGACAATGGCACTGTATACCAGTATTAAAAATTGTGGGTGCACATAACCCCAATATATTCTTTGAATTCCCAGTCAGACAATGGCACTGTATACCAGTATTAAAAATTGTGGGTGCACATAACCCCCATATATTCTTTGAATTCCCAGTCAGACAATGGCACTGTATACCAGTATTAAAAATTGTGGGTGCACATAACCCCCATATATTCTTTGAATTCCCAGTCAGACAATGGCACTGTATACCAGTAGTAAAAATTGTGGGTGCACATAACCCCCATATATTCTTTGAATTCCCAGTCAGACAATGGCACTGTATACCAGTATTAAAAATTGTGGGTGCACATAACCCCCATATATTCTTTGAATTCCCAGTCAGACAATGGCACTGTATACCAGTATTAAAAATTGTGGGTGCACATAACCCCCATATATTCTTTGAATTCCCAGTCAGACAATGGCACTGTATACCAGTATTAAAAATTGTGGGTGCACATAACCCCCATATATTCTTTGAATTCCCAGTCAGACAATGGCACTGTATACCAGTATTAAAAATTGTGGGTGCACATAACCCCCATATATTCTTTGAATTCCCAGTCAGACAATGGCACTGTATACCAGTATTAAAAATTGTGGGTGCACATAACCCCCATATATTCTTTGAATTCCCAGTGAGACAATGGAACTGTATAGCAGTAGCAAAAATTGTGGGTGCACGTAACCCCCATATATTCTTTGAATTCCCAGTCAGACAATGGCACTGTATACCAGTATTAAAAATTGTGGGTGCACGTAACCCCCATATATTCTTTGAATTCCCAGTCAGACAATGGCACTGTATACCAGTATTAAAAATTGTGGGTGCACATAACCCCCATATATTCTTTGAATTCCCAGTCAGACAATGGCACTGTATACCAGTATTAAAAATTGTGGGTGCACATAACCCCCATATATTCTTTGAATTCCCAGTGAGACAATGGAACTGTATAGCAGTAGCAAAAATTGTGGGTGCACGTAACCCCCATATATTCTTTGAATTCCCAGTCAGACAATGGCACTATATACCAGTAGTAAAAATTGTGGGTGCACATAACCCCAATATATTCTTTGAATTCCCAGTCAGACAATGGCACTGTATACCAGTAGTAAAAATTGTGGGTGCACATAACCCCAATATATTCTTTGAATTCCCAGTCAGACAATGGCACTGTATACCAGTATTAAAAATTGTGGGTGCACATAACCCCCATATATTCTTTGAATTCCCAGTCAGACAATGGCACTATATACCAGTAGTAAAAATTGTGGGTGCACATAACCCCCATATATTCTTTGAATTCCCAGTGAGACAATGGAACTGTATAGCAGTAGCAAAAATTGTGGGTGCACGTAACCCCCATATATTCTTTGAATTCCCAGTCAGACAATGGCACTATATACCAGTAGTAAAAATTGTGGGTGCACATAACCCCAATATATTCTTTGAATTCCCAGTCAGACAATGGCACTGTATACCAGTAGTAAAAATTGTGGGTGCACATAACCCCCATATATTCTTTGAATTCCCAGTCAGACAATGGCACTGTATACCAGTATTAAAAATTGTGGGTGCACATAACCCCCATATATTCTTTGAATTCCCAGTGAGACAATGGAACTGTATAGCAGTAGCAAAAATTGTGGGTGCACGTAACCCCCATATATTCTTTGAATTCCCAGTCAGACAATGGCACTGTATACCAGTATTAAAAATTGTGGGTGCACATAACCCCCATATATTCTTTGAATTCCCAGTCAGACAATGGCACTATATACCAGTAGCAAAAATTGTGGGTGTATATAGCCCCAATTCTATTGCTAGGGGACTTGCAGGGTATTTCTGAGGTGAAGGTGGGGGGGCACACCGTTGGAACGGGGATTTGGGGTGTATATATGGGGTATACGGGAATACACTGTCAGTGTGTTCCATTCAGGATCCTGGGAAAGCTGGGTTGCGGCGATTGAGCCCGTCAGTGCCACGTTACACTGACAAGCTTCTCCCTGGAATTGAAGTTATATGTAAGCCCAATATATTCTTTGAATTCCCAGTGAGACAATGGCACTATATGGCAGTAGCAAAAATAGTGGGTGTATATAGCCCCAATCCTATTGCTAGGGGACTTGCAGGGTATTTCTGGGGTGAAGGTGGGGGGGCACACCGTTGGAACGGGTATCGGGGGTATATATCGGGTATACGGGAATACACTGACAGTGTATTCCATTCAGGATCCTGGGAAAGCTGGGTTGCGGCGATTGAGCCCGTTAGTGCCACGTTACACTGACAAGCTTCTCCCTGGAATTTAGCTCTTATAAGAGCTGTTGGTTGTCTTCTCCTTCCTATCTAGCCTGTCCCTGCCTACCCAGAATCTAAGCCCTAGCTAACTGGACGGAAACCTCCGTCCCCGGTGAATTGCAAGCTCAGAATGACGCGAAGCTGGGCGTCGCTGTTCTTTTAAATTAGAGGTCACATGTTTTCGGCAGCCAATGGGTTTTGCCTACTTTTTTCAACGTCACCGGTGTCGTAGTTCCTGTCCCACCTACCCTGCGCTGTTATTGGAGCAAAAAAGGCGCCAGGGAAGGTGGGAGGGGAATCGAGTAATGGCGCACTTTACCACGCGGTGTTCGATTCGATTCGAACATGCCGAACAGCCTAATATCCGATCGAACATGAGTTCGATAGAACACTGTTCGCTCATCTCTAATGACTACCTCTTCCACAGCATTCGCAGATGACGTTCTGTTTGTAATAACTAATCCAGCTACTAGCCTTCCTGCGCTTACAGAAATCCTTCTCCACTTTGGCGAAGTCTACAGATACAGAGCTAACTTGGGAAAATCAGAGATTCTTAACATCACCCAAAGAGGAAGTTGAGTCTCTGAAGACATCCTCCCCATATCAATGGGCAAACTCTTCCTTGAAATATTTGGGAATCTACTTAACACACCGCATAGAAGATCTATACGCAAGGAATTTCTTACCTCTGCTGGGACAAATAGAGACGTCGACTCATTCCAGAACCTACCACTCTCCTGGTTGGGAAGGAGAAACCTTCTACAAACGTATTTACTTCCCAAGATTGTCTATGTGATGACGATGTTACCAATATATTTACCTCAGTCCTTCTTTGCCTCAATACGATCCATGTTCTCTCGATTCATTTGGAAACAGAAACCCCCTAGAATTCCTTGGGCTTAGTTGACTAGACACAAGAATCAGGGAGGGATAGGTCTACCAGACGTGAAAACCTATTACAAAGTGATCCAGCTCCAGTGGTGGGCCAATCTAACTTTCCCAATGAATAGGTCCACCTTCAGACCCTCATTTGCTAAACTGCAGAATTTATGGTTTCTGCCTAAAATCACACAATCTTATATTGCCCATAATCCCCTGCTGAGAGATGCGTTAGAGACTTGGAGAGATCTGGGACAAAAGTTGGCAGCACACCCTTCCCCTGTAATGCCAGCTGGATTAATTCCCACCTCCTAACAGTCCAAGAGTGCATCCTATGAGGCCTTATGGTCGAAAATTAATGCCACATCCCTCAGAGAAATCTCAGTGGGTTTGTCCCTCCTTCCTAGTAAAGATATTGCTGCTCTTCTTTCAACTTTAGAACTCTTCTTTTTGCATGAACATCTACACCATTTTCTCACCAAATTTGCTGATTCCAACGCACTGAGAATAGCCTTGTCACCATTCGAGAAAACACTACTATCTAAAATGAAAATGCTACGTAAAACCTCAGTGCTGTTCCAGACAGGGGTGAACCTGCTCCTTTCGCCACCCGAGCGAAGTACAGAAAGCCCCCCCCCCGCCGGGAGGAGAGGGCGGAGCGGAGGTGTGGCTTAGCGGAGGGGCGTGGTATCTCAAAAGGGGGCGGGGCTTAGCGCCGTTCGCCGGCAGAGAGCAGGCCCGGAGACTGCCTGCGCTCTGCCTGAGCATGAGGGGAGGCTGCTGGAGCAGCGCTGCTCCAGTGGCCTACCCAAACCACCGCTCCGTGCTAAGCCAGTCCAGGACAGCTTGTCCTGGACTGGCTTAGGTTAGCAAAAATGCCGCCCTCCCTGAGGCCCTGGCATAGTGCCGCCTGAAGCGCTCGCTTCAGGTCACCTCATGGGAGGTGCGGCACTGGTTCCCGAGATTCATAGCCCCCACGACGTCTTATTTATTGTGTATTTATTTTTTTGTACAAAATTCCTTCAATCTCCTTCAAAGTACTATCCTTTAGAGGCAATACACTTGTCAAATCTCGTCTGCCATTGTTGAAAACATTTTTTAAACTCATCTACTTTGATGTGTGCAAGCACCTCTGTCGTTTTCTTCTTCACCTCCTCCATGTCGGCGAAACGCTTCCCCTTGAAGTTCCTCTTCATTCGAGGGAATAAAAAAAAGTCACTGGGAGCCATATCGGGTGAATAGAGTGGGTGTGGCAAGACAGCCATGCCGTTTCTTGCCATGAAAGTGGTCACCGAGATGGCGGTGTGGGCTGGGGCATTGTCGTGGTGGAAAAACCAATCACCAGACTGCCACATTTTGGGCCTTTTTCACCGCACACTGTTGCGCAACGTCTTGAGAACCCCCAAGTAGAAAACCTGGTTGATGGTCTGACCTGTTGCAATGAATTCTGAGTGCACAATCCCTTTTGCATCGAAAAAAAAATGACCATTGTCTTCACATTGGACTTCACTTGACAAGCCTTTTTGGCTCGGGGCCAGGATGGCGTCTTTCAGTGGCTTGATTGTTGTTTGGTTTCCAGGTCGTAAGCATAGCACCAAGACTCCTCTCCCGTAATAATTTTAGAAAAAAATTCCGTGTCAGTTTCGGCATGTTCTTTCATGGCACGGCATGTTTCGATGCAATTCTCTTTCTGTTGATCAGTCAAGAGCCGCGGCACAAACTTTGCAGCAACCCGTGACATGCCCAAATCCTCTGATAAAATGCGCTGAATCGAGCTCCAACTCAGACAACTCTCTCAATGGTTTGTCGGTGATCTTCACGCACAAGCTCATTGACGGACGTCCAGAACGCGGTTGATCATCAATTGACATTTTACCATTTTTAAAGCGGGTGAACCACGAGTAAATTTGAGCTTGACACATAGCGTCATCCTTGTAAGCGGTCTTCAACATTTGAACAGTTTCCGATGCTTTTTTCCCGAGCAGAAAGCAAAACTTCACAGCCGCGCGCTGCTCATAAAACTTCTCCATAAAGAAAAACGACGGCTGGACAAAACAGCTCTTGCAAGAAAATTCACTTCGGGTAGACGAAACCTTCCGCATCAACGCCGCTTGGCACACTGACTGAAAAGGCGTGGTTGAACAAATAACTAGCTGCAGAATTGCGTACTATGAAAACTGCGTGCACAGCAGCCTCATTCTGGAAACTTTTGGGTCCCCCCTCATAAAGTAAATACAATGAGCTGCATGATAAAGATCTTTCTATCTGATGAATAGAATCAGTTCTGGTGCTACTGTTCTCAATAAGCAATATTTTGGCTTCTTTTCTTTATTTCATAGTTTTGTCATAACTCATCAATATAAAGAGCACCTGTAAGGAATTCACATTGAATTATACACATAAACATGTACTATTGCATGTTCCTTGGCATGCTATGCATTTCACATTCATAGAATGACAATTCCTACCTTCCTTCTCAGCTCTCATTTGATATCTTATAAAACATCTGTGAAAATACTATTTTGCTTTATTTTGGAACAATAATTATAAAGTCATATAATAAACAATATACATTTAAGTTATTTGCATATTAGAATATGGAGCTGAGAAATGTAGAGCTCCACCTACACAGTAGTGTAGCTAATTGGTGTCTGTGTTAAAAGGAAGCTTGGGTCCAAATGGGGTGAGTGTGTTGCAAGCACAGTATGTTAGCAGAGACTTTTTCTAATATTTAGAATTTAAAGTGGCATAAGGATCTTCTGTCATCAATCAGGAAGTGGTAAAATCTAAGTCAAGAAATTTTATTTTAAGGCAAAAATGTTTTAGGCTAAGGCTTCATATTGCAGAAATGCAGAGTTTCTGAAAAAAAATAAAATAATGCATTTTAAATATGAGCAGGGTGAATTAGATTTTGGTTAATGCAATTCACACATTTCAGAAAAAAAAAAAATCAGAAAAGCCGCGTTTTCAAAAATGCAGCATGTGAATTTTAGCTGCAGAAACGCAAGCTTTTTCCTACAGACAATCCACAGAGAGAAACACAATAAAAATGTTGCATTTTCTAGCTACAGTTCACTATGTGTTGCTTTAGCCTTAATGTTTAAAAATGTAAACTAATGCTTTTTGGACAACTATTGATTTTCTGGAAGTAATTTTGTAATTTACTTTTTTAGCAAATTGTGTCTCCTTTCTGTGAAATCTTGCCTACTTTTATCATTTCCCTTGCTTCTATATTAAGAGTAGTTCCTGCTTCTCGCTAAGTAACTGTGTATAATGTATAAGCTTGGAGTATGGCACCGTGAAAAATGTAGAGGAGATTACACTGTAATTTATATAATTTCCAGAGTTATCACTAGTTGAAAACACAGTCAGGATTAGAATATTTATATGCAGAAATTGAGTGTTTGAAGTGATTCTCTCTCACCCTCTATTTCTCTACATTTTACACAGTCACAAGCTCATACTCCATACACAGTACCATTCAGTGAGAGGCAGGAACAGCTCTCAATACAAAGCAAGGGGAAAAAAAATAAAAGATGCAGGATGTCACATAGAGGACGTAAAATTTAATAAAGTATATTACAAAATGTATTAATGTAAGTTACCCCCCACCTTCTAAATTACTTACTGTACCAAAAAACTGTATTTATGACTGTCACAAACATATTTTCAGACTTACCAGTGATGTACCGTTTTGCCGTTTTCACCATCACCAATACTAATCCAGCCCCCTCTCCACCCCATCATACTTTCCTGTCTTGTTGTCTGGATCTTCTGGGCACAGGACATCACTTCTGGGCCAGCACTTTGGCCCTATTGCGCAAGGAGGTTCTGGCCGCCCAGAACAGGTGAAGTCCTGTACAGTAATTCTGAGATTATTTTTTGTGACACATTGTACTTCATGTTAGTGGGGGGATTGTAATTTTCAAAATTTTAAATGCTGTGCATTTTGACCTCAGAGCTGTTTCACAGATTATATTAGCATTGGGATGTAGCATTTAGCACCATATGTTTAATTTTTGCAGAAAAAAAAAGCACATGAAAGTTTGTTACACAATTTCTCCTGAGCATGGAAATGCCCCATATGTGGTTATAATCTGCTGTATGGGAACATGATGGGGCTCAGAATGGAAAGAGTGCTATTTGGCTTTTGGAGTGCAGATGTGGCTGCACTCCAAAAACTGCACATACATAAATCCCACAAATGAGTCTGGGCCTGAAAAAAAAAAACAAACAAAAACACATTTGCCAATGGTATGACTACTTGTATGCTAGCTGAGAAAACTTAGGGGTTATTTTAGCTCACAGAATCACCATCTCTTCACAAAGATGGTTGGCACATTAGAGACCTTTAATAAATTCTTTAGTCTTTTGTTTTCACAGTAAAACATGTATATCACAGCACAAAATAAATCCTCAGCTGTCTGGCTACTAACTACACATTCAATGTCCCTTACTATGAGACCCTGGGCCTACTACCCAGTAACTCACCAAACACAGCAATCCTCACCAACTCACGTGGTTCTGCCCCCCACAGGTCTTGGCCCTATAGAGCATTATGGGAAGTCCACAAAAAGAAAAAGAAAATTACCTGGCGCCCATATGTAAAGACCCCAGAGGGGGCTTAAGGTAAACAGTTGCAGCTCTTACTGGACTAACCAGTGAGGTGGTAAAAACCTGGCATATCTATAGAGCGCTACTGTGTGACAGTAAAAAAGCCAAATACATGCAAAAATAAAATCAAATAAATGTGTCTTTATTGATTCCAATTGACAGTAAAAAAGTAGGCTACGCATTTCGACGCCGAACCACGTCTTCCTCAGGCCACTAAATCCATAGTAGTAGAAAATAAACAATTAAGCAGATTGCCAGTACTTGAAAATAATATAAATATAGATACAGTCTATGGCAAGTTCAAAGCAGGATACAAATTATAATGTCCCAAACATGTTATATACAAAGATAAACCATTACTGGTGGTGATGATAAAAAAACAAGTAAAAACTGAGACAGGAGTCTCATACCACATTCAATCAATCAAAAGTTCATGTAGAGGGTAAATCTGCAATAAGTTATATTAGAGGATGTTACTTACAGATGTCCTGAACTGTCAGAGCATGTTAATATGCTAGCCCACTCTGGACAGCCAGAACTAAATAGACTACCTGGGCGACGCCGACTCCGACTCCTCGTGCATCACAGGAGGCGGGTATTTACAGGTGGGCGTGATTACGAGGAGATGTGTGTCAGGGGGATCCTCAAAGCAATGACTATAGGGGTGGGGATGAAACATCACATCTACAGTGTTCCTGATAATGCTATATTTGCAGTGAAAACGCTGCCCGCGTAACGTCCCCTCTAAGCGCTTGCCCTATGTGCTGATAACATCCACTGTCGCTACATCGGAGTAGCCTACTATTTTACTGTCAATTGGAATCAATAAAGTCACATTTATTTGATTTTATTTTTGCATGCTTTTTTACTGTTACACAGTAGTGCTCTATAGATATCCTGGGTTTTTATTTTCTTGCATTATAGGAAGGGTTGACATCTTATTTGTAGAGTCCCCCCACCTGGTTGCCAATTAACCTCATTAACAACCCACCTGTCTGAACACTAAATGAAACACCCAACTTTCCAGAGACTTCTTTCTTCCACTCTGCTTTCCAAGAGTGAAATACACATTTTTCTGTATCTCAGCGGCACAGACAAGCTACTCAAGCAGTCACACAGCCACATATACAGATAGATAATAATAAGCCACATTTACACATCTGTACTGAACAGCTACATCCAGACTTGGACTAGCCCACCGAAGTACCAGTGAATTCCCAAGTGGGGCCTGTGCCTTTAGGGGACCTTTAGAACTCCCATTTATTTTTTAATAGTCAGTGGAGGTCCAGTAACAGCCCCTACTCTCTTACCTCTCTCTGTTTCTGCCAGCAGCTTTTCCCCCCTCTCCTTTCAACATCCAGGGGGCCCCTGTGCACCACACATTACCAGGCCCATTGAAGACTGAGGAGGGGAAAGGGGGAAATGTACAGGGAGTAGTAAGTGAATGCAGTCATGTTCTCTGATACAGTTATTAAAACCTAGTGGCGTAAAAAGTGTCTTGTAGGCCAAGGTGCAAACTTTTGTCCAGACCCTCCCCTCACAGCACACCCCCCACCAGCTGTGGTCTCCACACAGTATTATATGCCCAGCAGTGACTCCCACACAGTATTGTATGCCCAGCAGTGTTTCCTCCCAGCGGTGGCCTCCACACAGTATTTTATGCCCAGCAATGCCCCCCCCCAGTGTCCCCCCCCACGGTATTATATGCACAGCGGTGTTCACCCCACAGTATTATATGCCCATCAGTGTCCCCCAGACAGTATTACATGCCCAGCAGTGTCTCCTCTCCCACAGTATTATATGCCCATCAGTGTCCCCCCTCAGTATTATATGCCCAGAGGAGTTTCCCCCCACACAGTATTACATGCCCAGCAGTGTCTCCCCTTCCCCCCCACACACAGTATTTCATGCCCAGCAGTGCTTTTCCCCCACAGTATTATCAGTATTATATGTTCCCAACAGCTCCTCTATGCTCCAGAGCAGTGGTGTTCCCCCCACAGTATTTTATGTGCAGCGGTGTTCCCCCCCCCCCCCAGTATTATATGCCCATCAGTGCCCCCCCCACACACACACACACAATATTATATGCCCATCGGTGTCTTTCCCTCAGTATTATATGCCCAGCAATGTCTCTCCTACACAGTATTACATGCCCAGCAGTGTCTCCCCTCCCCCCCACACACACACAGTATTTCATGCCCAGCAGTGCTTTTCCCCCACAGTATTATATGCTCCCAACACCTCCTCTATGCTCCAGAGCAGTGGTGTTCCCCCCACAGTATTTTATGTGCAGCGGTGTTCCCACCCCCCCAATATTATATGCCCAGCGGTGTCCCTCCCACAGTATTATATGCTCATCAGTGCCCCCCACACACACACAGTATTATATGCCCATCAGTGTCCTTCCCTCAGTATTATATACCCAGCAATGTCACTCCTCCTGCTTTCAATTCACTGCCTCCGGCCATTTACATTCACAGGGATACCTAATATGTATGTGTTTCACAGGGGGTTTGGGCACTAATGTAATGCATTACAATGCTAATGTATTACAATGCATTGCAAAATAATGACATTTGTATGACAGGCTGCCAGACAAACCTGGGAGCCTTCAATAGGCTCCCAGCTGTCATTGCAACAGATCGCTGGCCCTGGATCTCGCTCTGGGCACTGGCAATCCTCCCCAAAATAGCGGTGTCCATGTCAGGGCCTAAATGCTCAGCTCCTAAGCGGCAGCCATATTTAAATATCTGACATCTACTGTAATAGTACATAATAGTACTATCACGGCGGATGTCAGGAAGGGGTTAAAAATTTATATAAAAATCTACTATATTTTTGATAAATTCTGTTTTTCAATAAATCCTTGAGACTAAAAAATTGCGCGCACAAAATTACGCGCGTTATACGCCCAGAACGACCCATTGAAATGAATGGGATCTGTTTTGAGCGCTCACATTTTGACACATGTACACGTGCCAGAATGCGTGCCCGTAAACTCCGTGTGAACTGGCCATAAGGCCCCATGTAGTGGGAAAGGTCGCTGCAGAAAAGACCGTGGTGGAATCATATCACGTTTTTGTCTGCAACGATTTTAAAAGAAAGTCCTCAGAGTTTTGCCCTATGGACTTTCTGCTTCCATTATACCTATAAGGCCCTGTCGTTTCCGTAGGTATAATTGATATGCTACGGTTTTCAAACCGTTTTGTTTTTGTAAATGGCAGCATGTCCTCTGCAGATATTTTTTGGCAATGTGTGGATGGGATTAGCTGGAATCCCATCCACTTTGCAGGTGTTGAAAAAACTTACATGGGACCATAGTCTTAATGTGATTTTAGAAATAAAACAGGAGACCCATTAAGTAAGCATAAGAATCAAAATGAAAGAAAGCTATAGCCCAAAAAAACTGACTTAAAAGCCACCAAATGAGCAGGAAATAACAAGAATAAGTGAGACTGCAGAAGAGAAATCAAAGTGAGGAGAAAAGGGAGGTGGAGACAGCAGAATGAGAGAGTGAAAATAGCTGACAGTGAGTCACAAGAAATCACAGGATTTATTTTTGCCTTGATACGCATTCAGACACTTTATGATTGGTGTTGGATGCCGAGAGCTTTGCATCAGAACGTATAATGAACCTATATACTCCGTACCTAAATCTAACGTCAATGCAAACTGTGACAAGGCTAGAAACATTAAGGCTAGGGCCCCAGGTAGTAAGTCACAGCAAAAAAAATAAAATAAAAGGGCTGCAGAAATAAGCTGCGTCGAAAATGCAATGTGTTTTATTTTTTCTCAGAAAGTCTTACATCTTGGGAGACAGATTTGCATATTCTTCCCATGTTCCCTTGCAGTGGAGCAACTATGGCTGTATAAGTCTCCACACACCTGAGAAGGTGGTCTCTCCCTAAGAATAGACGTTATCCCCATAATCTGGTCTCAGCCTCTCACTTAAACCAAATCAATTCTCTCTAGGCTGCGCTGATGAAGTCTAAAGAGACAGAAACTGTGCTGTCCGTAGCTGAGAAATTGATTTGATTATAACCTCGCATTATGCAGCAAAGGCTTCTGGGAAGTCGGGCATGATGTTCAGGGTGCTTGCTATAGAGGGCAGCATAACAGAGGCACTGTCTCCCTGTTTACATCTTGGGAGACAGATTTGCATATTCTTCCCATGTTCCCTTGCAGTGGAGCAACTATGGCTGTATAAGTCTCCACACACCTGAGAAGGTGGTCTCTCCCTAAGGATAGACGTTATCCCCATAATCTATTCTAATGTCATGCTAATATTACATGTCATCGCCATTGAACAATTTGAATCCTTTGTATGTCTTCACATAAAATTTAAGGCATATATAGTGTAAGAACGTGACAGGCAGAATGCTGGAGTCCCGGTATATCTCCCCTAGGTCTCCGACATATTTGTGGTCCAATGTGGGTCTTAAGTTGGCTTCAGCCCCAGGTGTGGTTTCTGGGCTTATTACTGGGCCATAAAAGGCTGCAGAGCCTGCACTTCAGGGCAGATCCTGGGAGTGAGAGGAGGAACTTGGGTTTGTCCTGCTATACAGAGAGACTGGTGAGACTGAACTGCGTTATCTGTTTGTTGGTCTGGCTTGTAGTAAGCCACACATAGAGTTAGATTTGTTCAGTTTAGTTAAGTGCTCGGACGAGTAGGTTTTTGTTTGATATTTTTGTACCTGACATAAGGATTATTTATTTTTGCTATTTTTATAAATAAACCTATTTGCACCAGATATTTTGTCCCTGTCTCTTACTGGTTGGGTCCACACCATTGCTGCTATCGAGCTTCCTTCCCAGCAATAGGTACAGTAAGACCCTGTACAACTGTATTATAGTACAACTCAAAAGTATTTTGAAGCCATAATACACTGTTCTGAGTCTAATGGGAACCTAATGAATAGTGGGTAGGGTGGTAGTGTAGGAAGCATGTCAGACAACTGTTTGGAGGGGCAGAAGAGTGGCGAGGTGGCATGCCACATAAATTTTTAAAGGGGGTCAACACAAAGCCAATCCACCTTTTGGAGCCATCCACAGTGCTTCTTTTCACCCAGAGTGTTCTCTGTCTCCATAATATAAAATTTGTCCCTGTATATTAGATAGGTTATGCTGGGCAGTCCTGCAGTACCTAAACACACCAAAAAGCCATTAAGCATCATACAGTGAGTGAACAGTGTAGCACCCAGCATGTTAATATTATCAGTCACAACACCATCTCAGAACAGATCATCTGCAGGGATCGGACACCTACAGATGTAATACTGATGGTAAATACTAAGAATAAGCCATTAGTATTAGAAATGAGGATTAACCAGGTTTATTTCCCTCCATAATGACCCACACAGTTTAAAGCCGTCTCATAGAATGTTGGCCCCCTAGGTGTACCCACACAGCATATTCACCCTAATCACTACCCCCATTACTCCCTCCTTAGATTACAAAGGATACATCACTGCCACCACACAGTATAATGGCCCAATTGCTGCCCCTATACAACATAATGGCACCATTAATTTTTCCATATTGATGGTCCTCATACAGCACAGTATAAAAGCTACCCTAGACAGTAGCTAAATACGGTATAATGGCCCTATCTCTGCCCCCATACAGAATACAGCCGCAATAGCTTAGTAGTTACCTCTATGCTCCACAACCCAGTTCTTTCTCTGCACCAGGTACGCTACTGTGATACTTCATGTTTCCTTGGAACAGGAAAGAATTGCCACTTACCTCCTTCTCCCAGCAGCTTATAGGCTACACGTGGAAAGTTATAGAGAAGGAAGTCTATGGTTCCTGCCCTACCAGTATCAGAACCAGGTCAGGGATGCCTTTCTACCTGGGAGAACTAGTTATATCCCACTCCTGAATAGGGGTATATGGCAATGTCTGTCAAACTCTCCAGTTCAAATCAGAATGCTGCATTTTATCACTCGCACCCTGAAACTATGAAACTATTACAGCATAGAAATATTTCAAAAAAAGATATTTTAATAGCAATGCTGTATTGGCATCGCCCAGCAATACAAATATTCAACAGGCAAACAAATAAAGATTGTGCTATAAGCAAAAAATACATTATGAATTATACTGAGAGGTCTAATTCTACAATGTTAATGTTATCACACTGCTGACAAGATCTTTTACCTCTTTAACACGCATTAATGGATTTCACTGCATTGTAGATGTGTGGTAAAACAATACCTCCATAAAATAGCTCTATTCTAGTGTTTAGAAACCTTTTTTTACCAGCCTGAAAGCTTGTAAAAACAATATAACTACTAACAGCTGAAACCTGGTTTTCCCATTTATTTAAGATTTATTTATTTATTAAGTATAAAATTAATGTTCACAGTTTATTTGATGACAAAAGTGACACAGTGAAAGTAATGACACAGAACTCAACAAGAAGGTTAGGCCCTATTCACAGCTGCGTTCAGATTTCTGTTCAGGAAGTCTGCTTGGGGACCCTCTGAACTGTTACCTAAGGAAACCCGCAGACCCCATAGACTATAACTGGGTCCGTGTGGTTTCCGCACAAAACATGCAGAGAGAAAAGTGCTGCTTTGTTATGCACATAGGTTTCCATTTGGGGGGTCCCCAAGCGGAACCCACAGAACGGAAACCTGAACACAAATGTGAATAGGGTCTTATGCACTACAAGACTAAGACCCCATGTAATGAGCAGCAAAAATAAAACACCATGGAAAAAAAATGTGTTGGAAACGCATCACTTTTTTTTTCCAAGGCATTTTTCACGGAAAGTCTGCAGAGTTTTCCTCTGCTGACTTTCTGCCCCTATTATACCTGTACAGAAAACACCAGTGTTTCCATAGGTATAATTGACATTTTCAAAAAGACAAAAAAAAGAATTTCTGTTTCTTCAGTTGCTTTTTTGTTTTTTTTGGTGTGTTCACCCAATACACAATCTAACTTGTACTAATCTGAAAAAAGCTTGCACTAATCTGAAAAAAAAAGTATTCTTACTTAATGACAAATCAATGGTGGGGCAACATGGTGGCTCAGTGGTTAGCACTGCAGCCTTGTAGCACTGGAGTCCTGGGTCGAATCCTGCCAGAGACAACATCTGCAAGGAATTTGTATGTTCTCCCCATGTTTGTGCGGATTTCCTCCTATACCACAAAGTTATACTGATAGGAGAAAAAAATCACACAGACAAAATTATCACTTTTAGAAGAAAGTCTAGCTTTATCAGCTGGCTAGAAGTAGGTAGCGGGTGCACTGACAGCGTGCCCAAATGTTTCTTGAAATGATGTCACTTGCCACTCATTCACTGTCACTACCCTAGTTGCTTGCAAGGTGAAGCTCATATTGAGTGGCAGTGTTGCACCTGCATTGCAGCATGGAAACATGCCCTGCTACATGGTCCATCATATTATGCCCTGCTGCACTGACACACATGTTGCTACAACTGCCACCACTCAGATATGTCCTGCAGCATGGTCCATCATACAACATATTATACCCTATTCAATGCCACAAATGTTGCCACAGCTACCACCGCTGACACCAGTCAGGCAGATATATCCTGAAGCCTGGTCCATCACATCAGTTCCTGCCGCTCTAAAACACGTTTCCACAGTTAAAACCACTCAGGCAGACCTGTCCTGTGACCTGGTTCACCATCACTTTCCACTATAGCACACTGTTGATATCACAGTGTTGGTATAAAAAAAATTTGATTTCACATCTGTTGCCATCACAGGACAATTTTTATTTATTTATTTATTTACTTATTTTGAAAGCCAATTCTTCGTCACTTTTTTATTAGATCACAGCCACAAATTTGCCTCCCAAATAATAATAAGCCCCTATAGCATTTACAAGCCATCACAATGGTAATTTTTTGCTTTTGCAATGTGTCTCAGGCTTAGGGCCTGTATTGTGGAAATGCAGCTTTAATTTTTGTTTCAAGTTTTGCTGTAGTTTTTTGAACCAAATTCAGGAGTGGATTATCAGAAGGGAGAAGTGTAAGTACTACCTATATATTTTACATTCCTTTTGTAATCATTCTTTACTTTGGCTCAAAAAACCACAGCAAAATCTGCAGCTGAAAAAGCTGGGTTTTCCACAACATAGGACCTTAGGCTAAGAACATGGGCATGCACCTTTCCCTAATTAATCGGTAGCACCTTTCCTTAATTAATGTTTTGAGCTTTTTAAATGTTGAATGCATAAAAGCAAGTGGCAGCACAGTATATGGTTAAACTCAGAGTTTGTATCTTCTACTTACCATACATTTTTCCATAAACATACATGTCACTTTTTACTTTGACAGAACTTTGACTTAAAGAGCTAAAATTGGTTACGTAGGTTCGTGGGAGCCATAAGAGTATTTTACACTATGTTTTAAGAGAATTTAATGTGGGGTTTGCACCAAACTGATTTTGTACCAAAACTAACCGTGGACCCAAGCCATCCGCACCCGAAACTAAACAAATTTTGAGAGATTCCCCCCTCTCTAATAATGCTTTTTTAGTTGTACCCACACATTGATTGCCACATCACTTGCAAGGCCCAGGGGCTACAATCTTGAACTGGCTTCAGGATATGCCTCATTTAATATCAAAATACTGACAGAGTAGGCAGAATTAGGGCGAAACACCCACGGTGGTGGTGAATGGACAAGGCGCGCACTTTAGGTAGGTAAAGAGGTCTCACTTCATGAAGTAGGAAACCAATCAGTCTTTATTCAAAACAACAAGCACTTTGCATTTCGGTATCACTATCCCTTTATCAAGTGTATACAATCAGAAAATATGATTTTGGTCTCACATTCAAAGCTCTAGTGGATGGTGAGATATGGAGCCTGAAAGTCAAAAGTTCAATCAGTTACCAGAAGAAATATTCACCAGTGAAGCTCTAGGGACCCCGGGGAACATCTAAGCAATTTGAGACATGTGTCTCCCGAACCACCAAGGAACATGAGCAAGAAAGGACTCCTCTTACACAGCTGTTGCCATCACAGAAAGCTGCCAGGACCACCCCTCCTGTCCCGACTTAGTATCGGGGCTGGGCTAGCTATTTTACACTTCCATATATTTACAGCATAAAACAGCATACCTGACAGGATATGATAGATAATCCCCAAGAAATTTATTTTATAACTATATTCTGCTTAATCTCAAATGAATCATTCTAGACCCTCTGTGACCAACACATAAAGGCCTACATTTGAATATCATAACTGCAACTGCATAGCGCAATATTAAACTGAGCTCTACTACTCGATAGTACACAAAAATCAAAAGTGTAGCAATGTTGCAGACTTTCAAGGACAGATCACAACTAGAGATGAGCGAACAGTAAAATGTTCGAGGTTCGATATTCGTCTCGAGTAGCCCCTCAATATTCAACTACTCAAATCAAATATCGAACCCTATTATAGTCTATGGGGGGGAAAATGCTCGTTTCAGGGGTAGGCAACGTTTGATCAAATTATACTTACCAAGTCCACGAGTGAGGGTCGGGCTGGATCCTCCGTGCAGTCTTCTCCTTGCAGCGACCCCATGGCGTCTTCCGGCTCTTCATTCACTCTGCCAGGCATCGGGCCTGGGCAGAGCCGACTGCGCATGCCTGCACTACAAGCGGTCATGCGCAGTCGGCTCTGCCCAGGCCCGATGCCTGGCAGAGTGAATGAAGAGCTGGAAGACGCCGCGGGGAAGCTGCACGGAAAAGACTTCTAAAGGTAGGAGAAGAACCAGCATTGATTGGCCGACTGTATAGCATTTGTCCAATCAATGCTGGTTCTGCATCGAACTTTTACATTCGAACAGCGAGTGGTACTCGATCGAGTACATGTATTTCGAATACCGTAGTATTCGATCAAATACCTACTCGATCGAGTACTACTCGCTCATCTCTAATCACAACGTATCAATGTGAAATTTAGAAGCAAAGCAGGGGATCTCTCAAAACGACACCATTCCATACCTACGAAGGCTTATCCTGTCACTGCTCCCTGACTCTACACTGGAAGACCTGATAAAAGACAGAACAGACAGATTGCCAAAACCAAAAGATCTAGCTGAAAAAATATTATCAAGGATCGACTTTTTTCACATAAAAGAAAAATTTCTAATAGCATCTCGAAAATACCCCCAGCTACCGGATCTGCTAAGATCTCACGCTTCATAGACCTTTGACAAGTTACCATCTAGGAAAGGAAAAAAGTTGCACCCTCTCACCTCACTCCTGAGAAAAAATAAAATATTCTACAAGAGGGGTTTCCCTACCAAACTTATAGTAAACTGAGGAAATGTCACCTTTCTAATTCAAAATGTGAAAGACAGATTGACACTACTAGGAAAATGGTACTTCATCCCTTCGAACTGGAAAAACTAAAGCCCGCACCATTCAAAAAGAATGGTCCAAACACCCACCATATCAAGATTAACTGTTATATAAAGAAATGATGGCTCCCTGATCATGTTTTTTTTACCTTTGTTTCCCAAATGTATTCAACCATCCAGGTTGCATTCTGTGATTTCTTCTGTTATTCTTTTTGTATTCTTTGTTTACCCCTTTAGTTATCCTTCTAAACTGATCATCAGATCATCACAGCTTGAAGAAACTCTGTCAATTCCGTTTCAAATGCAATTAAAAAAGCTCCAACGCAATGTTTTTTACTGTCTTTTTATAATGACTATTAAACTGGTGTCATTGACTGTTACAGGACTAAGTCATCTGTATAAAAGGTTGTTGTTATATGATTAGAGGCCAAGAGAAACAATACTGATGACATATGCACACAGGAATTTCACTTCATGGAACTTGACGCTAATAAATTCAAAAATAGTAGGTTTCCCAATATCTTTCACGTACACTCACAAATTAAGAAAATTGATGTCTTAATAGCCATAAAAAGATGACTTGATCTTTGAACCGCTGTTGTATCTGACAAAAAGGAAGGTGTCTTGTTCTGATCTGTAACATACAGAAACAGAACCTACACCATTTGTAATGTGTATTCACCCAATATACAAATCATTTTTCTGATTAAAAAAGTACAAAAAGGCCATTTATTTATTTGTGTTAACGTAAACCTAATTGCAGATTCCAGTTAAGATTCATCATCCAGAAACTTTCCCCTACTATGTCGCCCGCATGACAAAAAGATAACTTATATGACTCATGGAGATGCTTATATGCAAACAAGAGAAATTTTATACATTATTCTCCACCCCATAATTTATTTTCCAGAATAGAATATTGTCTATTAAAATTGTCACTATAGCGCGGTCAGACCTCATATACTCCATAATGAATATATTTGGAGACTCAATTTCCTATTAACCCATATCAATTCACAAAAACACATACAGACAGCATTAAAATATTTTTTATTTAATTTTAACATTCACTTGATGTAATTCACACAAGACCTAATAGTATATTAGATGTATCCTAAATAAACGGGCTGTCCTCCACAAAAAATAAGGTAAATAAATTGTACAGCGCTGCGGAATATGTTGGCGCTATATAAATAAAATGTATTATTATTGTTATTAAATAAATTTTAGAACTGAAACAACAAAAACAAGTCCATTCCACTCATCTAGAGCTAACCCAAAACCAGAAATAAATTAAGAACAGCACTATTGTATAAATAAGAGCAAAATTTAACCAAACTAAAAGCAGACTACTATAACCTAAACAATAAAGCAAACACATTTGCGGTCAAAAGGGATCATCATTTAGAAACTGTGTTAACTACTGCTGTGCCAAAGGCTGAACTGTCAGAGTGGATGTCCAGACGATAATGTTTAATGAATGTAGAAGAGGAGCTCCAAGAAGCAGCATAGATACTTGTGCATTTTCAGCTCATGAGGTTGCTGTGGAATATGTAGAATGTGCCTTTAGTGCAGTTGACAAAGAGAGGTTTGCCAATGTGCATGGTTCAAATATAGTGGGCTTGATCCACCTGGCCAATATGTCTTTGGAGGATTTCATCCCTTTCCTAGTGCCTAAAAAAAAAAAAGTACAAATAAGTTTTCTTCTTTCCTGAAATTCTTGGTTTTATCTAGGTAGGCCAAAATAGCTCTGTTAACATCTAAAGTGTGAAAACGTATTTGTTATTCCGTCTCAGGTTGAGGATAGAACACTGTTAGAAAGGATTCTATGTTGAGGGAACTTTATGCATAAAATGTGGCAGAGACAGAATTCTTAGGTGTGGACTTTTTGAAGATAAAGCCTGCAGTTCTCCCATCCTCAGAGCAGATGTAATTGCTACTAAAAAAGCTACTTTATATGCTATCCATTTAAGGTCTATGTCCTGAATGGGTTCAAATGGATGAGATGTCAAGGCATTGAGATCATAAATCCCAGACAGGTTTAACCTCCGGCCTCAGATTCCTAATAGCTTTGAAGAATCTTGATGCTAAGGGATGACCAGAAAATTTCCCGTTACAGCATTGATTTTTATCATGTGTACTGTCATGTGTGTTAAACTTAAGGCCTTTTTGAAAACCATCTTGCAGGAATTGCAGAACGCTCAGTATTTCCATTGATTGGAATTCTGAATCACTGAGCCAGCAGGAAAATTTAGACCTTATTTTATGATGTCTTATTTGTAAAGTTCTTGTGGGCTTCTAATTAATTACTGATATAGATAATCCTGTGTCTTTCAATCTTGACCCTTCACAAAGCTCTGGATTGGACAAGCCTGTCTGAATTAAGAGATCTGGATACTGGGGAAGAGGCTAATGCTCACTTTAAAAAAAATTGCAATAACAGAGGAAACCAGGCCCTTCAGGCCAAAATGGTTCTACTATTATTACTAATGGTCCTTCCATCTATATTTTCTGCAGAAGCTTCTGGATGATCTGGCCTGGAGGAAAGACGTATAGAAATTTGTGTTTCTAATTAATGGAAAATGCATCCACTGTATAGGGTGATCTTGAGGATTTAAGGAACAGAATACTGGAAGTTTTGCATTGTTCCTGGTTGCGATCAAATCCATCTGTGGCATTCCCCATCTGTTTGTTAGGAGATGAAATATTTGGGATTTAATTCCCACTCCAAAGGTCTGAGAGTCTCCTGGCTCAACAATTTCATGAACATTTGAAGAATGTCATCTTTCCAATTTGTCCCAAAGGCCTTGTACCAAATGTATAATTTGTCTGGTAGCATCATTGGTTTGTCTATGTTTTATGAATCCAACTTGATCTGGATACCCATAAGGTTTATAGATGAGCACCCCAACCTTTCTGGGAGGCATCTGTTTTAGGATGTGACTCCTTGAACTGGAAACTCTTTCCTTTCTTTAGGTTGCATGTATTGAGACACCATTTCAGGTCTTGTTTTGTGGTTAGGTCTAACCTTATTTTTGTACGCATCCTCTTCATATCACCATTCCAATGATGAAGCATATTGAGCTGAAGACTCCACCTGTGTACCAAAGCTCAAGATACTGCTACTAATATCCCCAAAGTCTTCAACATTTGATAAATTGTAGACAAAATAGATTTGATTATAATTTTTACTGCAGCTTGAATTTTTTGAATTATTTTCTGAGGCAGAAAAAGCGCTTGAAGTTCTGTGTTTATTATTAAACCTAGTAAGATTTTTTAAGTTTCTGGCAACAAATGGGATTTCCGAATTTATCTGCAAACTAAGTTCCTTGAGCATTGTGATAAATACATTGAGGTGATCTTGCAGAAGAGATGCTGATGGAGCAGCTATCAGCTAAATGGAGTGCTTTGAATTGGTAGGGACTGATTGATCCTAAACGATTGACTGCTATCCTCAGAAATTTCCTTGAAAAAGGATGGATGAGAATTAGAATAAAGCTTGCATCCTCTAGCCAGAAATTTCCACTCCATCTCCATAACAGATTTCAAGACTAGATGCTTCTGAAGGACTGGGGAAATAAAACAGATGATCCTTAGGAAGATGTTGGAGACAACTCATTCAGCATTCAGATTTGGTCTTCTGCTTGTTTTAGAAGATACATGAGAACTGGTAGGAGAGGCTTGACTCAGGCACATGGTCATCAGGTATCAACTGTTGACATTCAACACGACTCCTATCAGCTGGTGGACCTAAGACAAAATAGCGGCAATAGCCATATGATGCAGAGAAGCACAGCTTAGCTCATCTTCAAATAGCTTGTTAGCGTCATGTTAGTCCTACAGCAGCTCACACTAACTCAGAGGAGCCTCCAAGCGTGTAAAAACGCCATCTGAGAACCTCAGACATAGCCTGTAAATGTCTATGAAGTAAAAATAAAAAAGCCTTTCTTACAGAAACCCCCCTCCTGTGGGCCACACTCAGAGTTTCTTATGCCATATCAATTATGCTAATTAACTGCTTTATTGCAACCTAGGTGGGCCAGTCCTAGAGGGAAACAAGGGCTACTTACCCATCTGTGCTGCCGCAGAACGAATAAGAAATTAATATTACCTCACATTTAAAGATCTATTATGTCTCTATCTCTACAATACTTTCTACAAATCAATGAATAGTAACTTATTCCCAGAAGAAAAGCTTCAAGCAACAATAACCACAATTCACAAACCAGGAAAAAACACAGACTATGCCTCTAATTACAGACCAATATCTTTATTGAATAGCGATATCAAGCTTTATGCAAAAATATGAGCCCAAAGACTAATTCATACTTCCCAAATTAACTTATCCAGATCAAGTTGGATTCATAAAACATAGACAAACCAATGATGCTACCAATCAAAATATAAATTTATTAGACTTTGTAGAACATATGGGGTGCCTTCCATAATCCTTTCATTAGAAGCTAGAAAAGTACTAGAGAAGTTTGGCTTCAAAGGACAAGTACTCCAGGTACTAAAAGCATTATATTCCTATACTTTAGCCAAAGTATTAGCAAATGGATCACTATCCAAACCATCCAAGATAATCAATGGATAATGCCAAGAATGCTACCTTTCCCCCTTAATTTTCACCCTAGAAGTGGAGTCAATTTATTAGATCAAATCCTTATATTCATGGAATAAATATTAACACCATTCACAAAATCGGACTCTTTGCGGATGACATTAATATGACCTTTTAGACCCTTGGGGACTTTGGGCCCAAAAGTACCTTAAGGACATGACCTCATTCTTCAAAAAGGGCATGTGTCACTTTATATGGCAATAACTTTGAGGAGCTAGAACTTACACAAGTGATTTTGAGAAGGCCTGCAATGAAATGCCTGGGAGATGGGGAGTGGCTGGGAAGAGGCGCATGATGGTGCAGGCAAAAAGGGCGGATGGGGGTGAACTCCTCAAAGTGTCAGAGACAGATGTGTAGGTGTCCAGGCTGGTGGTCTGGACTGAAGCACCAGCACTGTAAACAGTGGAAGAGGCAGTGTCGGCAACGCCGGGTGACGATTGTCCTGCGTTTGCTCTCTCCCACTGAGCCCAGGGCTTGCCTTCCAAATGACAGCGCACGCAGGAGGTGGTAAGGTTGATCTTTTCAGAGCCCCTACTCAGTTTAGACTTGCAAAGTGTGCAAACTGCACTACATTTGTCATGTAACTGACATGTAAATGATGGGACTATCCACTGGCTGTTCATTTTGATGAAAGTCAGTCGGTCAGCACTGTCAGCTGACAGCCGGCTGTGCTTATGCGTGATGATGCCACCGGCTGCGCTGAAGACACTTTCCAATAGCACGCTGGTGTCAGGGCAGGAAAGGACCTCCAAGGTGTATAGCGCAAGTTACAGCCACAAGGGGCCACACGGTGGCTCAGTGGTTAGCACTGCAGCCTTGCAGCGCTGGAGTCCTGATTTTCAAATCCCGCCAAGGGCAAAAAAACATCTGCAAGGAGTTTGTGTGTTCTCCCCGTGTTTTTCAAAAATATATACTGATAGGGAAAAAATGTACATTGTGTGCTCTATGTGGGGCTCACAAGCTACAATAAAAAAAAAAAAGTTACAGCCATCGTGGAGACCCAATAAGTGTAGGGCACACAGGGATCGGAGAAGACAGGGCTGGGGTTGGCCAGGTACTCCCGCAACATGCGCCTATACTTGTCCCGCTTGGGGACACTAGGCCCCTCAGTGGAGGTAGTTTGGCCAGGGGGTGCCGCTAGCCTAGGAGTGTGTACTGACTATCCTGCTGGGATGGTTCTCCTCAGCGTACAATGCATTATCCCTGATGGCGAGGAGGGATTCTTGCATCACACACAGGAGCGGGATTGTTACACTGACAAGTGCATCATCACACTTGACCCTCTTGGTGGACTCCTCAAAGACACGGAGAGATCTTGCATAAGTCTGCCAACATGGGCGAATTTTGTGCGAGTGGCTAGTACACGGAAAATCTTTGGCCTTGCTGCCTCTGGACATGCCTCTAGCCACCTTTGTTCCTGCTTAACTTGCCTCCACATCTACATTGCTTTCTCCACATCAACCCTGTCCATGTCGGGTCGGTGGCATCGTCGTCCACCAACTCCTCTTCCAATTGCTCACTCTCCCCTTAACTGCAAACCCGCGCATAATCACAGCTTGCCCTGATGGCAACTGTGTCTCGTCATCATCACTGAGGCCCAGAAACGCCAGTTGCGGGCCAAAACCACAAAATTGGTAGGAAATGGTGGATGCTCCAGTATTTGGGCTTCAGGACACACAAAGTCGTCTGGTAGCTCCTGCGATTCGGGAACTGGTTCAACAGAGGGAGGGACACAGTAAAAGGACCCGAAAAGAGATCCTGGGACCCCCTCCCAGGATGACTCTGTTGGGAAGATTGGGCATTTTGGGAGGAATACTCTTGGGTATGAACACGACTGCAGGTAGTGGCTGACTGGCTGGTGGAAAAGCAGCTGGAAGCATTATCTGCTAGCCATTGTAACACCTGTTCCTGGTGCTCAGGCCTGATCTGCATTGTACCCTACACCCTGCTTAATGCAGCTGTCATATCAGGAATTGCAATGAGCGCATGCTAATGTAGATGAACCCTTGAGTTTTGGAGATGGAACTCCATCAAAGGTCTCTGCTGCTCACACACCCTGCTCAACATATGGTATCTAGGGTTTCAGCATGTAGTGAGCTCCCACAACAGCCGGTGGTTCAGGCAGATGTAGGCGTTGCTGGAGTGTATTAAGGCTAGCAGCAGCTACTGTAGACTTACCAAAGTGGGCACACAAGGGCCGCACTTTAACCAGTAGCTCGTGTAAATTGGGGTACATTTTTAAAAACCGTTGCACCAATAAGTTGAAAACGTGGGCCAGGCATGGACCGTGTTGGAGGCTGGCAAGCTCGAGAGCCGCTACCAGATTTGGACCATTATCACACACGATAAAAATGCCTGGCCCCAGGTGTAGTGGGCAAAAACACATTGCCATATCATCCAGGATGGCATCCCTCACCTCGGAGGCAGTGTGCTGTCTTTCCCCCAAGCTGATGAGCTTCAGCGCGCCCTGCTGACGTCTCCCCACGCCAGTGTTGCAGCGTTTCTGTTATGGTCTGGGGATCCCTGACCACGGACTGGCCCCTGACTGATACTTCTCAGTCCGGTAAGGGAAAACATATATAAAAAACAATAATAAGTATGAGCAGTTTGGACTTCTAGTGTGGATACTCCTACACCCTGCCTCGCACAACTAGAAGTAGCCGTGGGCCCGACTAACTTGCCTGAATGGGCACAAGCACAGCCGGAGAAGTAGCTAACCTACCAAGGGAAATAGAGCCCCTGTCTAGCTTCACGTTTACGAAGGAGAGGCAGATACAGAACAAGCCCCCCACGGATGTCCAGACTTGGACTAACGGTGAACATGAGTAACGCAAAGCATAGGGAGAAAATAAACGTGAAACACAGAGTAACTGAACTAAGCAAGGGATAGGAAAAAAACAGAACTGAGTATCACACACTATAAAAAAAACCCTATCAAAAAAATTCCAAACCTCCAAACAGAAAAAATACCTAGGGCTTGCTGCGCCCGGAACACTATGTCTGGATAGGAGCTCAATACTTAACGAACAAGTCCTGTGTGAACAGGAGCAAGAAACTGGATGGGCCAGGATGCAGATGGTAGCAGCTTCAGACAACAGACCATACTGGAGCACAGGTACAGAAGTTTTAGACCGGCATCAGATAGCATGTGCAACAGCCTTATATAGTAAAGAGAAGGCCTCGCCCATGGCCTGTCAAGTATTCAGCACTGCAGAGAACTTAACCCCTTCAGAGGCCAAGACACACCAGGCACTGATCCACCAGGCAACTCACCCCGTGATCCACGCCCAAGTGCCAGAGCAGAAACAGCATGTCTGGTGTAAACATTCCCCTGCCATGCATCAGGTGATTCACGTGCTGAATGCCGTCCGGACACTCTGCGCCTGAACCTAACAGGACGAGACTGCTGAGACCGGGTCATAACAGTTTCCGCCTCATAGCTGGGGTTGATTTAACGGCAGAGGAGGAGGAGGGTGGTGTTTCAACACTTCTGCCAACAATATTGGGTGGGGAGACAAAGCAGGCTGCCACAATTTGCGACCCGGTCCCAGCCTCAACTACATTCAGCCAGTGTGCCGTGATTGAGATGTAGCATCCCTGGCCGCATGCACTTGTCCACGCGTCGGTGGTCAATTGGAACTTTGAGCAACTTAGCGCAGAACTTAGGGCCTGCCTGATGTTACAGGACTCACCCTAAGGGCAAAAAACATTGCTGGTGAATTTTGTTCAGTTCCAAAGGACTCTATGTTTAGATTTGGCTTAGTCACAGCTCCAAAACATGCCTTGAAATGCAAGGTTTCCTTTAGTGGCTCCATCTCAGCAGGATGATGATGATGATGATGATGATGATGATGATGATGAAGCTTGGTTAAATCTGGTGTCGGAATGGAAAGTGGTTTCTGATCTACATGTGAAGTACTGGAGCATGTTGTTTGGACTATTAACACCTGATCAGAACCCTGTAGAGGTAATGTAGAGTCTGATATTAAAGGACCATTAGCGGTAGTAGTGTTTGCAGCCAATTCTCCACCTTTGCGGTCCTCTAAATAAAAGTTACCCCCCAGGACTTGATGCTAAAATGTTATCAATTTCACAATCACAATCACCATCAATGAGAGTGATGGTTCTGGAACCACCGTTTTAGGGGCTAACAATTTTAAAGGGGCTAACACTGTGCTGGTGCAAGGCTCTACTCACCCAAAGGGCAAAATATTCTGCTGGTGCAAGGCTGAACTAGGTTACAGGGCTTAAAACTCTGCTGGTAAGAGGCTGAAGTCACCTAAAGGCCCTCAATCTCTGCTGGTAGCTCCGCATATGGGCCACATCACACACACACACAACCACAATGACAGTTAAGGGTGGGTACTGTTGGATTTCCCATTGCCTATTCCATCTGTGGTTGTCATGGGCAATGTGAGAAAATAGGAGAAAATGCAATTCAACTTAAAAATCCTAAATATTTCCTATTTATGTTATGTGTGGAGATTGTCCAAACTGTTCTCTGGATTTTCGGTTGGTCCAATTTTTAAAGTTGAGGTGATTGAACGTGATATTGATGGACATGTTTAGATAAAGGGTGTCTTTGAGATCCCCTGTGGTTGTTCATACATAAGCGTAAATTCTGAATTATCCGACCCAGATTTTGAAAGCTGCATGAGCATACAATTAAATATATAGCATAGGAAGATGTACAACTTAGGGTGCATTCACACCATGTAACGTGCAGCGTGATCTGGAAAGTATACGGCGTGTCAGAGTTTGCGCGCCGTAAAAGCTCCCATTCATTTCAAAGGAAATTAGGATCGTATACGCCGCGTTATTTTGCTATACTGGCTACTAGAGATGAGCGAGTAGTACTCGATCGAGTAGGTGTTCGATCGAATACTACGGTATTTGAAATACTTGTACTCGATCGAGTACTACTACCTATTCGAAGTTAAGATTCGATGCAGAACCAGCGTTGATTGGCAGAATGCTATACATTGCCAATCAACGCTGGTTCTTCTCTTACCTTTAGAAGTCTTCTCCCTGCGCAGCGTCCCCGCGTCCTCTTCCAGCTCTGCATTCACTCTGCCAGGCATCGGGCCTGGGCAGAGCCGACTGCACATGTCCGCTTGTAGTGTGGGCATGCGCAGTTGGCTCTGCCCAGGCCCGATGACTAGCAGAGTGAATTCAAGGCCGGAAGAGGACGCAGGGACGCTGCGCAGGGAGAAGAATCCAGCCCAACCCTCACTCATGGACTTGGTAAGTAGAATTTGATCGAATGTTGCGTACCCCTGAAACGAGCATTTCCCCCCGTAGACTATAATGGGGTTTGAAACCCGTTCGAACAGTCGAACAGTGTGTGGCTGTTCGAATCGGATTTCAAACCCCGAACATTTTAGTGTTCGCTCATCTCTACTGGCTACCAAATCGCAAAATCACAGCCGCAAAATAACGTGGCATATATGATCCTAACTCCCATTGAAATGAATGGGAGCTTTTACGGCGCGCAAACTCTGACACGCCGTATACGTGCCAGATCTCGCTGCACGTTACATCATGTGAATGCACCCTAACAAAGGATTTCATCTTGAAGCTTTCACAAGTAACCATACAAGTGAAAATTCATTCAGTTTACCCCTTAATATTTATTTGGCTTATTTGTATAGTGCCAACATATTCTGCATGGCTTTACAGACATTGGCAATCACTGCCTCACATAGGGATCACAATCTACATTCTCTATCAGTATGTCTTTGGAGTAAGGGATGAAACCAAAGTAACTAGAGGAAATTCACTCTTGCCATTGTTTTATTTAAGATTTTATTGTTTGCACCCAAGTACCCTACCCACTCTCTCTTTATCTATCCTCTTTATCTCTCCCTTACAAGTGTAGTGTCTAAATAAATGGCACTATTGGCTTCATCCAACACTACAGAATGTGCTGCTAAATAAGAGCAACAGCCCCATATCCCAGTATTGTTCTCTAAACTAACACTCACTAGAGTGATGGCAACACTTGTATTGCTCCTACTATTTTGCTAGGCTACTTTCCAAACACAATATGTACCTACTACTGGTTCTCCCTGGCTTTTTATCAAAAGGAACGTCATATGAACTCCTCCCTAGAACTCCCTGTGGGATGCATAATATGAATATGACCATGCTAGTGATCCTCTATTCATATCACTTCTAATCATTCATTGATCTGAACTGAGTATTGTGAGTTTTGTCAAACATATTTGTTACTTTTATAATCATCATCTACTTTTGATTCATGTTTATTATACTGTCCCTGTATTAGTCCACTGATGATCCAGAAGACTGAAGAAATGTATTGGGACATAATGTACTCCTCTACCTCTACCTTAACCTTCTCACCAAGATGATGTTAATAACATAATTATTGACTGACTGTATTGACCTATTTTATATTTGGACCATTTATATGTAATTTGTGTCTTTGAAGTGATGTATGTCTCTATGGGTATTGGAATATATTGTTTTTCAGCAAGACTTGTCTGGTTAGTGGCTGGATGTTTTCTGAATTGGATAGCCATAGTCTTATCGAGAGGTCATCCTTGTCCCCTCTCTCTCCAGGAACCTCACCCCTCTCCATAGACTTCTACATTTGTACTCTAGTAACTTAATCAATGTGTTAGGCTGACAGTCAGTCTTCTATTAGGATAAGATTCTATAAGTGAAAACAGATTGATTGAAGAAACAAAGATGGAAAGCATACTGATGAGATAGAAACATTTTCTGTAATATGATATATTATTCAGTTAGCCATATTCACTTGTACTATTTGTTTATTTAAAGTTGTAATTTCTTCCTGTTTTTGCAAAAAAATGTCAGAAACATTTCAGTGGGCATACCCCCTTTCAAAATCTTATTTTTGTTACCCCCTCTTTTTTGTTAACACGTGTGTTCCTGCCTTACTGGAATGAATTAGCTCTTCTGTAAATATATGTGATGTTATGCTATAAATATACTGTGTCTATGATTATTTTTAGAGAAAATATTTGTTAAGACTACATTCATAATTTGTTTTCTACATACTTTCAATACTTTTAACAGATATGCTAAAAACTGAAGATAACAGAAGACATAAGACTAAAAAATAATCTTTTCCTATTTTTTTAATATTGAAGCTTACGCAAGCAGATGGCCTTCCTTTGACATCATGGATAAAAAACATAATGTGAAAGTACACTTACACTTTTGTGTAAAAAACATTTTTGTCACAGCAGATCTAAAGCCACTTCTATATTATCATAGATTTCCAGATTGTATATAAGTGTCTGTAACTTATTCCCTGTCCCCATAAAGATGGAATGATAGTAGAACGCATTGTAAATGGTTAAGGACAAATTCTCAGCCTCACCAGCTTACTCTGCACAAATATGTTAGGCTGCCTCATAAGCTGAAAAGCTGAGACAACACCAGTGGTATCATAGCAGATCATATGACTGCAGCCTCAGATCTTTGACATGTACCGAATACTATTTGGACATATTACAAAAAATATGAGAAGTTCAGCTGTCAGAAGTGATAAATACTAAGGAAAAAGATACAATAGGAGATCTCTTTGCTGTTGAACATGCCCGTCTGTAAATTCTGCATCAGGAAGGTAAGGAAATAAGGAGTTTAAGTGCTCTAAATTGTGGCATAGTTTGTAAAAATATTTAAAATAATCAAAGAATCAAAAGAATCAAAGGGGTGTTCTCACAAAAAAACATATTTCATATAGCACACACATATCTAGTAGAGATGAGCGAACAAATCAAATCAAAGAATCAAAAGAATCAAAGGGGTGTTCTCACAAAAAAACATATTTCATATAGCACACACATATCTAGTAGAGATGAGCGAACACTAAAATGTCCGAGGTTCGAAATCCGATTTGAACAGCCGCACACTGTTCGGCTGTTCGAACGGATTTCGAACCTCATTATAGTCTATGGGGGGAAATGCTCGTTTCAGGGGTATGCAACATTCAATAAAATTATACTTACCAAGTCCACGAGTGATGGTCGGGCTGGATTCCCCTTGAAGTCTTCTCCCGGCGCAGCGCCCCCGCGGCGTCTTCCGGCTGGAATTCACTCTGCCTAGGCATCGGGGCCTAGGCAGAGCCGACTGTGCATGCGCGGTCAGCTCTGCCCGGCCCGACGCCTGAGCAGAGCCGACTGCGCATGCGAGGGCATGCCCGCGCATGCGCAGTCGGCTCTGCCTAGGCCGGATGCCTAGGCAGAGTGAATTCCAGCCGGAAGACGCCAAAGGGATGCTGCACGGAGAAGACTTCTAGAGGTAAGAGAAGAACCAGCGTTGATTGAATGTATAGCATTCTGCCAATCAATGCTGGTTCTGCATTGAACCTTAAACTTCGAACAGCTAGTAGTGTTCGATCGAGTACGAGTATCTTGAGTACCGTAGTATTCGATCGAACACCTACTCGATCGAACACTACTCGCTCATCTCTAATATCTAGTACAGTTGAATAAAGATATATGTCCGTCAAGATCAACCAGGGAATGTGAAAGGGCATGACATGCTACATATTTCCATAAACATCAATGCTATTTTTCTGTAAAAAGGCATCTAAACCTTTATTAAAGCTGTCAGCTGCTGCTACTGTGACCAGCTCCTGGGATAGGCTATTCCACAGATTCACAGTCCTTACAGTAAAGAAGTCTTGTCGCCTCTGGAGAGTAAAACTTTTATTCATCAGATAGAACGAGTGTCCCCTTGTCTTTTGGAGGGATTTTACATGAAACAGCTTTTCCCCATATTTCTTGTACAGGCCATTTATATATTTATACAGGTTTATCATGTCTCCCCTTAAATACCTCTTCTCAAGACTAAACAAATTTAGCTCCTGGCCCTCTATTGAACATTTAGCAACTCTAGGACATCCTTTCTATGTACTGGTGCCCAGCGCTAAACTGCATATTTCAGATGGGGCTGCACCAATGACTTGTAAAGTGGTAATATTACATCCCTGTCTCGTAAGTCTATTCCCCTTTTAATACATGACAATATGATGCTAGTCTTAGTCTAAACAGCATGAAGTGTCAATGAGCAAGCTAAATAATCAAAAATGTCATTACCAGGAGGAGATCTAAATCCTCTATGCCAAACAAGGTGATTAACATCAAAAAACTATAGCTTTTAAAAGTTCATACATAAAAGGCCAAACTCAACTTGATATTTGATATTTGGTTGTTCCACTTAAAGACACATATGGTGTTATTTTTCTGAAATAAGTCATCCAAGATTGCATATTATTGGTCTTCGTTGATACCTACTCAACTTCATATTGGCAATGATACACAGGCATCAAAGTATAACTGCTATTCAATAGATACCAAGTTCAGGCAATGAAGACAGTCATGAACAAGTATTTGTTATTAGAGATGAGCGAGTACTGTTCGGATCAGCCGATACGAACAGCACGCTCCATAGAAATGAATGGATGCACCTGGTACTTCCGCTTTGACGGCGGCCGGCCGCTTAACCCCCCGTGTGCTGGCTACGTCCATTCATTTCTATGCGAGCGTGCTGTTCGGATCGGCGTGTGGATATGTGGATATGATTAAGTACATAGGGCTTAAATATTCCTATCTCCACCCACATACCAGGATCCAGGCACCAATCACAAACAGTTCACAGAGCCACATGGTACTTGCATACATCCACAATATTGCTAATGTCTCAGAAAATGGTGACCACCAGATGAAATGCGCATTTGCGAAGGACATTATATACGCATATGTTGCCATAAACTCTTAGGATCGTCCAATGCCGGCTTGTGTTAGTATCCAAGCTGTTTAGAAACTGCTGAACTTCAGGTAGCCTAGCCCACTATGTGGCAAAATATTCATATTTAAATAGATAGACACTAAATTACTTAAAGAGGACCTTTCATGGTTTGGGGCACAGGCAGTTCTATATACTGCTGGAAAGCCAACAGTGTGCTGAATTCAGCGCACTGTCAGCTTTCACGATCTGTGCCCCGAGTGAAGATCTAGTGGTGCCAATACCATAAATCTTTACAGTCAGAAGAGCGTTTCTGACACTCTGCCAGGAACGTCCTTGTGTACAAGCAGCGCCATTAGCGCTGTACTGTGTGAGCGGGGAGGAACGTTCCTCCCCGGTATCAGAACACAGCGCTATTGGCGCTGCTTGCACAGAAGGATGGTCCTAATTTCCCTGTGTTCTACCTCAAACGCAAAATTTTGCAGAGACAGGAACCATCGGGTAACCTTAGCATTTCTGTCCTTATTAATTTTCATCCATGTAAGGGAATCATGGTCAGTGATCAATTTAAACTTTCTGCCCAGGAGGTAATACCTCAGAGCATCCAGTGCCCACTTAATGGCCAAGCATTCCTTTTCCACAATAGCATAATTTTTCTCAGCGGGGGACAGCTTCCTGCTAAGATACATCACTGGATGCTCCTCACCATTTACAACTTGGGACAGCACCACTCCTAGACCTGCATTTGAGGCATCTGTCTGCACCAAGAACTCTTTTTTAAAGTCAGGGGCAATCAGCACTGGCTGCTGGCAAAGAGCTAACTTTAGCTTCTGGAACACCTCCTCTGCCTCTGGTGTCCAGTGGATCATCACTGACTTCCCACCTTTTGTCAGGTCAGTGAGAGGAGCTGCAATAGAGGCAAAGTTTAGCAAAAACTTCCGGTAGTAGCCAACAATGCCAAGAAATTCCCGGACTTGCTTCTTGGTTAGCGGTCTTGGCCAGTTCTGTATTGCCTCCACTTTATTGATTTGGGGCTTTATTACCACTTTGCCAATTACATAGCCCAGGTACTGGGCCTCCTCCAGCCCTAAAGCACATTTCTCAGGGTTGATAGTAAGGCCTGCCTCACTTATGGAGTCCAGTACAGCCTACACCTTACAGAGGTGACTTCCCCAGTCTGGGCTATGAATGACCACATTGTCCAGGTAAGCCGCTGTGTAGTCACAATGTGGCCACAAGATCTGGTCCATCAACCTCTGAAAGGTAGCAGGAGCTCCATTCAAACCAAATGGCATAACCCTGTACTGCAACAGACCTTCTGAAACAACAAAGGCAGTTTTATCCTTGACTTCCTTAGACAAAGGTATTTGCCAGTAACCTTTTGTAAGCCTGGTTGATACTTTTCAGACATGACTTCAGGTAATCTCTAGGTGTTTTTCTTTTGTGACCTTATCTCTACCTGCTCTGCATAGTGATACTAGTACTGATTATGGATATTCTGTGTGGGCTACTTTAACCAGGGAATTTCTTGTCTACGCCCCATTTCATTTGATATCTGTATATGACTCCCATCTCTATTTACTTTGTATAGAGATACTTGTACTGACTATGGATACATTGTGTTGGTTACTTTAACCAGGGAGTTTATTGCTTACTCCCAATTTGATCAGGGAGTAAGTATATGATTTTTTGATTTTATATGAGCTAGGATATCATCACTTGTTAACACTGGATGTTGTCTTATATACACATGATATTTATATACCATGTATGCATCATCTGTTTTTATATTTCTTGAGACATTGCCTGTAGATCATATTTATATTTACACCCGTGCTCTTTGGACTATTTCTTTGTGTCCTTATGTCTATTTGGCCTATTCCATAGGCCCTGCTGTATTACAATATTGATTTTATGCATATAAATTTTTTATTTTTCATAATAAAATTGTTTGATATTTTATCTTTAATATTGTGGTGATTGTTTTCCTTGGCCTGTGCTTTTTCCGTTATCAGTATTGTACTTATTGAGGCCATGTTTATATGAGGTGCTTCTCTTGTGCACTGTGATACACGTTACCACAGCTGTCTTGTGGCTACCACCACTGCCACCACTCAGGAAGATATATCCTGTGCCCTGGTCCATCATATTAGTCCCTGCCGCACTTCCACGCATGTTGCCAAAGCTACCATAATTCAGACAGACACACTGTTAGTTCCATTACACAGTGTTGGCATTAAAAAATAAAAACAATTTTGATTTCATATCTGCTCCTATCAATTTTTGGTGGCTTTATTTTTCATTTGGATCACTGCAAAAAATTTGTCTCCCAAATAACAATAAGTCCCTGTAATACTTACAAATCATCAAAATGGATTCATTTTTCTACAAACCATTGTGTCTGAAAAATCATGTGCACACACATTTCCGTATTAAATTAATAAAAAAAATCATTTTTGATATGTTTAAAATGTCAAATGCATAAAATGAAGTGTCAATGCAGCGTATGGTTTAACTCTTGAGTTTGTATCCCCTGCTTACCACCCAGTTTTTAACTTCGGTTTTGTTTGCCTTAGCCATTGAATATATATGTTCCTAGGATCCCTAAGAGTATTCTATGTTACGTTTTAAGCCAATTTAAAGTGTGGTTCATACTGAACTTATTTGTCCCGAAACGAACCGAGGACCCAAGCTGCTGAATCCAAACACAAAACACATCTTGAGAGGTTCACCCATTTCTAGTCATGACTAGAGATGAGCGAGTAGTGAAATATTCAAAATTCGATATTCGTTTCGAGTAGAGCCTCAATATTCGACTACTCGATCAACGAGCCACCTAAAGCTTGTCATTGGATAAGTTCTATTTTGGGCTGCTTTAGGCACGTTAGACATATAAACATTAGGTATCCCTCATTGTGAAAATGTCTGACCTACAAACTTATACAAATATTTTTCCCATAGGCTGAACTCCGTAGCAGGAAATTAAAATTGACGTTCCGAACGCTGTTTCGACTCCTATGAAAAATTGTATATTATCAAAAAAATATTCCCCATAAAAATATTCCCCAAAAGGTATAAATAAAATGTACATCTGGCCCTGCCAAAAATGTCTTCATCCTGATACACAGAAATATAAAAAAGTAACAAGTGTCAGAGTATGGCTACTCCAAGAAATTAGATTATACAAAATTTTGTATGTCTGTAATGGTACCAACCTAAAGAATACAGGTGATATGTCATTTTGACCAGCAATTACTGTCTAGTCTTTGACTCCTGTGTTGTATGTTTACTTGAGAAAAAGTAAAGATTATTTATCTTGCACTGTTTTCTATTGACACTGAGCACTACACTAGTACACATCTGCAGTGTACTCAAGAGCGTGTTTGGCCATAACGCAACAAACTCCATTGTGAGGGACCTGAAACCATTGGCCCCACAGTACTGCATTCTATTATGATTATTCCAACAAGTAGCGGCTGCTGTTTTACTCACTATTTGTCGCTACTGTCCACACTCACTCTACTACAGCCTCCAGGAGGTGCTGTAAAATCTGGATGTCACATCCAAATGAAATTACTCACATGATTCAGATTTCCTGGAGGAGTGTTAAAAAATAGAAGAACATAGCTCTGCCTAGGGCTATTGCAAACCGAAAAAAACTCACAAGCTCAATAGGCAAAACCTACATTAAAAAGATGTCCAAAGGTTCACCATATCCTGGACTATCATCTATACTAATATCTAACTTTTTCCAGCTCAGACATAGAATGGCCATTACTGGATTCCTGCACGTCCCTTACAGAGTCGACTTCCAAAACTCATGGCTCACTCAAGGTACCTTGGAGCTCCAAACACCTCCTTAACCTGCTACTCAACCACACAAACCATGCTGGAAAGCCACTCCTGCTGGTATGATCCCAGCACCAGTCTCACCTGATCTGAGGCAGCCATCTTCTCCACCATGTGAACAAGGTCATTGCTACTCTACTTGATAGACCTGCTAATACCTTATTTGAGAGTGCTCAATTGTAGCACTCAGAGCCAGAAGTGCCGATCCCTCTAAGCCTAGGGATGTGATATGCAGAGTTCATTACTACGCCGTCAAGGAGGACATAATGCTGAAAGCCAGGAAACAAAGGGAGATTGACTTCAATGGGGTAAAGCTTTCTCTTTTCCCAGAATTCTCTTGACATACACTGTTGCACATACCTCAACATAAAAATATTCCCCACTGAATCTCCATACCAATCACCTAACGGGGAGGACTATTGAGGAGAGTCAAGCAGCAGGTCCAACTATTCCACAATGTCAGAGCCGCCGCCCTCCACCAGATTAGGACAATGAGCGCTGAGAGTTACCTTTTTCCACCTCAATCCCCTGCTGGACCCATGGTGGTATCCTTCAGGGACCACATCTGAGCATTAAGCTTGTTGATTATTGCAGTTTTTGTATTTTACAGTTTTTTCGATGTTAATGTTGTGATCGTGTTTTCCTTGGATAGGAATGTACTGCTATTTACTTATGATGCAGAAGCTCTGTAGCAAGAACATATTTGTTATCCTACAAGACTACACTTTGTCTTATACCCTATTAGTGTAGGGCTTGCCACTAATCTTCCACCTCCCTTCAAAGGTCCAGTGCTAGCGACTCAACACTTGAATAAAGGAGTAATCTTCAGTAGAAATGGGCGAAACTCTCAAGATTAGTTTTGTTTTGGGTTTGTGTGACTAGGGGCCAATATTAGTTTTGGGTCAAACAAGTTTGGTTAGAACCATATTTTAAAATGGCTTAAATTATAGTGTAGAACCTATGTGGAACCTATCTATCCAATATATAGCTCATAAAGTGAAAGTAACATGTTCGTCTAGGAAAAATGAATGGTAAGCAGTGGATACAAACTCTGAGTTTAACCATACACTGCACTGTTACTAACTTTTACACATTTTAACATTTAAATTGCTCCAAAAACTATGCTTGTTTTAAGGGAATAGGTGATTGTCCGCAGTTTCTTAAACACACATGACTTGTAAGAGCTATAGGCTTGTTATTGTTATTTTGGAAACAAGGTGAATTGGCTTTTACAAATGATCCCTTTATCAGCTGTCACCACCCTGTAATGTCATCCTGTCACCCTCACCAGGTTGCCAGGTCTAATCTGTAATAGAATAACCATCAGATTCTGTAATGTCATTACCTTTCTTAGTTTTTTTGTGACTCATCATGGCAGTGGGATTCTTGTATGTCCTCAGAATACCTAACAGATTTAGCCCTAGTGCCTCTACAAGCATGACTATCATTAGCACACCTCCTACCACTACTTTATCCTCCAACACTCATGGGATCGGTGTCATTGAATAAGATATGGTTGACATTACAGAAAAACAGCATGGTAAATTACAAGCTACAACACAGGAGGAACACACAGAATGCTAACTCAGAGTTAACATATATGGTTCATTGCTTTCATAAATATCTTTACTCTGAGGTTCACACAATGCATTATGGCACGTAATGTGGCACATAGACGGCGCGGGAGCTTTTGCGGGCCGTATACGCTCCCATTGATTTCAATGGGAGCCGGGACCGTATACGCGGCGCTATTTTGTGGCCGCCGCAAAATCACGGCTGCAAAATAGCGCCGCGTATACGGTCCTGGCTCCCATTGAAATCAATAGGACCATATACAGCCCGCAAAAGTTCCCACGCCGTCTACGTGCCACATTACGTGCCAAAATACATCGTGTGAACCCGGCCTAAGGAAGCACGACAGCACTGCAGCTACTGGTGGGGCTGTCAAGACCAGAAGTAGTGTTGCTGTTGCCATACACATTATTATTGTTAGCAGTATTACTTGCATAAGTGTTCCCTTTACGGACACCACTAACATGATTTTGTTCACTGATTTTCCTAAATGGTTGATGCAAATGAAAGTCAGTATAATGGTCAAATCTTTAACCGATAATTTTGACATATTAAAAAAAGAACAAAATCCACTGTTTGAAATTATTATATACAACAGATAGGTTGTAAAGAACTGAAAATTGTAATTTTTTTGAATATGCAGCATTAAGAGGCCATATTTGCTGTAATCAAAAGTTATTTCAATCAAAAACATCTTAACAGGCCAAGTCACATGTTACCACTTCTTCGATATCACCTTGACAATTCTAGCATCCATTAAACCTACAAATTTCTGGTTAGTTTATGCTTGAATTTCTTTGGATGTCAGAATAGGCTCCCAGAGCTGCTATTTCGATATGAGCGGTCTCCCAACATCATAGATATTTTGCTTGAGGATACTTCAAAGGTTCTAAATAGGATTGAAGTCAGGAGAGGCCATCCGATGGCCACACTATGAGTTTCTCTCCTTTTATGCCCATTGCAGCCAATGACTCAGATATATTCTCAGAGGTATTCTATGCTGCATGAGATGGTGCGTTGTCATGCATGATAATGATTTTGCTACAGAAGGCACAGTTCTTTCTTTGCCACCTCCTTGCTGACGTTGCAGCCTTTTTGGGACATGGTGGCCATCCACCAACCATCAGCTACTCCATCCATCTAGACCAGTGATGGCAAACCTTTTTGAGAACAAGTGCCCAAACTGCAACTCAAAACCTAATAAATTATCGCGGAGTGCCAACATGACAATTTAACCTTAAAACTCTGTGGATCCACAATTGCGGACCCACAAATTACAGTAGTGTGAATGGGGCTTTAGAGAGCTTGTACTGAAAGGTAAAGGTCTCTGCATTTGGTACTTTTGAACAATTAATGTTCACTATTTAAATGACACAGGATCTGTTTTATAGTGACTGTGAAATGTTATTACAGCCTGTACTAATATCACGTCTGCTATAAAACAGATACTGTGTGATATAAATCACCCCACAGTGAACCCACACAGTACAATCTGCCCCACAGTGGCCCCCACACAGTACAATCTGCCCCACAGGTGGCCACCACACCGTACAATTTGCCCCACAGTGGCCTCCACACAGTATAATCTGGCTCACAGTGGCCCTAAAACAGTAAATCTTCCCTGCAGTGGCCCCCACACACAGTACAATCTGCCCCAAAGTGGACCCCCACAAAGGATTATATACTCCACAGTAGCCCCCCTCCCCACACAGTAATACATGCTCCACAGTAGCCCCCCTCACCACACAGAATTAAATGCTGCACAGTAGTTCCCCCTCCCCACACAGTATTAAATGCTGCACAGTAGTTTCCCCTCTCCACACGGTATAAAATTTTCTAAAATAGTCCCCTACCCACACAGTATTAAATGTTTCACAGTAGTCCACCTCCTTATACAGTGCACACACAAATATACTTACCTGAAGAACCGCCGGGCGTCCTTCTCCTGTTGATTGTGGGCGCTGATGACTTACGTCACACTCTGCAGTCAGTGTAGGCTGCGAGGATGTTTGTGCATTTGCACATCCAGAGTGAAAGAAGCGATCGCTCACTAATGGGAAATCCTATACCGGATTCCTTATTAGTGAGCGATTCGGGCGACGGCATGTGTGCCAGCAGAGGGGGCTCTGCGTGCCCTCTCTGGCACGCGTGCCATAGGTTCACCATCACAGATCTAGACCATATAGGGTTGCATGGCACTCTTCAGTAAACAAAACAGTTTCAAAATTAGTCTTTATGTTTGTCTGAGCCAATTAAAACAGCTTGTTCGGGGGCGCTTGAATAACAGTTTATACACAACTGCAAGACTCTGGAGGATCCTACACCATAAGGGACTAAAGAGGCACCAGCTTCAACTACCTGTCTGCTACTTTTAACTTTACTGATTTTGCCTTTAACTGCACGGACCCTTCTGTGCTCTGACTAAGCCACAAATCTTTTCACAGTACGCTAATCACACTTAAGTTTTTGTGAATTATTTAATGTTTTCATATTTTGTTCAAGATATTGCACTATTTGACACATTTTGGCAGCAGATCCTTTATCTTTGCCATATTGCTGAAAACTTGAAGCCTGCTTAATAATGTGGAACATCCTTCTTAAGTGAGTCTCATTTAATTGGGCTCACCTGGCAAACTATTTATCACAGGTGGTTGAAATTGGGTATGATAGGGACATATGGATCCCTCCGTATGTTGTAGAGGTCCTAATTAGATAATTAATTAACAGGCCTAGATGGACTGCAGCCATCTTCTTTTGGGACTGGAGAACTGATTTAAGACACAAGATGGTGGTGTATCAAAAGAGTTCTAATTTTATTGTAAGAAAAAGGTAGTTTAAATACATTACAGACAAAGAGCTGGCTTGGCTATTCTAATCAGTACAACATGATTGGTTATAGAGATATAAGACAAGCCTGGCACATGACTATTGGCTGAGGCTCATTATAATCTGAATCTCATTATAGCTTTCCACACTGGGATGGACTTTCCCATGAAACAAAGAAGGATTCAAAATACTTATGTGTGAGCTAACATCCCAGACTATGTCTATATGTATATATCATGGCAAAAGAGATAAGATGATATGCTTCATAGACTCTGTGTCTATACACACTCTAAGTGACCTTCATATACCATAAAATATGACAGAGTGCCCAAATACCATAAGATTAATACTTTTGTTGGTTATGTGTCCATACATCATGTAAAGGAGATAAGAGATATACAAAGTCAGCTGCATCTTCTCAAAATGAGGCCCTTGAGAGATAAGGATTAGCAACCTATGCATTAACGTTCATTATCACATTCCTTAAAGTCTAACAAGGGGCCTCCTTGACTTAAGCAGAAAAATACATACTTATACAGTTTATATGTGAAAGAGTACAAGATGGCTGCCAAAATACAAAGATGGAGGACTTAACTCTAACAATTTCAGTGACCCAAAGAGCCCTGAGACACAATATGATCCATGAGTTTAATTTTAAAACAAAAAATGTAATCATTCTGACACTTAAATCATTCTGACACTTTGGAACAAGGTGTAGATGAGGAGTCTATTGTACAACAGACGTGAAAAAAATAGATTATTGACAATGAAAGAGTTAACTGTCGTGTGTGTGTGTGTCTGTAGTTTTATATTAAAAGCAAGAATCATTCCTATTCTAATTTAGCTATTGATTTCTAGCATTAATCTGCCTGTTTAATTGCTTAATTATGACTAATTTCTCCTAGTCCTCTAACTATTGCTTGAATTCCTATTGCTGTTTCAGAACTGTTCTCTGTATGAAGCAGTGAGATGGATTATAGGTGCATTTGTATGTTCACCAATACAGCAACTAAAAGCTGATGACAAGTGCACAAACTTAAAGAACCTATATGACATCAGCACTGTAAAGTGTCCACCTACCACTGTATATTGGCTAATAGGTTGTGAAGGTGGTGCTACAATGTTACAGTCAGTTTCTGAGTCATACACTAGTCTAGTGTCTCCTCTGTATTTCGTATTTCCAGGTTAAACACATTGAGATGGTCAATTTTGTTGTAATTTGTTCGGTTTTGTTAAAAACTGAATAATCTGGAATATTCGGGACAAACCCAGCTCATTATGAAGTGGTTCATCCATCTTTAATCCTCACCCCTATTTAGACCTTTATTGGCACATTGTCTTCCGTTGTTGCCTTTTTCATCTCTGTTTTCTGTTGAGGTTACTGTGTATTGTAATATCCCCCCCTTCCGGTACTTTCCCCATCCTCTAGCCATTACCCCTTTACCGCATGTGGGCAGATGTTGATTTTCGACTCTACTTTTTCTGCTTTCTTTGAACTAGTGGATCTCATGTCAAAAACAACCCCCTCAATGTGAAGGGTTTTTATCAACCCAAAAAAGATCATATGTGCTCTACTCCTCTCAAAAACAGAGATCCTAGATTATCTGCATATGAGAAATGTATTTTCATCAATGGCATGTCCCTATGTTTCGTAACTGTTACTACCCGGCCTGATTTCATTCTAACAATCTTGAGGGTAAGACCAAGGGAATAGCAATTTTTATTCACAAGAGCCTTCCATATAAGACTATAGTTCTCAAATTGTACCCAAAGGCTAGATACTTGTTACTCAAATGCGAAATAAGTAACTAAGTTTATATACGATAGCTAATATATATGCTCTACATGAACACGAGGTCCCATTTCTCCTGTCAATACTGATAAAACTTCAAGAAATCACACAGGGATCACTAGTGATTTGTGGAGACTTTAAATTAGTGCTGAAACCGCTGGTTGACTCATGTCCTGGCGGATCCTCAATAGCTTACAATAAACTAAACATATTGAAGAAGGAGCTCCACCTATTGAAAGTGTGTGATGTCTGGTGCCTTCTGATTCCAATCTCCAGTGACTAAACACTCTTCTACCATGCCCACAGTTCCTATAGTAGGATTAATTATAATTTACAAACTGTTGACCAACACCACAACCTTGGCAATAGGTTACATTTATATCTCTATTGATGCTCCAGTACATTCTCCAAAAACTAATTGTCAATTCACCTGCAGAATGAAAAAGTCCTTGTTATTGGATTTACATTGTCTCTCTGAAGACAAGCTATAGCCCATTTTACTTATGACCATGAAGACCTATCATCTACCCTAGTACAATGGGATGCATTACATTTACATCTGAGTAAATACGGACCCATCTAAACAGGAGGCTTCTCATAAAATTTCTATCTTAAATTCATTTGAATCTTAACATAAACAGACTTGACAGCTTTCCCTTCTTGGGGAAATGTCTAAAATACAACATGAAATTAATGTGCTTCAAGAGTCGCAGAATGCCTCTTGAAGAAACGCCAGTCCATAGAATACAGTTATAAACAGGCAATTCTCAACTTCAAGAATGCAGTCAACGCAGCAAAACTGGTCTATTTCACCACACTCATATCCTCCCTATCCCACAATTGCCAACAGTTATTTACCGTATTTTTCGGACTATAAGACGCACCGGACCGTAAGACGCACTAAGGTTTTAGAGGAGGAAAATAGGGGAAAAAAAAATTTAAGCAAAAAAAATTGGTAAAATATTTAATAATCTAATAATATAATATTTCACCAATGTAAATAGAACCGGGGGTTTTCGGACACAGGGATACCAAATGTGTATGTGTTTCAACAGTAATGTTTTTGTTTTATATGTATTCTAGGGATATGGGGGTGATTTGAACATATATATATATATATTATATATATATATACAGTCCTATGAAAAAGTTTGGGCACCCCTATTAATCTTAATCATTTTTAGTTCTAAATATTTTGGTGTTTGCAACAGCCATTTCAGTTTGATATATCTAATAACTGATGGACACAGTAATATTTCAGGATTGTAATGAGGTTTATTGTACTAACAGAAAATGCGCAATATGCATTAAACCAAAATTTGACCGGTGCAAAAGTATGGGCACCTCAACAGAAAAGTGACATTAATATTTAGTACATCCTCCTTTTGCAAAGATAACGGCCTCTAGTCGCTTCCTGTAGCTTTTAATCAGTTCCTGGATCCTGGATGAAAGTATTTTGGACCATTTCTTTCTACAAAACAATTCAAGTTCAGTTAAGTTTGATGGTCGCCGAGCATGGACAGCCCGCTCTCAAATGATCTGAAAACAAAGATTGTTCAACATAGTTGTTCAGGGGAAGGATACAAAACGTTGTCTCAGAGATTTAACCTGTCAGTTTCCACTGTGAGGAATATAGTAAGGAAATGGAAGAGCACAGGGACAGTTCTTGTTAAGCCCAGAAGTGGCAGGCCAAGAAAAATATCAGAAAGGCAGAGAAGAAGAATGGTGAGAACAGTCAAGGACAATCCACAGATCACCTCCAAAGAGCTGCAGCATCATCTTGCTGCAGATGGTGTCACTGTGCATCGGTCAACTATACAGCGCACTTTGCACAAGGAGAAGCTGTATGGGAGAGTGATGAGAAAGAAGCCGTTTCTGCACGTACGCCACAAATAGAGTTGCCTGAGGGATGCAAAAGCACATTTGGAGAAGCCAACTTCATTTTGGAAACAAAGATTGAGTTGTTTGGTTATAAAAAAAAAGGCGTTATGCATGGCGTCCAAAAAGAAACAGCATTCCAAGAAAAACACTTGCTACCCACTGTAAAATTTGGTGGAGGTTCCATCATGCTTTGGGGCTGTGTGGCCAATGCCGGCACCGGGAATCTTGTTAAAGTTGAGGGTCACATGGATTCCACTCAGTATCAGCAGATTCTTGAGAATAATGTTCAAGAATCAGTGACGAAGTTGAAGTTACGCCGGGGATGGAGATTTCAGCAATACAATGTCCAAACACCGCTCCAAATCGACTCAGGCATTCATGCAGAGGAACAATTACAATGTTCTGGAATGGCCATCCCAGTCCCCAGACCTGAATATCATTGAACATCTGTGGGATGATTTGAAGCGGGCTGTCCATGCTCGGCGACCATCTAACTTAACTGAACTTGAATTGTTTGTCCAAAATCCCTTCATCCAGGATCCAGGAACTGATTAAAAGCTACAGGAAGTGACTAGAGGCTGTTATCTTTGCAAAAGGAGGATCTACTAAATATTAATGTCACTTTTCTGTTGAGGTGCCCATACTTTTGCACTGGTCAAATTTTGGTTTAATGCATATTGCACATTCTCTGTTAGTACAATAAACCTCATTTCAATCCTGAAATATTACTGTGTCCATCAGTTATTAGATATATCAAACTGAAATGGCTGTTGCAAATACCAAAATATTTAGAACTAAAAATGATTAAGATTAAGAGGGGTGCCCAAACTTTTTCATAGGACTGTATATACAGTCCTATGAAAAAGTTTGGGCACCCCTCTTAATCTTAATCATTTTTAGTTCTAAATATTTTGGTATTTGCAACAGCCATTTCAGTTTGATATATCTAATAACTGATGGACACAGTAATATTTCAGGATTGAAATGAGGTTTATTGTACTAACAGAAAATGTGCAATATGCATTAAACCAAAATTTGACCGGTGCAAAAGTATGGGCACCTCAACAGAAAAGTGACATTAATATTTAGTAGATTCTCCTTTTGCAAAGATAACAGCCTCTAGTCGCTTCCTGTAGCTTTTAATCAGTTCCTGGATCCTGGATAAAGGTATTTTGGACAAACAATTCAAGTTCAGTTAAGTTAGATGGTCGCCGAGCATGGACAGCCCGCTTCAAATCATCCCACAGATGTTCAATGATATTCAGGTCTGGGGACTGGGATGGCCATTCCAGAACATTGTAATTGTTCCTCTGCATGAATGCCTGAGGATTTGGAGCGGTGTTTTGGATCGTCTTGCTGAAATATCCATCCCCGGCGTAACTTCAACTTCGTCACTGATTCTTGAACATTATTCTCAAGAATCTGCTGATACTGAGTGGAATCCATGCGACTCTCAACTTTAACAAGATTCCCGATGCCGGCATTGGCCACACAGCCCCAAAGCATGATGGAACCTCCACCAAATTTTACAGTGGGTAGCATGTGTTTTTCTTGGAATGCTGTTTCTTTTTGGACGCCATGCATAACGCCTTTTTTTATAACCAAACAACTCAATTTTTGTTTCCAAAATGAAGCTGCCTTGTCCAAATGTGCTTTTGCATACCTCAGGCAACTCTATTTGTGGCGTACGTGCAGAAACGGCTTCTTTCTCATCACTCTCCCATACAGCTTCTATTTGTGCAAAGTGCGCTGTATAGTTGACCGATGCACAGTGACACCATCTGCAGCAAGATGATGCTGCAGCTCTTTGGAGGTGGTCTGTGGATTGTCCTTGACTGTTCTCACCATTCTTCTTCTCTGCCTTTCTGATATTTTTCTTGGCCTGCCACTTCTGGGCTTAACAAGAACTGTCCCTGTGCTCTTCCATTTCCTTACTATGTTCCTCACAGTGGAAACTGACAGGTTAAATCTCTGAGACAACGTTTTGTATCCTTCCCCTGAACAACTATGTTGAACAATCTTTGTTTTCAGATCATTTGAGAGCGGGCTGTCCATGTTCGGCGACCATCAAACTTAACTGAACTTGAATTGTTTTGTAGAAAGAAATGGTCCAAAATACCTTCATCCAGGATCCAGGAACTGATTAAAAGCTACAGGAAGCGACTAGAGGCTGTTATCTTTGCAAAAGGAGGATGTACTAAATATTAATGTCACTTTTCTGTTGAGGTGCCCATATTTTTGCACCGGTCCAATTTTGGTTTAATGCATATTGCACATTTTCTGTTAGTACAATAAACCTCATTTCAATCCTGAAATATTACTGTGTCCATCAGTTATTAGATATATCAAACTGAAATGGCTGTTGCAAACACCAAAATATTTAGAACTAAAAATGATTAAGATTAATAGGGGTGCCCAAACTTTTTCATAGGACTGTATATATATATATATATATATATATATATATATATATATATATATATGTTGTTTTAATTAAAATTGTTTCATGCACTTTGTGCACAGGTTTGGCATCCATGGATGGAAAGAGACACCCTGCAGTGAAGCTATGCAAGAAGAGAAAAAGGGGCGGGCCAAACGGGTGAAGGAGGTGTGGTTTTCTAAGCAAACTTGAAAACACGCCTCTTTCACCCGTCTAGCTCGTCCCTCCTTCACTGCCTCTCAGATCTTGCTCCTGCAATGAAGCCACACAGGCAGGGAAGTAGGGGCGGGCCAGATGGTTGAAGGAGGCGTGGTTTCAAGCTTGCCGAGAATACCACGCCTCCTCCCGTCTGGCTCGCCCCTCCTTCCCTGTCTGTGTGGCTTCATTGCAGGAGCCAGATCTGAGAGGCAGTGAACGAGGGGCGGGCCAGATGGGAGAAGGAGGCGTGGCTTTTTTTGGCAAGCTTTAAACCACGCCTCCTTCACCTGTCTGGCCTGCCCCTACTTCCCTGCCTCTCATATCTCGCTCCTGCAATGACGCGACACAGACAGGGAAGAAGCGGAAGACCAGGCAGGCACCGTGCTGCTCTCCTTTTGATTCGCACAGATGGGACACAGACGCTGCGCACGCTGCATTCAGACTATAAGACGCACACACATTTTCCTCCCATATTGGGAGGAAAAAAAGTGCGTCTTATAGTCCGAAAAATATGGTAATACCTTCAACTCCCTTCTCTAACACCAATTGACACCATCAGAGAAAGCGTCAACCTACACACTAATAGTAGTAAAGGGTAGACTGATGAAGTGGTTGATTGTTCCAAAAATTATAACAGTAGCCCCATTGGCTTTACCTCACAGATACGCAATTGATGAAACTATAGCATCACTATATCGATTAGTTCTTTTAATGTTGTATACTTTTATTAAGTTGGAGTAAAGGTTACGTTTTATGTGCTTCTTTTCATTTTCCTACTTCTACCTACACTATCCTCAACCACTTCACCCAACTGTTTGGTGCTGTTCCTCCTTAATCTTATTCTCCACCATCACCAATGATAAGCTCTCCAACCTAATTTTAAAATCCCACTTCGCCACCTATGCATTCAACCCAATCCAATCACACTTCATTCACAACCTCACTGAAATCTTTACTCCTACCTAACTCTTCAACCTATCTCTAACCAAGTATCTTCCCTTCCCTTAGCCTCCTTCTTGGGGTAACCCTTGATTCTACCCTATTACCGTATATACTCGAGTATAAGCCGAATTTTCAGCTCAGTTTTTGTGCTGAAAAAGCCCCCCTCGGCTTATACTCGAGTCAGCAAAAAAAAAAAAAAAAAAATAATTATTTTTTTTTTATTTTATTTTTTTTAGGAGGGAGGGTCTATGACCAGCCACAATATTAATGTATAGAATCTCCCATAAAAAAGTGCAAAAAAAAAAAAAAAAAGATTTTAAAAACATAAAAGTTCTAAGACACTCCTTTTCCTAGAATACATACAAAAGTAGAAAATGACTGTGAAACACATACACATTAGGTATCCCTGTGTCTGAAAGTGCCTGGTATACTGAATATAGGGTATCTGCAGTGCTCCTGTTCCGTCAGGAAGGGGTTAATAGAAGCACTGCAGATACCCTATATTCAGCCAGACTGAATTCCAAGTGGGGGGAAGAAAAAACTCAGTCCTCAAGCTCAGGGAAGGGGCAGACAGACAACCAAAACACCCCCTCCCCTTCCCCAGCATCTACTGCACCCAAAAACTCCGACCGTTTTAATTTTTGAAATTTTCCAGTAGCTGCTGCATTTCCCCCCCTAGGCTTATACTCGAGTCAATAAGTTTTCCCAGTTTTTTGTGGTAAAATTAGGGGGGTCGGCTTATATTCGGGTCGGCTTATACTCGAGTATATACGGTAATTAAGCATGTCACACCAAGCTCTCAACACTTTATGCCACCTCCAATAAAAAAACAATCATCAAATCTTCTGCTTCTACTCAATCCTGTAACACCCTTTTCCATGGCCTCACAGTGGAGTAGGTGGCCTTGAGAAGATTCCCCCATAAGAAAAAACTTCAAGAAGACCTTGAAGACTCACATCTTTTTGGGAGAGCCTACAACTGTCATTATCACAATCTGAATAGCCTCTACCCTATAAGCCCTATATTTACTCTCATTCTTTTTATGAATGTGGTAGCAAGTCTAGTCATCTCCTAGCCCACACAATCAGAGCACATCAAATGAATCTCAGGTGCCCAAGCCCACTTCACCAAGGGCACATAAGACACATATTGCAACCCAAATTGGCTTGGGTCGCAATATGCTAAAGCACATCAAAGCACTACATAACACTCGATAGGCACAGATAAGGGTTAATGGGATCCTCTCACCTTGCTTTACAATCAGAAACAGCTCCAGCTATTGATGTCCCTTTCATCCCTTGCTATATGCACCTAGTAATCTCCCTCCATAAAAATTCAGATTAGAATTCTTAGAATTGAAAATCTACATCATGAGTGATTTTGCAGATGATGTCTGGCTGTATGTTTCTCTGCTCCTTATATTTCTACCTGCTATAATATCCTCTATAAGCACACATATTTATTTTAGTAACTTTAAGATTAATATTTCAAAAAGTACAGCATTGAATGTTACTATTGCATTGAACACAGTGTCCAAACTAAAATTCACATTCTCTTTTCACTGGCATCAAATACCTCAGCCTGCATATATAAACTGAGCCTTCTGATGCATATGTTACCGGCAATGTATGAAATCCGGCATTCTACAGAATGCCTAAAATTAGCCGGCAATATATGAAATGATTCATCATTTCACACATTGCCTAGGCAGTCTAAACAATGCCAAATCAGAAAGCTGCAAATTATGAAATAGGTGACATTCTCTCTTCGGCAAGGCACTAGCAGCATCTCCACTCACGTGGTTCTAGTATGAACCCACCGCACGCGCAATACGACGCTCTCTGCCATTGCCTCAGGCTTAGACTTAGTTAATTTTGTTCCTGATTGTCCATGAAAATTTGGGAGGAGGAGCCCAATGCCCGCGTGCACACGCAATACGGCAGTCTCTGTCGTTGCCTCAGGCTGGAGTGTTGGAGAAGGACATGAAACAACGATTCGACAAGGAACTGTCCAAAATTTGAGGGAATGCTGCCAAAAACAGTATTTGCTTTGGCCCTTAATAAATTTTGGATTTTGTACAACTTTCATTGTATTTTCATAATTTTTTGGGCAATGGCACTCTCATTCCAGTTTTGGTTTTTCATACTTTGCCTAAATAGCATTTGACATTCTTTAGAATGCCTAGGTATTCTATACAATGCCTAGGCAAAGTATGTAACGATTCTCCCATTTCAAACATTGCCTAAAAACGCTGGGCATTCTATAGAGTGCCTAGGCATTCTATAGAATGCCTGCTATTCATACATTGCCTGTAACATATATAATCTTAACTATATTCCCATACTCCACTCCATTCAATGGAACCTTCAAGGTTGGACTCAAAAAACCTCCTCTTAGCTGGGGTAAATTTAAATCCTTAAGATGAATATCCTCCCCGATCTCTTATACCTCATCCAAACCATTCCAGCCCCTTCTGAACACCCTTTTGTTTAACATTATGTAAACTATTCAGCAGATTTATGTGGACCGATGGAACCACAGGATTCCTTTTCCAGTCTCATCAGGAGCAAGCAGAATGGTGGTTTGGATTGCCATCATAGCAAGGAATCTAAATTTTGGGTCAGAATGTAGGTCTCTTCCCCCTTGAAATCCTCCCCTGGTGTTCTAAAGTGTATTCTAACATGACCCTAAGATTAAAGGATTCCAGATGAATTCCAGATTCCAGATATCTCACCCCCATAAATAAGGACATCTCACCAGCCAATGTCCCTGTGTCTCTGGGCAAGAACAACCGACTTACACGCATTTGCTTTACCATATTACTACTACTGAAAGGTTGCAAGCATATAAATCCCTAGTCCCAGACCCAGACATGTCCTTTGGGGTTCACTGTCAATATATTCAACGGCAACATTTTTACAAGGGGAACAGGGTGAGGCTAGACCTACATTGCAAAATCTTAACCATTGAGAGCCTTTGTGTTTCACCTATACCACCACTGACACACATATGTACCCTATACAGGCTTATGATTAATGGCCCATATGGCCTCTCTCCTCCATATATAGAAAGATGAGGACACACATATCCCTCTTAGGCATGGAACAAAGCCTTTCAATTATGCCACAATTTTTCCATCTCCTGCAAAGCCCAATAAACTAATTATAAGATCATGTCCCAATGGTACAGGGTTCCAGCAGTCCGGCATGCCACAAAGCTCATCACTATAAACCTTTCTTGGAGATGCCTCCAAGCAAAAGGTACCACTCTGCACAGCTGGTGGGAATGTAGGGATTCTAGGCAACAGTGGCTGAAGTGATACCTAAGGTAACTGGGTTCCCAATCCAAAATAAGTCTGTCCTTTAAATACTTTCTGTCCTACCTGGGAACACTAGATAATTTTATGTACCTTGATAAGCTTTATGCTAATGATAGATAGAACAGTCATTCCAGGCTGTGGAAGTCTGTTAGAGACCCTACTAATTTGGAATTGTTCCAGGAGATGAGATATCTATATAGGATGGAACTGTTGATGGCTGACCATGGGTGGTCTTTTAATATTCTGGTGAATTTAATATTCACTGTCATAATAATAGTTTTAGAAACATTTGGAATACTTAAGATGTACAGCTACAGTTGTTATGCAAATATTGCCTTTTAGGCTACATAATATAATAGGATATAACATATATAATGGTGATTTTCCCCTTTGACTTTTTTGTCTCTAGACACTGAGAAACATCAATTCTATGCCCATCTTCTCCTAATCTTCCAACATCTTCCTCCTCTATATCAACCACTTCTCTTGGCAGATAATAATATTAACACAAACCATTTTTTTTTTGGGGGGGGGAATGGGGAGATCAGATGTATTGGTACTTCTGATGCTCAGACTGAAGAAGATGTAATTGGATGTAATTGGCCTATTTTAAAATCAGATTCCTATTTGGTTGGAGTAATTGGTGAGAGACCAAAAGTGACCTTTAGGAAACAATCAAAGCTATTGGTGAGAAGTAATTTTTCAAATTGGATATCTGAAAAGAATCACATTAATTGGCCGAACTCTAGTACTGCAATGTTACATAGATGTAGTTGCAAACTTTGCAAATTCAGCCAAATCTGAAAACTTTCTCTAATTCTATGGATGACCAAAGATATAAGATTCACCAATTTGCAACCCCAAGTCCAAAAAACTTAGGATGCTGTATAAAATGTAAAGAAAACAAGAATGCAATAATTTGTGAATCTCATATAACCATATTTCATTCACAACAGAGAATGTAACATATCAGAAGGTAAACCTGAGACATTTTTTTCCCTGTCCTTAAAAAATTAACCCATTGATGGACAGCAAGATATCTCCTAGAAAGAGATGCAGTCTCTCAGAAGCATCTAAAAATTGAGAAACAATTTCAGAAAAGTGTTGCTCAATGTAAAATTGCAAAAACTTTGACTATCCTACCATCTGCAGTACATAATATCATCGAAAAATTCTGAGAATTTGGAGAAATCTGCAGCATAAACAAGGTTGATAGTTAATACTAGATGCTTGTGATCTATGGACCTTAGATGTCACTGCATTAAAAACATGTATTAATCACTGCACGGGCTCAGGAATATTTCGAGAAATCACAGCTCTCTGCTCAATCCACAAATGCAAGTTAAGGGTGTGTCATGCAAAGAAGAATCCCTACATCAACATTGTTAGAGTTAAGTCCTCCATCTTTGTATTTTGGCAGCCATCTTGTACTCTTTCACATATAAACTGTATAAGTATGTATTTTTCTGCTTAAGTCAAGGAGGCCCCTTGTTAGACTTTAAGGAATGTGATAATGAACGTTAATGCATAGGTTGCTAATCCTTATCTCTCAAGGGCCTCATTTTGAGAAGATGCAGCTGACTTTGTATATCTCTTATCTCCTTTACATGATGTATGGACACATAACCAACAAAAGTATTAATCTTATGGTATCTGGGCACTCTGTCATATTTTATGGTATATGAAGGTCGCTTAGAGTGTGTATAGACACAGAGTCTAAAGAACGTGTCATCTTATCTCTTTTGCCATGATATATACATATAGACATAGTCTGGGATGTTAGCTCACACATAAGTATTTTGAATCCTTCTTTGTTTCATGGGAAAGTACATCCCAGTGTGGAAAGCTATAATGAGATGCAGATTATAATGAGCCTCAGCCAATAGCCATGTGCCAGGCTTGTCTTATATCTCTATAACCAATCATGATTGTACTGATTAGAATAGCCAAGCCAGCTCTTTGTCTGTAATGTATTTAAACTACCTTTTTCTTACAATAAAATCAGAACTCTTTTGATACACTACCATCTTGTGTCTTAATCAGTTCTCCAGGCCTAAAAGAAAGATGGCTGCAGTCCATCTAGGCCTGTTAATTAATTATCTAATTAGGACCTCTACAACATATGGAGGGATCCATATGTCCCTATCAACATAATCCAGAAACTGATGTCTTCTCTGGGTCAAAGATCTGGACTGAGGAAAAATGGAAGACTGTTCTGTGGTCAAAAGAATCAAAACTTAAAATCTTTATGGAAACCACTGAAACTGTGTGCTGCGGACAGAAGAGGAGAAGGACCATCCAGCATGTTTATCACCACACTGTTCAGACACCTGCATCTTAAATATTATGGGGTGCCATGGACAGGTTACATTACTGGAAAGGCACTATCAATGCTGAACAGTATATAGAGGTTTTAGAGTAAAATCCAAACATCCCTTTCAGGGAAGGCCTTTCATATATCAGCAAGACAATGCTAAGGCTGAAGCCCCATGTTGTGAAAATGCAGTTTTACAGTACTTGCAAACTAAATGAGATTCTGGCTAATCCCATCCACACATTGCAGAAAAGAATCCACAGTGGAAAAGCTGTGTTTTCAAAAACTCCCACTTTTCAGAACATTGCAGTATGTCAATTATACCTGCAGAAATACTAGTGTTTTCCATATAAGAATAATGAGGGCAGAACGTCTGCAGAGAAAAACTCTCCAAAAATGCAATGGAAAACACTGCAGAAAAAACAATGCATTTCCACTGCAATTTTTTTTCGCTGTGTTATTTTGCTGCGTTTCTCTGCATGTATACTTAGGTTAAACATCATGAGATGAGTCCAAATGCTGAACTGGCCAGCCTGCAGTCCAAACCTTTCACTAAAAGAAAATATTTTGTGTATTAAGAAGTGAAAAAATATGGCAAAGAATATCCAAAACAGTTGAGCAGCTGAAATCATATCAGGGGGCACAAGGAGTATTTTGGCACGAATTCTGACACATTGATTTCAATGGGTTCCGCGCGGAAAAGGGAATGCAAATTAATTATCTAAAAATCATATAATGTGATTTCCTGGATGTTTTTTTAGATTGTCTCTCTCACAGTTGAAGCGTACCTACGATAAAAATTACAAACCTCTCCATTCTTTGTAGGTAGGAAAACTTGCAAAATAGCTATTGTATCAAATAATTATTTCCCCCACTGTGTATGCAGCTATGATATGTACATATAACATGTATATTCAATCTGCTTTGTCTGAATATCTTGTATTTGACATTTTTTTGTACCAAACGCTTACAACTAGGGTTGAGCGATCGTGTTCGGAAAAGATCGGATTCCGATCGGCGATCGAGAAATTTTCACGATTGCGATCGGAATTCTGAACATGATCTTTTTAGGTGGGATCGAGATCGGTACTATTTCCCACAATGCTTTGCTCAGCCTTCATACTGAGTATACGCTCCGCTCATTCTGAGTGGAGTGTATACTCAGTGTGAAGGCTCCGCTGCGGTTCCATAGGAATGAATGGAAGCAGCCGACACAGCCTTAACCCCCTGCGCGCCGGCTGCCTCCATTCATTCTAATGGGAGACTAAACTAACATCTCTAGTAGCTACTTACCTCCAGAGATGGCTTCTCCGGTGCCCGGTGTTCTCCTCCTTCTTCGCCTCGCTGCCGCTCCACGCTGCTCTTCTCACCTCGCTGCCGCCACCTCCCAGGTTAGTGTTTAAAGAGCTAGGAAGGCGGGGCTTGTGGCTTAGGAGAGTGTGGGCGGGTACACGTGACGTCTCCCCTCCCAGTACCCGCCACACTCTCCTAACCCGCCCACACTCTCCTAATCTGGGAGGCAGGGGGCAGCGAGGCGAGAAGAGCAGCGTGGAGCGGCAGCGAGGCGAAAAAGAACACCGGAGCAGCCATCTCTGCAGGTAAGTGGACTCCAGGGGGGACTAAGTAGCCAGAGGATTAAAAAAAAAATCCTCTGGCTACTTAGTGATTCACTACACAGTGTGGATTCTAACAATTAAAGTGTTCAATTGTTAGATTCCATGCTGTATAGTGAATAGGATTGCTTTTAAAATCTGATATCCGATTAATAAAAAAATCCCATTGACTTGCATTGGGATTGGAATTGGGATCGAGATCGGGTTCGAATGAAAAATGATCGGAAATCGGATTTTAAAATCGATCCTGAAAAGTCAAGATCGGCTCAACCCTACTTACAACCTTAGTAGAATGAAAAATGCTTTGGACAGTCTTACAAGGTGCTAGTCAAAATATGGCAGTAACTTTCAGAAGTGATCAGGCAGGCACTGTTGAGAATCACTGTATTCACATGCAGCTAAACAGAAAGCACTTGATGGATCCATCATAGAAATCGGGCTATATTCACACAAATAGATCTTAGATGCGATCTATACAAATCCACAGTTCTCGCCTGATTTGGGTGAAATGTGGCACGCCCCCCTCTCCACACACAGGAGCAGAATACTGGGCACGTTACATCTTGCTAACTTGCCCCCGTCATGAGATTGGGGCCCCTAAATTTAGGCCCTATACATATAAAGGGGAAAGGTGAAAGTGAAAGCGCTGAGGGGAAAACAACAGTTATGACTGACAGGGACCGATTATAGTGATGGCGCCAAAGAGTCGCCACTAAAGGGACCGCACCACCACACACAACATACAAACATTTCACAAACACCATATAAACATCACACAGACAGCACATATACACCAACCCACAAGCACAACACCACACAAATGCCATAACACACTACACAAATATCAGGCCACTCCAAAAACATACAACTCAAACACCACCCCACAATACCACAACACCATCCCATAAATACCACATGTACACCACACACACATGCACGCACGTAAGGACCACACACGCATGCACTCAGATGGGTGCACCCTCTACACACGAACGAACAGAGCACATGTATACTCACACACAACTACCACACGCATGGACAATTGCACTATGCACGCACAAACACATGGATCACATGTGCACATACACGCATACATATACACGGACCACACACGTGCATGCACACACGCATACATACATATAATAATAATAATAATACATTTTATTTATATAGCGCCAACCTATTCCGCAGCGCTGTACAATTTATAGGGTTCAGATACAGACATACATAACAAAGAACGTCATTTCACACAATGGGACTGAGGGCCCTGCTCAAAAGAGCTTGCAATCTATGAGGTAGAGGGGGTGACACTAGAGGTAGCAGGGGCGGCATTGCTTATACAGTGTTCAGACAATTTTGTGCATTAGGAATTGTGATAGGCTTGTCTGAAAAGATGCGTCTTTAGTTTGCGTTTGAAACTGTAGAAGTTGGGAGTTAATCTTATTGTCCGGGGTAGAGCATTCCAGAGAAGTGGTGCAGCTCGGGAGAAGTCTTGTATACGAGCATGGGAGGTTCTGATAATAGAGGATGTAAGTGTTAGGTCATTGAGTGAGCGGAGAGCACGGGTTGGGCGGTAGACAGAGATGAGGGAAGAAATGTAGGGAGGTGCGGCATTATGGAGAGCCTTGTGGATGAGAGTAATAACTTTATATTTTATTCTATAATGAATAGGCAGCCAATGTAGTGACTGGCACAGACCGGAGGCATCGCTGTAGCGTCTAGCCTGATAGATGAGCCTGGCTGCTGCATTCAGAATAGATTGTAGAGGAGAGAGTTTAGTGAGGGGAAGACGAATTAGTAAGGAGTTACAGTAATCAAGGCGAGAATGAATCAGAGAGACAATAAATGTCTTTAGTGTATCTCTGGTAAGGAAAGGGCGTATTCTGGAGATGTTTTTGAGGTGGAGGTGACATGAACGTGCGAGTGATTCAATATGAGGGGTGAAGGAAAGGTCTGCGTCAAATATGACCCCAAGGCAGCGG